>NC_052249.1:0-318917 GCF_013401445.1 Tripterygium wilfordii
ATTCCAAACCATTTCCGTTGTTAATTGCGAAAAAAAAAATTGTTGTTCTTTGTAACATATTTATTGACTATTTTTTTCACAAATTTTATTATTATAACAATTTATGATCGTTAGGGAAAGTACACGGTATGGATTACAAAGAAAGTTGTATTGAATATGGACTAACTACTGCAAATAAAACTCAACATCCCAAGAAAGCACCAGAGTCGCAAATAGTGCTGTCAATTGTGCAGCAACTTATCTAAAAGCGAATGTAATGGAACTGCTACAGCTGAAAACATTCCAAGCAGGCAACATACAATGTTGTGTGCCTATTTCTTATTTGATATAATCATCATTTATTTCTCTTTCCCCCCTCCTCTAATAGAATAATTATGAATCCTACGCCCCAGATCCAGACAGACGCCTCCTACTGGCATTTGAAATGGACACCTGACCACGCCTATCCGCATCTGTTGATGCCATCCGTTCCTTGAGCGGCATATAATGTTGCAGCCACACTCCAGTATAAACCTGAGATGTTTTAAGAGATTCGTAAAATGATATAAAGAAGACCATTGACAAAATAGTCAGTTCACAATAAGATAATCTATGTAGCCAAGGAAGTTAGGAATCACAAAAACTATTTGGTGGGTCACCACCCTACCCACTCACTTCTAGTATTATTTACGATTGTAATATACTTTCCCTGCTTCCAATGTTTTCCTAGGTCTTTACTGCCATTCATTCGAGGAAATAACATTATTCATTCACTAGATGACAGACAAGACCACTATCTCAAGGTTACAAACGGACATATAGCCGTAATGATATATTTATCCGAAAGAAGGAAATCATGAACGAATGTTCAGAAAAGTCGGGAAGTAACCTGCTGTGGTCTCATTATCTTTGTATCAGGATCATCCAAAGATTCACACCAGTGTGCCAAGTACCCAGCCATTCGAGGAATCGCAAATAAAACAGGAAAGAACTCTGTTGGGAAACCCATTGCCCTGTATAAAAAGTATGTTGTAATTTGTTGGCCAGATTAAAGGAGGAGGAAAATTAAGGACCCACAACATCAGAATGCGTACATCCAGTTGTTATACTAAATGGGTACGAATTCTATGACATCACATACGTACCTATATATCAAACCAGAGTAAAAATCGACATTTGGATATAGCTTCCTTTTAATAAAATACTCATCAGATAGTGCAGCCTTCTCCAAAGCAACGGCCACCTGCAGACAACCCATTACAAAAATCAAACATAACTTTGAATGAGAGAAGTCCAAATAAACAACAGAAAGAGGATTTGCACTCCCCCGCCATAAATAACCATATTTGAAGGTCAGACAGAGACCTCAATAAGAGGATCACGGCCAACAATAGAAAATACTTCCTCTGCAAGTTTCCTTATGACCTTTGCTCTTGGATCATAGTTTTTGTACACTCGATGGCCAAAACCTGACATCTTTCGCTTCCTAAAAAATGTGGGTTATCAAATAATAACAATTAAAACTTCATGGTAAAAAATCACATACAACACTGCAAGCAAATTCAGTCATCACGACCTGTCTGGGAGATAAACCAATAGATGTAACTAAATCACCTGTTTTTCACACCCTCAATGAAGTCTGGAATATTTTCAATCGATCCAATTTCACTCAGCATCTTAAGCACAGCCTACAATAATTAAGGTAATCGATAGCTTAGCCACTGTTAGCCACTGACCATAAAACATAAGTCCAGCCATAAAAGAAGAAGGGGAGTTTGGTTAGCAAAAAGATCAGAAGTGTGACTGTTTTCACTAAGGTATAAGATGTACATGATGCAGATTCTGTTTGCAGTTCCTAGACACAAGAAAAAGAACTCATGATAGAAAACACATTGTCATTATGCATACCTCATTTGCTCCACCATGAAGAGGACCGTACAGAGCTCCGACCGCTCCAGCAAGGGCAGTGTACACATCAACACCACTGCAAGTAGAAGCACTAAAGTGTAATGATGTGCCGATTATATACATACATTTGTGCACCCATTAAATGTGTTTTTGTCTAGTTTTTGGCATGCATGGAAGAAAGTGAGCAAAAAGTAGAGAAATCACTCTAGGGACTTTTTAGATCGATCGGAAATCAAGTCAGATCGATCCGAGTATTTTGAAGCTTGCTAAAAGGAACATTATTCACAGCATTGCGCAGATTTCGAGAAAAAGCCGCACACTCAAGTAGGTCCGACCCAAAACAATACACACTTGTAATAGAAACGGCATAGGGGTTTGGGGAAGTATAAAAGGGCGAAGAATAGCTTTTTGCCTCATTCTTGGAGGCTAGGGCCTAGAGACACACAAGAGGGCAGCCATTGGAGCTTGGGAAGAAGGGGTTTTCTCTTTCTCTCGTATTAAAGACTGCCATTGATTCTCTTATTGTGTATTTGAACTCTATGAGGAACTAATCCTCTCGTTAGGGCCCTAATAGAGCTCCACTTTGAATGTTGAATGAACTTGGTTTGTGATTCTTGATTTCTCTTTCTTGTTGATTGTCTATGGATGTTCTTAATACTTTTGAGTGCTTGATCACCACCAGAATGATGTTTTGCCTAGGTTGAGACCGGAAGGAGATACCTAGGGTTGCTCTCACCATAGATGACATAGGTTACATGAACCATAGGAATATAGGTGAATACTTATGCAATCGCAACATGATTATCCACCGTTCTTAATAGGCTTTCAATATTTGAATATGATTCTTAGGAACAGTGTTGTTAGAATCGCATGAATAGCGATTTGATTCATGCGATTCGTTTCGACTTTTAACAAAAAAGATACGACTCCTTAGTTGAATCGCATTGTATGATGAATTGTGCGAAACAAATTACAAATGATTCAGAGTCTCAGACGACTGATACATTGAGGAAGACGACGACAAGAGATGGAAATCTATGATATTATTATTTTTTAAATAAAAATAACACAACGGCATCATTTTTATCTTGTTTGGTCAAACCCAAAACACAAAGTCTGATATCATTTTTGTGTTGTAATTGTAGTACACATACCATGCGACCAATATGCTATAAGTGTCAATAAATACATGCAACGTAGACAGCAATTTAAGACAAAAGGATTCTTCGTTTGCCTATACATGTGGGTCCCACCTCACCAAGGGCAGAGCCAGGACTCAGTGGGGGGGGGGGCCATGAAAAGTTGAGGGGGTTCGGGGGCAAATCCCCCAAAAATATTTTTTAGGGCTATTTACAACATTACACTTGTTTAAACTGATATTATCGATATACATTTATCTTGATATTTGGTAGAATAAAATAACCCAAAATGTTAGCATAAATACATATTGAAATTGACGAAATCATCTATTAATGAATCTAAATTGACTCTCAACAAATTATCGTTCAATGTAAAGAACCATACAATCTACAAAAAAATTCATCGCCCATTTTGTTGCAAAGTGTTGTCTTAACATTTCAATATTTCATAGTTGACTTAATTAAAATTATTTTTAATTAATATATCTTACCAAAGGGAAAAAGCTATAAGACCATATTAATTATAAATAATATATATGGTATTATCTTTCATGTTAAATACAGAAATGTTAGATGGGTTGGTTGCTACTCAAGGCACCTACACCGCACACGAAATCTAGTATGCATTTACAGCCCAGATAATAATGATGATGAATTGATGGTGGTCCCCTTCTTTAGACAAACCACATGCCACGTAATCACAACCCACCACATTAATGCCCACCCTTCAGCTGCTCTTTTCTCTCTCTCTTCATTTCCTCTCCTATTCTTCGCTAGCTCCTCTGGAAAGTCATCATCTATATATATCTGTATAAGTATATTTCATTTTTTTTTTAAAAACCTGCATTGGGCTACAGCCCAGTGCAGTCCCCCCCCCCCCCATCCACCCTTGCACCTCACAAGAAACCTCCCACCCAACACCCACCCACCATTTTAATCTATAAACCCATCTAACCAACAATAATTTCTCCCTTTCAAAGACTAAACATTTTTATTTTGTGATGTATAATTTTTAGATTTTAGACTATACGAGACATAATGTAATAAAATTCATTTTAGATTGTTATAAATCTAATTTTTAGTATCACCAATTTAATCTATATGAATATATATTTAATTTATATGAATATACATATATTTTCAATATATTATTAAAAATTAAGTGAATATTACGATTCACGATTCAGAATTTTGGTTAATCGATCCATACGATTCGATTCGATTTGACAACCTTGCTTAGGAATAACAAGGATTAGTGTTGAGAATACTTTTGATGTATCTAGGAATAGAACATTGAATAGAATAGGGAAATCGATTGTCAATGATTGAATAGGGAATTAAGGGTTAACAAACCAAGGTAGTTCACTTGTTAATTACTTAATTACTTGCTTAGTGTTAGTTAACAAACAAACAACCACTTCGATTCTCCAAATAGTGTAAGTAAAGCCAAAATTAGTATTCAATTGAATTGTCAACACATCCTCGTGGGAATGATACTCTACTCATTCACTTTATTAGTTGGAACGATTTGTACGCTTGCAATCATTGCACAACATGTAACAAACTATTTCCGTTATTCAAGTGTTATTAAGATGCATACCTTGATGCAAGATGCCGGGCGGCAGCTGTAGAGCAGTTCATTTCATGTTCCGCATGCAGTATGAAGAGAACATCTAAAACTCGAGCCAGCCGAGGATTAGGTTTATAAGACCTATTGCCCCTGCAAAGTTGCAATGAAATCTTGTCAGCAAAAAAAACAGTGCGCTTAACTACATATGCAAAAAAAAAAAAAGAAGGAGTATTGGATGGAGCAAAAGATTCTGGAAGAGCATACAATGAATCTAGCATGTAGAGAAAGTTCTCCGCATAAGAAAGGTTATTGGAAGGAAGAACTGCAGGTCTTCCAGCCATTCTTAAATAAGCTGCTGCGGCAATGGTTGGCGCCTGCAAATAAAGTACCAATTTTATATAGGGGTAGTTGCTATACTGCAAATAAGTGACTAGCCATAGGTCCAGGTATGAAACATAAAAAGTTTGAAAGGATATAAGTACACAGGTTGTAGATAAAAAAATGTAATCCCACCTTTAATAAAGGCAGTTTGGCATGATCGCTACTGATTGGCTTGTCATATAAGGCAAGGAACAAAAGCAAGAGAAGACAAATCAAAATACTGACCTTTCCAAAAATGCGTACAATTTGCTTCTCTCTCACTTGTTTTGACTGGTAAAGATCCTGGCCCTATGTCAATAAAGAATAGATTAGAAATTAATGTAAACCTGATGACATCAACAGAAGTTTCAATCTGAGTCACAAGAACAATCTATGTTTCTTTAAATTGATTTTCTTCTTGTTATGGTAATGCAATGCAAGATCAAATAAGCAAACTATTTCTGCTGAAGATGGAACTGCCACATACACTGCAGCTTGCAGAAGCTATATGTTGAAGTATTCTAGCAATCATGTCCATTCATAAACAACTGTAAAGACAGAGTGAAGTGAAAAAAGAGCAACTTACTCTTAGAGCAGGGTTGGCATCTGGATGAAAGACAGAAAGAGCACTCATTGCACTGACAAGTACACCCATTGGATGTGCATCATGTGGCATTGATTGTATGATATCCTAGAAAAAACATTTAGTCAGAAATAATAAATTCATGTTAACTTAACGCCATATGGCAGCTTATGTTTCACTATTGTAGCAAGCAAAAAATATTATTATACTTTTGACATCCTGCCCTTCCTGAACCCAAATCCTATGTGGTAGCCTTAAACAATGGTTATTTTGGCAAATACAGTTTCCTCATGAAACATTAAGACACCACATAGTAACATCTACAGTTAAGCGCATATATTGTGTATCCAGAAGCACTGATTAAAAACTAATTTATGGTCAACAACAGACAAAAAACAGCAACATGGGATCAAAAAAGTCAATGTCAGTGGCCTAGAACATGTATTATTGTTACTTTAAGAGAGTAACAGAGGAAGAAACTGAGAGAAGCGCACCAGAACTCCTTGTGGCACAGCTGAATGCTGAGAAACAGCAAATTCCCAGTCTGCTAACTGACTCGCTGATGGCAAATTTCCATACACTGAGAAGAGAAATTAACATTAATTTGATAACAGAAGCTGAAACGCAAGAAATGCTTGAGTGCAGAGAAATGGACAGCGTAAATTATAGTTGCCAGATACATGTCTTTGTCTAGGCATTGGGAGACTTGGAAGGGAGCCATTTCGCTCACTATATCTACATTAAAGAACCCCGCACAAAAATGAAATAACTATGCTGTTCCTCTTCTGTTTATCACAAATAAGAATATTATTAAATCCCCATCACTTACTCAAAAGGTAGGCAACTTCCAAATAGGTACTACTCTCGGCCAGCTCTTCAATTGGGTAGCCTCTATATCTGAGGATGCCCTCATCCCCATCAATGTAACAAATGGACGAACGTACAGGAGCTGTGTTGAGGTAGCCTGGATCATAAAGTTTGAGCCCCTTGTCATTCTTTCCTGTAGTGATCTGTTAATTAAGTGTAATAAGTGAAATATTCTTGCACAAAATTAATACTGACTAAGAAGAAAGAGTAAAGCACATCACATCCGGTAATCTTATCATGATTGTATCAGATGAAAGGAAGGAAAGTAAAGGATTCAAATACATACGCCACTGAAAAACAAGCTGGTCCCTCCCTTATAAACACACTCCTCATAGACAAAGACAATTGAGTTCAAGATCTAAGTTTACAATGTTCCTCATAGACACCTTCCGATAAAACGAAATCCGAAGCAATCAGGATTTAATCAGTAATGAATTTAGGATGAAATCAGTTATAAAACGAAATTCGAAGCAATCCGAATTTAATCAGCAATGAATTTGGAATGAAATCAGTTAATTAACAAATATTTAGCTACACCTTTTTTAGATCAGTGGCCTTCACGGTGCCTTCAGGGGAGACCTTAATCTGGTAACTTTTGCCTGTGCGATCGTCGACGACGGTTAAGGCGCCCTTAAGGTTAGGGAGAGATGGGACCATGGTCTGAGATGAGACGAAGTATGGCTCGAGGACGGCGGAATAAGGTTCGTCGGAGCAGACAAGAGAAGCAGCCGCCGCCAGATGAGCGGAGAGCACTGCCAAACGACCACGAGCTGCAACTGAGGAATCTGACATTTTTCTGTGTCCAAAGTGAGAATTGAGAGAAATTTCTTCGAGATAGAGAACGATGGTTTTTGGTTGAGAACTTCAAGCCTTGCTGATTGAGTTTTGAATGCGCTTACCGAGATAAATATAGAAAGAGAAAAAAGGGGAAAAAAAAAAAAGGACAATTTTCCTTTTTCCTTTTTTATATACAATGACAGGCAATGGCCGACTTGATTATCCTTTGGGTTTGGTAAAGTATTTCAAGTTTCTAGCATAAATGTTATTTTTCAACCAAACACCATGCTTACATGAGCATTTGAACATTTGAAGGGGCATTTTGGTAATATTTTCTGGAGTATTTTTGAAAAATAAAAACTCCCTACCCACCTTTTTTAACGGTATTCTAAATATATTCATCCCTCACTCTCCACTGAACCAAACACCATTGGAATATAGAAATATTCACTAATTAATTACTTTTGTAAAATACATAGTACTATTGTATACAATTTGACATGACATTTTCAATAGCTTAAATGCTATCAGTAAGAATTGAACCAAATAGTCACAGCATTATGGACAACATATATGTTACAATTTAATTAGGTGAGAGAGTATTTTATCACATATGGGCTCTGTTTGACAGAGCGGAAAGCTGGATTTTCAATGCTAACGGAAATACTGTGAAAAATATGCTGAGCTTAAAGTTATGAAATATGTTGTGAGGTGTTTGGTGAACTAAAAACTGACGGTAGAAGAAAAGTTGTGGAATAAAAATATTATAATATTATATTTTTTATTTTTATATTAAAATTTGTTATTAAATTTAATATTAGATGAATATAATCAATATAATTTTATCAAAATTAAGTTTAAGTTTAAGCATAATTAATTTTATTAATAAAATAATTAATTTATTAAAATTTATATTTTAAAATAATGTTGTTAATAATTTAATCTTAAAATTTAATTTAATAAATATGATTTATTACTTAAATCTTAAGTATAAATTTTAAAGAAAAATGAATAAACTGTTATAATATTACACGGATTTCATGTGGATAAAATGTTATAATATATTAATAACGAATTTATGTGAGTAATATATTAATAAAAATATTAATATAACTGTGGTCCTCAATTGTTTTTAATCAAAAAAAACTAATATGATTCGTGGGGCTAGTGTGGGCCCCACGTTGCTTTTTGAAAAAAAAAAAGTGGACAGCCGAAACCGCTTTATAAGCTCCCAATGGGAGTTTATAAAGCGCCAACGGATCCGCTTCCACTTCTGTTGTGTCAAACAGGCAGATAATGTGCAGTGATTGAAAGTTTAAAAT
Source organism: Tripterygium wilfordii (assembly GCF_013401445.1). Lineage (NCBI taxonomy): Eukaryota > Viridiplantae > Streptophyta > Magnoliopsida > Celastrales > Celastraceae > Tripterygium > Tripterygium wilfordii. The sequence goes on from NC_052249.1 coordinate 8,506, forward strand.
CCTTAGTTTGTGTCTCAAGGACATCCGTTATCAATATCCATATGAAAATTATGCTTGTTTGTTGGAATATAAAATTATTTCTGACAAATCAAATTTACTTGTGCCTATGTAAATCTATATATATATATATATAAATAAAAGTAGAATACAACTTCACAGTTTTTCCCTCCCAAACCTCCAAGTGTTTTTTTTGGATTTTTTGATTCTTATTATTTTTCAGGTATTTTTCAGAACCGTAACATATTTCTATTCCTTCATCTAACAACCATTTAAAATGATCCTTATCATGTAAGATTATTCTTTATTACCATTCCAATAAAAATTAAACTTTTAAATTAAGATAATTATAGACTATAATAACGATAAACATATTTAAACATTTTTTAATCCTTTAAGTATTTTGAAAATAAATTAAAACACACATATTTTAAATGTAAAAACTTAATAATAATTAAAAATCTTAGTTATGTAAATACACCTAAAAACTAACTATTATCATATAGTCAGCAATTTTAAATATTCAAATCGATTTTGATAACTAACGCGAAGATCTCCGTTGAGGAAAAAAGATATTTCACGCTGTCACGTTTCCTTCTCAGCACATTAGGCTCTCTCCTCTTTTCTAAGCGTTGGCCTTTATCCATTTTCGGCTATCTATTTCAGATAATCGTTTGGGTTTTTGTAGGTGCATGTGCTTTTTGGTATGGATAATTGGGTTCTTCCTCTATTCTCGGCTATCTGTAATTGTTTGGGTTTTGTAGATGCATGTGCTCTTTGGTATGGATAATTGGGTTCTTCCCCTCACTTTGACTTTTTTACAACTCATACAATCCTTAGATTGAAGCGTGGAGAGAAACAAAAAAACCAGAAGAAACACAAAAGGCCGATTTGTTCTAGGAGCGAACGAAGCAATATCCAGAGTACAGGTCAAGTTACCTTCGGTGATTTTTCTGATACTGAAAAGGTCTCACTTCATTATCAATATCTTGGGCAGGCCCTGAAGACATCCACCTGTCCAGTTCTCTTGCTAGCTGTCTTGACAATAAGCTCCCTGCTCCTGCATTTACACTATGTGTTTCTATGTTTTATGACGTTTGTAATATTTATTTCATTAATTTTTTGTGTTATCAGTTTAAAGTTATTAATCCTTCATTTAAAATTGTTGTCTTTAGAGATGTTTAAGCGAAGATTAAGGTTTAAACTGATATTCTGATGTTTTTATGTTACAGAGCAAGCAATCGGTCAATTGGGCATCACATTTATGGCCCAAACGATTGCATTTTCATGGGACTGTTGACAAATGCTCAGTAATCGATGCTTAATAAGTTAGACAATGATTAAATAAATACCAGGTAATGTGCCAATAGCTTAACAAAGAAGGCATGTTTGTTAATGTACTGGAAAGTTCTATACATTCTTTATATCGATATCAAGTGCATTACATTCACTATAACCTTGATGATTACTGTTGGTTTTGATTGTTTTTTTTTGGCAGGAGCTTTGCTTTTGCCTGATCGATTCTTGAGTGTTCAATTTGGTGTTCTTGAGAAGGAATCAGGTGCCCAATTCAATCCAAACAATTCTTTTTATTGCATCGATTGATATGAATTTTTACCTTAAAAATGTTCTTGGATTTGTTTGATTGTTATCCTGGATTTCTGTTATTCATCTTGAACCTCTCTGTGATTTGGGGTTTGTTATGAGTTTTATTTGCTGATAATCGCTTCTCAGAGACCATTCTAGGCGATTTGCACCATTTCCTCTGTTGCAAATTTTAAAAATAATTATGAGCTTTATTCTCTAAATTGTTGTTGGATTGTGATACCAGGTTGGAGAGTGACGAAGAGTTCAGGACGGTGATGGAAGTCCCACCTCTGGTAGGAATAACGTATCAACAGTCCTTCTAAACTGCATTAGGGCCACAGGTGAAGGTGGTGAAAGAAAGATGTAAGAGCCAACCAAACAATGAAAACATGAGTCTTAAAAGTTGAAAATTGTTCGATCTTAATGTGTTTCAGTGTTTTATGGTTTTCCAAGACAGTTAGAGGCTCCATACTCAAATTCTATGGTACGTTTGTTTACTTAGATTTTTTATGAGAACTGCACCATCTTTACTTGGTTTCATTTGTCCTCAACATGTTTATTTTCCATTAGACCATAAAAGCACGGAAGAACCAATACAGAAATTAGTTGTATGATCATTTGAGTATAAGAAGGTATGAATGATTCTTCTGTTGCTTTTTTTTTCCTTTGGAAATGTCTCATATCAGAAAGGAAGGATGTTGTTTTCATGTAATATGTTTTTGAAAGTTTTCTAATATTTTTTTCAACTCCTGCAAACAATATGGTTTCACTGCAACAAGTAATGTGCTTATTAATGATTATCATCACTGTTACTAGAAAGTTAGGTTACATTGATTTGCACAGAACCTTCCATGGGAAGGTGAATTAGCATGCATGGATGCTCTGAGGATGCTAGCCCAGCAATCATTCCATTCACAATGTTGAGTTAAGTCGGGGGTTTGACTTGCATAACAACATAAGTGCTTTGTCTTAAATTTGGGGGGGAAAAACTGCTTCTAATGGTTAGTTTCACTTTATTTTGTGAAAACTATGCTTGATTTTGCTTATGTTGCTGTTTTAGGAACCCTCAAACAAGCAACCACTGATTTGAGATTCACTCATTTAGGAAGAATTCATTCTATTGGTTTGAATTTAAAAAAATCGTAGTAGATTAGGATAAATTTTCTTATGCAGCTCTTTGCATTAGTGTTGACAGGTTTCATGCTGCCTCTCTTTATCTATTTTAAGATGCAATTTTATTAGTTAAGCTACTCTTTTTATGTGAGCATGACAGATTCACTAGACTGTGTTAGCAGTGGATAGGTACAAGCTGTTAAAGGGATCAAAAAGACTTTGGGCATTGGCCAAGTCGTGTGGACTCCATTTACTTGAAGCTCTTATCAATATTTGATTTTAATTGGGTGGTCATCAGATACTAGAAAGCTTGGATTGAAATACTGCTACAATAGGCAATGTGCACTATACGCAGTTAGGGCACCACTTTTGAAATTGATGAACTTTAAGTTAAGTGGGTGACTTGCATCGGTAAATTATACTCCTATATTTTGGTATTCGTTTCAACATGTTAATGCTTTCTCATTGGGGAATGTAACTATGTTTCAAATTGTCAAGTTTTGTCGAAGTTCCAAGAAATACCCTCAAACCCGTACAAAGAGGGAAGCATTGAATTTTCCTTCCTTGATATGCAGGATGATTATGTCTCTAGAGACTCTCTAAAGTAAGAACAACTTCAAAAAATAAAACATGGTGCTTGTGAATCGTGTATCCTGTATATACCATTAACTCAATCTCTATTTAGCGATATATTTCTAGATCAATCTTTCATAACAAACAAAATTATCACACTTTTCGGTAACTCTGTTGATTATTTTATGATAAATATTTCATTAAAGTTATGAAAAAAAAAATTATTTTCGTGCATCGCACGAGTCCAGATATTAGTTTTGGTATAAATTCACATGTGAATACCGGAAAATCCCTACATCTTAATCTCAATCTTCAAAATGTAAATTTAAAGTGGAACTAGAGAAGCCCATGCATCTCGGTCATTGTCAGATTATGAGAATGGTCCCACTTGACGTAGCAAATCAGTTACAATTGTTGTTATTTATTCTTCTTCCCACACACGCAAAAACCATATAGTGATGTTGAGGATATTGTTGTCACTCGTTTACCATTTTCAGTGATAGGGTCAGGTGAAGTTCTTCCTAATGGTTTGTCATTTTAAGTAAGAGTTCTTCGACTTCTTTAATCATTAAAAGTTCATAGTCATGTTAATTGATTTATATACATTATTTTATATTATAAAGAATTGACAGATAACAAATAAGATAAAAAAAAATATTTTACAATCATTAGTTTTAATGGTTAATCAGTAATCATTAAATAATACAATAATAGGGTAAATAACTACAATTGAACTATAATTACTTAATTAGTTCAATTTTAAGGGCTATTTACATGCTGCTTTAAAAGCACACTGTACAATTATTACTAGTTTTAATAATTAAATGTGAAATAGCAGAGAAATTAATTAATATTTTTTTTAAATGCCACTAAAAAATATGTTTCTCATTAACATATATCTATCCGATTGTCAACCAACCATCTCTCGTTGGTGTAAGTAATTACTAACTGAATTAACTACAATTAATATTTGATTATAGATTAATAAACTAAGTCAATAATTAAATACTAATATTTAAATAACATCTGATTTTATTATATATATTTATGTTAAAAATAAAAAAAAAATCCAAGGGCACCCTGCGTACAGCATGGCTCCATCCCTGAATAGAATGAAGCTTTCGATTAGGCGAACTGAAATATAGAGATGCCGACTATAGTACAACCAAGTAATGGACCAATCTCTCACACGCACACACAGAGTCCCATTGATGATATATCATATATGCCTAGTATGATACAAGACCCGTTTGAAGTTAAGTTCTTCCTCGCACAATTGCCTTCTTCATAAGCAAGTGTAAAACTGTAAATACCTTTTTTTGTTGCAAGGAGTGGATGTAAATACTTTTGGGAGTAAGTACATTTTTCATGGCACAAAAAATTTTGGGTGTAAACACTTGCATGTATATCAAGATGGACCATTCTTCAATAAAAGGTGGTCATCCCCACATGGACCCTGGCCCATGGTCGTCGGCTCACATGTCTCTATCTTTCTTTCTTTTTTTGCGGGCAAGTATCGGCCCACATACTTCTCTTGCAATAAAGCGCGTGTTCTACACTCGTCGTTGTAGCCATTTCTGGTACACTCCACTCTTCGAGCCGATCCACACTTTCCACCCTTCTCTCTATCTCATCGCAGGTAACTAGGTAAGTACCCCGAATCAACTCTGCGGCTCCTACTTTCTGTTCCTACTTCTAAGAATCAAATTAAGCAAATTCAATATGTTGAAAGCTTTGATCTTGAGCTATGGATCATTGATCTTTTTTTTTTGGATCAATGTTGGTTTTATGAAAATTAGGGTTTCTAAGCCGCTTCACGAATCGTACATTCCTGGGTCTGGTTGGTTTGACGGGAAACCAAAGAGAATTTTTTTTCCCTGATAGAAACTTAAGAATCGATAAGTATTTATTTTACAAATTTTGATGTCAAAAGGAGTCGAATTATTCTCTTAACAGGAGTTATTTTATTGTTTATATATCAGGAGTTATTTTCTCAGGTACAGTAATGCTGAAGCATGTGAACAAATCAAAGGCGCCGCATGCAATTCAAAGCTACAGGGTCCCAGTTCTTATCCCTTCTGTAATTCTAAGCCTTCTAGTTGTGATTTTCTTCTTTCACAATAATGGACAAAATCTTACTTCTTTACCCTCAATTCCCAGGGAGAAGTCGGAAATTTTTGACTCTCCAATGCAATTTAACCCATCTGTAGAGTTCAGGAATGGAACAGATTTGATATGGCAAATACCTGATTCTCCCAAGGCACTTCTGTTTGTTGCTCACGGATGTAATGGAAGAGCTGTTAACTTCTGGGATCGATCTCCCAGCTGCCCAAAGTGCATTGGCTTGCCTGAGGAAAGGCTTCTAGTTCTTAATGCTCTTTCTCGGAAATTTGCTGTTGTTACTGTATCTAGCGCTGGCAGATGCTGGACATATGGGAAGGAATTATCTATTGTTAGAGACATCATAAGATGGTGGGTTGCAAAAAACAAGCTTGAAAGGCTTCCTCTTGTGGCCTTAGGAGCTTCTTCTGGTGGATCCTTTGTGTCTGTGCTTGCAACTATTTTGCAGTTTAGTTGTATTACACTCATGATTGCTGAAGGGATGTTTGATCAAATGGATATTACCAAGGATTATCCACCTACCCTTTTCGTTCACATGCCCAAAGATTTGTATAGGCAGCAAAAGATAAGTGAATATAGAAAAGTTCTAAGGAATAAAGGAATTGATGTTGCTGAAGTCGAATGCATCCAATTTCCCTTGACGCCAAGTTTCTTGGCCGAAAGAATCCCAGGTCTTGATCGAACAGCCTCTGCTCAGTTGTTTGAGCTATTCCGAGACAAGGGCTTTGTAGATGAGAATGGGTACATGAAGAAGGATGGACGTGCAACACGTTGGAAGGATTCTCTCCGTAAAAGTAAGAATCAATTGCTGGATACAAGTTTGTTTCATCATGTTCAGGAGGAGCTAAATCTTGCTTTTGCATACCATGAAATGACAAGCTTGCAATCGGAGCAGATCTTTAAATGGTTTGAGTTTCATATGAGCTAATCAGTGGTTCAAAGCTACTCAGGGATTTCACCATGTGTCGCATACCGTCCCGTCTTCATGGTTTGTCTCTCATTCTAGCCTATATTTTCTAAATTTGAAACATTGAAGCAATATAAATATGCAGTATATAAGTGATGTTTCAAACGAATCCTCTGTTATCATTGCAATATTCTGGAGTATTTTCTTGTCTCAACATGCTATGTGATAGGTAAATTGAAGAGTGTAACAAGTGAAATTCAGAATGGAGTTAAGAGATGCGGGTTTTTATAGTCATAAAAAAATGTTATGACTTTAGAATTTAGATCATAAAAGAAGGCCCTGTATTTTTTGGGGGTTTTCTTTGTAGTTACTTTGTCTTCTTTTTGTGCTTTCTTTTTTGGGATGCTGTACAGTTTTTAACGTGTTGTCTTAGCTCTGCTTCTGAAGTTGTTTCTTAATCAGCTTCATTTCTTATTCACTTTAGGTTGTCATATCCTGCTAGTTTTTTTTTATAAGCCTTGTGACCGCGCTTTTCGTTTTAAGGAAATTTTGGATCAATAAAAATTGTTTGATGATTTATTGGTAAAATGTCAAGGGAATGAAATCTGAACAAGTTTGATGTCATAGATTTCTCAAGAGCATTAACTTGACGCTTGCCTGTTTAGCTACTTCTATAGATTCCTTGTTATTCTTCTGGCTACTTTTCATCTTCTTTGTTTGATTTATCCCTTTTGCCTTATATATTGGTGGTTTCGTTTATTGTTGACATAACTGTCTGATTTGTGGGTTCGTTCATTGTTTATGTTATCATTTAACCACTTTCTGAACAGAATTGATGTTGAATCATTCCACTAAAAATGGCATTTTGGTTTAGGTGCCTATGGCAATTCCTTTTCAGGTGAGCGGGGTGCAAAATTTCGATTATGCTTGGTAGTTGGTAGGTTTTTTTTTTTTTTTACAATGGTAGTTTTTAGTTGGTAGGCCTTACAATTACAGGATTAGCTAAAAGAGAAAACTTCCTAGTTAATGGTTATCAGAAACATACTAGACATGGTCAATGGACCCAAAAGATTTTCACAAACTTCTAAATACAAAATTGTGTTCGGCACTTTGATTTCTTATATGAAGTGAAAAATTATAATGAATTGAAATGATTAGTGTTTGATTATGAATGTCCAATTGTTGAAAATAGTTATGCTTAACTTTTCTTAGACGTTTGATCTAAAGGTAATTATTACTCAAAATGTAATGATAACAACACCCTTCTTAAAGAAGTCCTTTTCTAGACTTGTCAATTCTGCAATCAGTTTATACAAACAGCCACAAGCTCTTATTATCTGTGATGAGATCCTTTGAATTGTTAGAATTATAGGTAGATTGTCCTTGAGAGAGGGAGCAGTTGGTGTTCCACCATTTCCTTCCCATTGAACAGTCTTTAGAGAAGACATCTATTGCCTTTACTGGCAAAGGAAATATGAAGATTTCAAGCCTAAGGAAACATGAAAATCTCATTTAATATTTAGAATACCTAAAACATTAATATCAAAATATGTAATGTCGCATGACAGATACCATAGTAAGATACTAAGAATCACATAAAACCCTAATCAAGTAGCACACACCAGCAGATAAAATGCTTTCTTGAAATTCTAAGACCAAATAAAGTTGATAGCTGCATTCAGGTTCAGGGCTTGAGGTGGCCTTCATTGGCCAGCTTGAAGACACTGGCCTGAGCTGCTGCAGCCTTGTTTGAGCCAAGTGCAGAGATGAAGTTGTCCCTGACTTGTTTAGTGGTGAAAGGGAACCTGCTATTCACCATGGAGTTGAGCAGCGAAGCTGTTCCTTCTCTGTAGAGAGCTCCAAGCCCATCTGCACGTGTATTGGAAAGTGCTTGCAAGACATTCATGCTTGGGCCAACGCCCGGAACGCTAGGCACTCCGAAGGCACCTCCCAATGTGGACCACCAGCCCAACAGACCCCAGACGACCGTCGGATGAGTACTCCAGTAACTGTACAAGCCAGAAAAAGGTATTTAAATAGACCAGTTCATGTTAATAATATGTCAAATCCCTTGCTTTGTGGTCCATGGACGTGAAAGTTTAATTATTGACTTACTTGCATGTACCACCGAAGGGTGTGTTTGGGTCAGGGATGAAAGGAGGACTGGGAACAATACTTGGAGTGGTTGGGGGGCTTACGATTACCGGGGTTGGAGGACTTCCACCGCTAGAAGTTGGGGGAGGGTAGTAGGTACCACCACCTCCTGAAGGAGGAGGGTTGTAAGATGGCCTGGATGGTGTAGGCATGCTAGGTGGAGTTCCACAGTTGCTACTTGAAGGTGGTGGAGATGATGGTGTTGGATTGCATCCTCCATGTGAGGGTGGTGTGCCCCCAGAGCTGCATCCTGAACCATGTGAACCCGGACTGTGTGATCTCGAACCATGTGAGGGAGTGGTCCTGTGTGGTGGACTGCCATGAGAACCTGATTTAGGCCAGAAAAGAGAGTTAACACTTGACTTATGCATAAGAATGAGTTTCTGCATAAGATTGTGCATATGTATCTCTCTAGAACACACTTTCGAACAATGATGCGAGAGCTGTCTGCAATGAGTCATTTTTGTGATTGAAAGTAGCTTATCTGAAGTACTTAGTTTGGACTTGGACTACTGCTACTAAAGTTGGGAGAAATGTTTGTGTTAGAGATATTATGTTATGTTATGGTAGTCTTAAGGGTAGTTTAGCCTTTCCCTTGTCTCCCTCTATTTTGATTACAGCATATTTCTTCTCACAGTTGTGGATACACTGTTAGAAGAAGTTATAGAAGGCTAAAGCAAGTAACTGGAGAAACAGTTGGCCATCTTTAGCAAAAAATTCACTGTATAAAGTGCAGTTAAGCAAATGAGTGTGTGTGTGTTTGAGAGAGAGAGAGAGAGAGAGAGAGAGAGAGAGAGAGCACTTGGTGGAGTTCCTGAATGTGGGTCTGGGGGTGAGTAGTAGTTCTTTTGATTTTCAAAGCTTCGAGACATAACAGGAACAGCCAAGTTCTGGACAAGCAACCCAGCAACCAAAACCCATATAAACACGGAACGCTCCTGCTTGTTTCTCATCTCACTTGTTTTTTGTTTGGACTCAGAAACGAGAAATGAAGATATCGAAAGGAAGTTGCGCGCCTCATGTGGAGGAACCGGGGGCGAAGTATAAAAAGGGTTAAGAGGAGGTGAAGTAAATAAAGCAGGTAGAGGAGTATGTAGTTGGTAGGATGTTTCAGGAGCATTTATATGTCCTATTAACTACTCGACACTGTGTGTATCAATAATGCGGATGCCATAGTCGAGATTGCTGCACTCTACACATGAACTTTGTCGAATCCCTAGTACTCTTGTTAGCTAGTTGCTTCACTACATGATTAAGAGCTGTTTAAGACGTTTAAATCTGTACCAAATCTTTCATTCTTCACTTGTCTTTCGAATGCCTAGCTACTAAAAATTATGCCGAAAACTTGAGAGGGTCTAATATCTGGTGGATTTGAACGGTGATAGCAAAGAAAAAACATTATTGGTAAGCTCGTTTTCCATTTTGATTGTGATGGAAAAGTTTTTACAAATCATGAGATAATCATTCTTATGGTGGTCGATTGATTGGTTTTGATAAAAATACGGCTGGAACATGCATTCTGAAGTAAAGGGAGGGAGTACTGGAGTGATAGCGGGAAACATTGATATGCTTATTTATATCAAAAACATTTTATGTAAGTGATCACTTTATTTCTGACTTGTGGTTGGGCACTTGGGCCAGCTGTTGCAACCGTAAACTCAATGAAGCATGAAAGACTCAGCCTGCTTATTATATTTCCCGTATGAGATCGAGAGCCTAGGTACTAGCCTAGCTACTAGGGAGAGGTTCCAGTTTCAATTTCTCTTTGTTCTGATGACGAAGAAAGAAAGTTGAAAATTTTTGGACGTACGTGTACAATGAAAGACTAAATACAATGTAGATCTTGTTGGGATCTAAAATCTGCACAAATCTAAGGTGAGTTTCCACGATGGTGAATGGTCCATGCATGCAGACTGCAGTGAATGATAATGAAATTAAAGTGAAACAAAAACATGACAACTGGCAAGCATTCGATAAAAGGGATCTAATTCTGCAATGATACAAATGCTTTCTCAAAGCAAACGTAAATGAACTTGACAGGGAAGTAGGTGGAGCCGTGGAGGTATCAACTATCAAATGTTAATGCCACGGAGTAAAGGAAGACAGCAAAAGCCTGGCTATTTGATGTGTGTCTGTCAAAGCTCTTTTGACGAAAAACTTTTGTATTTGTGGATTTTATTTATCGGATGGGTAAGAAACCAGGTTCTTTAAAAAAAGTGTACGAATCCAGGTTGGCCACACAGTTGCCACAATATGTTCTCGATCTGTTAACTGCCTGTGCTCTTCATGGAGCGGCAATTTTACAGCACTGAATAAGCAGCAAAAAGTCATTCAGAAATAAAGGACTTATCAAAAGGAGGAGCCAGCCTAAATTCGAGTCTCAATGGCTCTTCTCGAGTAGAGACTAGAGAGATCTATATGTCCATATCAAAAATAAAGGAGGGATCAATCTGTTGTTAGGAAGAGGAAAAACGCTCTCACTCACTACCAAATTGTTGAGTTTCGGAGAGGGTGAGTGATTTGAATGTTTTAGAGACAGAGAGATGCACATAAATCAAATTCATATTTTCTCTTTTACACGGCAGCCCATATATAGATATACATACATAATTCTAGACTTCTCTAAATACACAATTCTAGCCACATATACATATGGTTGAAACTTAAACACATATGATACACATGTGAAGCATAAGGCATGTGACTTCAACACATATAAACTGCAATTTATCATTGAGAACACTGGACTAGCATATCCAAAAAAGAGAGAAAATAGGAAGGCTGAAACAATTAACAAGTTTTTGTTCTCCAGTAAATTTCCCCCTGTATATTGAGCAGGTCAGAGGAAAATAGACTAATGCATTTGCAGAAGGATTTGCATTACAGCAGACAGCTTCATTGGAATGCATAGAGGCTACGCATAATTCCTTGAAGTGTTTCATGAGTAGCGTCTGCAAGATCAATGTCTAACATCTCTTCTCAAAACAGATCAGCCAAATTGTATCATTCTTAGCAAAAATTGTGAGATTGTGCAACCAACAAAGGAAATCATCATCAACAATCTCACAGTCAAGTTAATCTGCTAACCAATTTCATAAAAATAATCAACCAAAAAGACCTGCTACAACAATCTCTCCCAATCAAGTTACAACTTGCAAGATAAAGTAATCGATCAACCCAATTTCATAAATATAACAAGCAACCAAAAAGACCTGTTCAAAAGTTACCACGATAAGCTCCTCTAGAATACCACAGAAAAAGACAATCATAAAGCATTGAGCATTTTCTTCTTCTTTTCCTTGTCCTTCACTTCCTCAGTTTTCAATGAAAACCCGCCGTTCTTTTGTTTCTTTTGCTTGATGCTATCCTCACTCGTCCCATTAATGGGCAACCCAACTTTCTTCACCTTAGCTGCCTTCCTTGCCACTTTATCATCCTCAGCTTTCCCCTCATCTGCCATCTTTCTCGTCATACCCACTAATTCACTACCACCCATCTCACCATTCGTATCATTCATACCATCCTCGCCCTCAAAACCACCCATTTCATCCTCATCAAAAATCCCGCCAACATTCCTATCCATATTCCTGACCTCATGTATCCTCCCCTTCTTTTTCTTCTTCATCTCCACTTCCTCATCCTTAACAGCCTCTCCACCCTCTTCCTCCTTGAAATCCACATCTTGATCCTTCACTCCCTGTATCTTCAGCTTGATATCATCAATACCTGGGGCACCCTGATAAATAGGCAATGCCAAGCTCTCAAGCAACTTCACATGGAAAGACCTCACATTTCCCCACTTCTTCGGCACAGTTTCGGCAATCCCATTGATGGCAGCCACTAAATTCTCCACGATTTCCTCTTTCCCCATCGAGAGCCTCGCCACCTTCACGACACTACAAGTTCCTGTACTCAAATACAGCATCGCAGAAGCACATGACTTTTCAATCTGCTCTTTCCAGTTCTGGTGCTTCAAGTCCATAGGCACTGGAATCTTCTTCTTCTTAAAGAACTGCCTCCCCAGCAGCCTAGGCAACAAGGGAATCACCCTCTTATCCGCAAAAAACATGTCGTAGGAATCACAGAGCTTCCGCTTGGCCTCGAAAGGTCGGTAATCGGTCTTAAGCTTCGAAAGCTTCAAGACCTTGGAGATAGGAATATTCTGGCCCTTGATCTTATTCTGGGCCGATTCCTTGGTGAGATAGGATTTGGAGCGATCGTCAATGATGAGGCAGAGCTCCGAGGTGATGGGTTCGGTGAGAGGGTGAGGGAGGGGAATTTTGTGGGCGTTGATGCGGCCTTTCTGTGGGATCTTCTTGAGCGTCAAAATCAGGAATACAAACTCGTCATGCTCGAGGAGTTGAGGTTTCAGTGTCTTCAATTTGGAATCTCTCCACTTGATAAGCGCATTGACAGCTTTCTCTACAACTTTGGAACTCGACGACGGTGGCGCAGTAGGTGGGTTGGTCGCGGCCATTGAAGCTGCTACGGAGAAAGACGAAGTAGACAGATTTCCAGTTCTAGGGTTTAAGCATAACGAGGCAAAGAGGATTGGGTTTTGCTATTTTACAACTGGGTGGGCTCGGCAGTAAGGCCCAATGTTTGTAGTTCTTTCCTTTCGTTCCTTTTTCATTATCTTTCCAAGGCTTATTTTTCACGAAGTAGACAGACTACCAGTTCCTCTTTCCCCATCCAGAGCCTACTTCCCATAAAAAACAAAAAAGATAAGACAACCAGTTCTCGATTGCACTACTTCCCACTCCCCTATTCTCCTTCCCCGCGGCCGCGTTCCCCTTTTGATGAGACCAAACTTCTCATATATTTCAAGGAGGATAATCCGACATACAAATACTATTTAGTTAAAAACTCTACATGATAATTATTATTTTGATTAGTGTTTGCTTTCAATTAACTTAGCTTAGTAGCGAAGGAATAGTTTTCTTTTTGGTTTTAAAGTAATAGTTTAAGTAAAATTTGTTTTATCTTTCTATGACTATATAAGTCGACAGAACATTAGATTGTTATTCATTCAATTAATCAAACAAAGACGAGAATTTATTCTCACATCCGCTTGTTCTCTACTTGGTTTAGTCCAAGTTCTATCACCTTTCCCCTACTCCCCACTGACCAGTCTGACCTACAGGAAAAAAAAATGTGAAATGTAAAACATAGAAGATGAGCCTCGTCACCACTTGGTAAAGTGGTTGAAGTCCCATACTTATAATGGGAATGGAACCCGAAAGGAATTTACAAGCCTTGAGGTAGTCGATGAAGCCACAGGGCTCCAAAAGCACAATATTCATCGACTTGCCCAGCCCTAGCAGTAGTGGACGAAGCACAAGGCCATCCATCAGTAGCTGCAGTCAGGTCACAAGTTTTTAAATGCCCACACTTCTACCGAGACGATATCATTTTACAAAACAAGAATCGGAGAGGGCCCATTTGAAAAATCATATGCTCTACGTATATATAAATAAAAGAAAGACATCAGACACGAATAGTTTCCCTGTTTTATTTATCTCACAAGATTTGCCTATCAAATATAAACATTCTCCAGATATCATCTCCATGTAAGTATCCAATCACCCATTGTTCTTGGGGAAGAAAGTAAAAAAAATTATTTTTGTTAAAATGCAAGTATAATTTGAAGGACGCAATTGTTTACATAACCTGAGGTTGCTGCTGGTGGCTCTAGATAGAAAGTTGAATGCTTCTTTTCCTTCCCCGTTTCCCTCTTCTTCTGCAGTACACACCAAGGGGACAATTGATTTTCCAGAAACAGCCCCTTGCCTCTCCGCATGGGCTACTCGATTCAGCCAAAACCCATAAAACCCTTTTTTTCCTTAGTACATCTTTGTCACACCATACTGCATGGTCCCCATTTTTCGGTGAGCAGCTGCAGTTGCTGCGGCACTGGCAACAACACCTAGACCGCTATACTGGGACTTAGCCGCCTGCAACAAGTTTCCATCCCTCGTCACAGAGTCATTGACATGTTCTGCCTTATTAATCCCAGCACGTGTCATGAAAAAAGGGCTCGAGTCTATGTTGATCTCTACGTCTGGAGCAAATTTGTTTGCCACACCACATTGAGTAACTTGTTTTGCTTGAGAGGACAAGTCCCTCTCAGCTTCTGTTACAGACTTCTCCTGCTTGACAGAGCTAGACTTGTGAAAGCAGTAAGCGGGAGGAACAGCATTAGGAGGGTGGACTGAGCTTCTGACAAATGCTCTTGGATCATAGCTATCCTTCATAATACTTCCATTCTCATATGGAGCAATTGGCCCCACAACTTTTCCAGGTTTGGCTGAAAAGGAAAACAAGTAAATCCAAAAGGCAGAGAAGAAAGAACTATGAAAAGACAATTGCCCGCAAAAAAATCAAAAGTACCAAGTGGAATCCTTTGGGCCGCTTGCAAGGCTCTAGACGGATTTATAGAAATTCCTACAGCATCTCTAGAATTTCTGTGGTGCATATCTTCACCAACGTGCCGATCTTTGAAAGAAGTGACATTTGCTTGCTCCTTTGGAGGGACTGTATTGGAATGTATAATCGTAGACCTACAAATTGTCATTTGATGGAAAAGCAAATCATTTATACTTGCTGAGCGATAATGACAACCACATCAACTCTTTGCCATGCAAAAGTACCATAATTACTTCCATAATTTTCCACAATTAGTAGCTGGTAGCATACTCATAAGTCACAACTATATTGCTATCATTACTTGACTTGTACCAATAGCAAAGAACTATAGTAGGAGGGCATCGTTTGTCAGCAGGTTGTAAGCACCACAAGAAGAACAAGAACCATAAAAGCAAAAATGAGAATAAAAATTAAATACCAAAAGATGACAGATGAAAACCAAAATGAATACCTAGGAAGAGAGACATGCTTCCTTTCTAATGGAATAACTGGACCACTTTTACCACCATTTTCCTCAAGATGCGCAAACTGCTTTCTAAATTGATCAACAGCACTGTGTACAGAATATAAGTTAGAAATTCAGGACAGAGTGGCAGTGCAATATCATGAACTGATCCCTTAACTCGAAATTTAACAAAAAGTGAAACAACCAAGAAAGCAGAACCTTGGGAAAAGGAAATTAGTCC
This sequence comes from Tripterygium wilfordii, assembly GCF_013401445.1. Classification (NCBI taxonomy): domain Eukaryota; kingdom Viridiplantae; phylum Streptophyta; class Magnoliopsida; order Celastrales; family Celastraceae; genus Tripterygium; species Tripterygium wilfordii. The sequence goes on from NC_052249.1 coordinate 24,070, forward strand.
TCTCAGTTCCATTGATATAGTCTTTGAGCAGCTGGGGATGGTATTCAAGTATCTCCCGAAAAATTAGCTCTCTTATGTCCTCCTTTGTGACCCTTCGTCTCTCAAACTCAAATTCCATTTTTGTAATTGGCTGACAGGAAGGTTCCCTCTCAACTTTCGACAATCCCTTGAAGTAGGGATCTGCCAGTGCCTAATATAAAACCAGAAAAGGTCACGACTGCATAGCCTAAATTAACCATAAAAAAGGTTGAACCCGGTGAAGAGAAAAGGAATGTGGGCATATAAACTTTAAGAATATAAAGGTAAAATTGTGCACCAAGACAAACCTCCTCAGCGGTAGGTCGGTCTTTCGGATCAAAGGCAAGCAACCTTTCCAAGAGTCGCAGGGCTAACGGATCGGCATTTGGAAATTTTTGAGCAAAGGGCACCAGCTGTTTCTTCCTCATACTTGTTAAGTATCGTCTTGCCTTCTCATTTCGAACCTATAATAGGAAAGAGCATCAGAGAGAGACAATAAGAGGGAGATTCTAGTTCAAAACTCAACCATGAGCAACATGACCCTACTCTGCATAAAAAAATTAGCAGCCTACCCGGGAGATTGTATCTAACGAAGGTGTCCCAAGTAGATCCGTCATTAAATCCAGCTGGTGAACAACATTCTTTCCAGGAAAAAGAGGTTTCCCTGTTAGAACTTCAGCGAAGATACAGCCTATACTCCATATGTCAATTGCAGGTGTATACTGCATCCAGATGCCAACAAAAATTACTGTAAGCTCAAGATGGAGAATAACATTTACAACAAAAAACAGAATACAACTGGAACAATGATTATCACATAATTTGCTATATCACAAAACTGAGATAGAAAGAATGCCATCGTTTTCTTCCTTTTCCAACAAGTAAGAAATGCAATCATTTTAACACTTACCTGGCAAACTCTCTTTTCCAATAAGATGTATTCTTCTTGATATAAGATTGCTTGACAATACTTAAACTTTATATAATTAAAATTATTACTACCAAAATTTTCATATCCAGGTTCCTATCCCATAGCTTACCAGGTTACCCTCAACAGCCAAGTTCCTATCTCATAGATTAACAGTTATGTAAAAAAAAAGGCAAACGATTCGGAAGGAATCTGAAGTAAAGCAATAACACCCGGAGCACAGAACTTATGAACTGGAACTATCATGGGAGCTTTCATTAGATGACCAATCAGCTTAGGAAAAGGCAACTGAAGATCATTTTGAGGCCTTGAAGGCTTCAAATATGAGAGGCTGTCCTCTTAGTATACATGCAAACTGCCAAACAGGTCACATATTCCACTTACCACATCAACCTACTAATTCACTCAAAAAGAATCTAGAAAAGAATCTAATTATGAAACAAGCTTACATAGTTTCTTGGTATTGAGAAGGCGGTGTCTAGGGAGGGAGATCCAAATATTAAAAAGAATCCAAGGGCATGCATCGTGGTTCGGCCTCAAACAATAAAATAAGCATGATACAGATACACTGCCATACGTGATCATACAATCTTCATATAATTAATTAATAGTAAGCAGTTTATGTTAAGTTATCATCAACCTCAACTCAACTCAGCTCAAGGGCGATGCATGCAATACCCTACCTTCGAGAAAAATGATCCACAGAGTTCAGGAGCTCTATACCATCTTGTAGCAACATAGTCCTGTCGATGTATAACAAATTTCCAAGAAGTGTCAGCTTCCATTATATTCAGAGATTTATAGCACAAGAATGCAAAACAATAATGCAAATGCGCTGCCATGTTCTATGAGAATGAATTACCGTCCAAAAGATTGTAGTTGGCGTATCATTGAAGGCAACTCTCGCCAATCCAAAATCGCAGATCTTAAGTTTGCAGTTTGCATTCGCCAGTATATTCTTAGGTTTCAAATCACGATGATAGACATTCGCTACGACCAATTACAAAAGAATAAGACAAATTTCTCAACCCATTGAAGCAATGAAAAGAAACTAAAACCCCCTCCCTAACATTGATAGTTAGTAGCCAGCAACCCTAGTGTTAAAAGCGGGGGAAGACATTGCCCAAAAAATAGGTACTATTTATCAGAAATTATCATTAGCCTAAAATAAATAGACAAGTGACATTATTCACTATAATACATGTCATTCAGGATTAAGATGGTGAGAAATCATACTATGTTTGATATTTGAGTTAACTCAATAAACTCCCAAATGTCAGCTAAAGAAATTATAATTACCTGTGTGAATATATTTTAACGCACGAAGCAGCTGGTAAAGAAAAAATTGATAGTGCTCTCGTGTCAAGTCATCATTGGCTTTGATGACTTGATGAAGATCTGACTCCATGAGCTCAAAGACGACATAAATATCTTTGAAGTCCCTTCTCGAAGGTGGTAGCATGATATGCTTGATTTCAACAATATCAGGATGTCGTAGAAGTCTAAGCAGCTTTATCTCACGAAGGATACGGGCAGCATCAGATATGTGTTCAAAAATATCATGTATCTTTTTAATTGCCACTTTTTCCCCAGTGTGAGTGTCAGTGGCTGAACAAACAATGCCATAGCTGCCTTTCCCAATAACTTCCTGGATTTTATACCGATTAGCATCACCATATTCAGAGAAGAAGTCCATCTCTGTCGAACTCTGTAGAGTAGAAAAAAAAAACAGTATGAATTAAAAATAATAATAATTAAAAAAAACTGAAAATGCCTAAGAGGTCTGCAGGCAAATACAAACGTGTAATGTATATGTATACATTCTACAGGCAAAGAACGAAGATAATCAATTATTAAAATTTCCTATCAAATGGTGATACAAGCTAACAGAATAGAAGACTATAAAAGTAATATCATAAGATGAATTATCCTCTTATAGAAACAAGTAACTGACCTAAGCCATTTCTGATTAAGGATATAAGTGGGAGGATGATGATCATGTGATAAATTAGCAAAATCATGGAGACAAAGAACCAGAATAAATGCAAAAAACAAAACCAAAAGAAAAGCAACAATGATTCATCGGCCTATTGAATGACATAAATATTAAACAAGCGCTACAGCTCTGAGGGCCAAAAGTACCTCAAATTGCCTATGTGACTAGCAGAACAGCCATATAATGTATGCCATACGCTTAATTTAGAATCTAAAAAACAGACAGTTCAACCATTTCCACCAGCAGAGTATTAAAATACAAATGGGCATAACATTAGCAAGTAAAGGAATCAGATCTGATAAGAGATATAAAATGAAAAATGAAGGAGAGAAATTTGAAAAAAAAAGAAAGAAAAGAAGGCATCTGATGAGAACATAGATGAGGTAAAACGCATATACCTCCATGGATGGCGTTCCATGGCCAGAATGAAACCCACTCCCCCCAAAAGAAAAAGGAAAAAAGATTCCTCATTAAATAGTGGCGTTATCCGCTACCCATTACCCATAACGAACAGAATTTATTGCTAAACTCAATTGAAAGAATAAAAAAAAATTCTAAGGCATCAAAATACCCCAAAACAGGTCACAGTGCGTAGGAATGTATTTATGCATATGATTTCAGCTAATCTATCCACCAAACAGTGCGAATCCACAGTTTTTAATCAGATGATGATGTACGTATAAGAAAACAGTTACCAGTTGTTAATCAGATGATGATGAACGTATAAGAAAACAGTTAGGATTCCAATCTGGGATGATCAAATCGCCTTCTTCTGATGATCCTGGTGCATCACCTTCAATGATCCCCAAACACAACAAGCTTAGTGAAAAACAGGGAGAAGACACGAATTGATTGGGTGAAGATCACTAGTTCAGTATTTGATGAGATGAAATGAGGATGGGATCATTAGCCACATTTGCCCCATCTACCCCTGCTCCGGATCACAAAGCCGCAATCCCACCTTGAACATAAACTCCAGATGAAATCCCTACTCATGCACAACCCTTCCTTGCAATCTCCCTCGCACACCTCAACAACACCACCAACGGCTATCATAAACCAGGCATCGATTGGTTCAACGGAACAAAAAAAACGAAACTTTGGAGCGAGCAAGAGATTTGGAGAGTATATGGGCCGGTTTATTGTCGTTGTTGTTTGCGGTTGTTGGATCTTGAAGCAACCTGCACAGAGGTGTGGCCGAGGCTGTGGAGTGTAGAAGCTGCAAGATCTGAACACCGACAGACCGATAGGAAAATGAGAGAGAGAGTAATAATAAATAAATAAATAAATAGAAGGAGAAGCTTTTGCGGCAGGAATATAGTGGGGTTAATACCGACAGAAACGTACGTACATACCCAAGTGGCAGTGTTGTAGAAATTATATACCAGTATTAGGGGTGGAGTGGTAAAATTGTTTCTTAATTACATTTACAACATGATTTCCGCATGGAAAATTTGGTTTCCTTTTATTTTGGTGGTAAACAACACGCATACTGATACAGTTATAAATATGACTAAGCTAAGTAAGCTAAATTAGATAAAGATCATCATACAAGCCTTAAGGTTGTCTTATCTTCGGTTCATAATCAGTTTCAATGGATATGCTTTGAAACCAGTTTGAATTATGTATAAATGGGAGTCTTAACTCTTAATTTATCAATTTAATTTGACTAAGCTAAGTTGGTTCAGGGGTGGGTTTCGTAGTTAATAAATAAGGGGCACTTCTCGAGACATTATTATTATTATTATTATTTTATAAAAGAAAAGCATATTGACAACGTGATATATATATGTTTGGACCAATTATATATATACACACACACGGATTCATAGATGGGGTTGTTGATTCAAGTGAAGGCTGACTTCCCAACCTCCTCTTTCTAATTGACTTCGGTGGCATGAAGCATAAGCACACATTACCATATATATGTTTTAAGAAAAAGATACCAACTTAATTTATATTGTAGTTGAAACCATTTTTATGCACTATTTTGTTCAAATTTAGGTAGTGTTTAGTTCAATTTTTACAGATAAAATTTAAGTTATGTAATATTTTATGATAAATTACGTGTATAGGTATTATGTATTTTTGTTGAAATTGATAGCATTTTCAAACAAGCATAAAATAATGACAAAAGTGTCGCGGAATTGCTGCCCAAAAATTATTGTTTGGCAACGAGCCACAAACAATTTATGTTAGAAACAAAATTAATTTATAAAATAAAGATAATTTATTGATTAATTTAATAAAGATAGTTAACTAATTTATAAAATAAATATAATTTATTAATTAATGGGGTGAGGATATAATAGGAATGACAATTAAATACTAATGACATAAAAAGAATAGAAATGAAAATGCTACAAAAATTATTCAAATTGATAGTATTTTAAAACAAGTATAAAATATTGGTAAAAGTGTCACGGAATTTGCCAGAAAATTGTTGTTTGGTAGGCACAAACAATTTATGCTAGAAACAAGCATAAATACTGATAAAATTATATTACCAAACTGAACCTTATACTCGCTCTCACTCCACTCCATTTGTGATATTCTTTTCATTTATCTAATATATATTGTTCTACGATCGATGAATAAATGACACGCAATCAATCCTCGATACATATAAATACGTAAATTGTTGGTAAAATAAACTAATCAACATAAATTTGTGACTTTAAAAATTTGCAACTTTATTGAGAATCTAACCGGAGAACATACACATATATGGATAGGGTCATTATTCTGAACTGGTAAACCCGCATTTAGTGCCGCATGTATTTTATGGAACTTTTATTATGTGGAATTAGGAGCACTTGTAACATGTTTTCAGAAATGCAAGTCCATCAATCTCAGGCAATCAAAGTGTTCAGTCTTCTTAATTTTTCCATGTTCTAATGTTTGATGATGTGATACATTAACATTTATAATATATGATTTTGATCAATGTACTCAATGTATATAGAGACTGTACATGAATTTATGCAAATGAATATACATTATGTTGTTTTGTTCAATCCACGCAGCATTGTGGAACAACACAAATTTGACATGGACGCACAAAGTATTGCTCAAACTTGAATTTGTTCCCTTGTTATATATATATAGAGATGATGGAGATAGAGAGTCAACATGGAACCACTCGACATAAAATTAAGTTTATTTATAATTGTAAAGGTTAATATCACTTTTAATCACTGAAAGATGATCAATGTTTCAATTACGGACGTTTTAATTTGTGTCAATTTAGTTATCCGCATAGAAATTGCTCATTTCTATCAGTCAATATGTTGGGGTGGTAGGTTGATCGTTAAATATAATACATACACAATTTCCAAGTTTTTTTATTGCAGTAATTGTTTTCTCTATTAGATCTGGTCATGGAATCTTGATAAAAAGTTATTCATGGATGAAAGCCTGGAAGATGCTTCGCATCTAAAGCATATTAACATGACGTTATTGGGTCTTTTGTCTCTTCTGAGTCGCATTGGCATTGGAGTAGCTAGCAACTGCATGCCATGTATTAATAAAGTTAATAAATTAGTGAGATTGTGGATGCCACGGGTGAGCACTTATAATACAATAACACTAGCACCACTCCATTAATGATTTCTTTTGAAGAAAAGAGAATTAAATTGAGACCAATTGAAGCCACAAGAATAAAGATACAATGAATAGTATATGATTGATAGGTAGTCGGGGCCCTAGCTAGCTATTAAAAATTTATATAATAGTATTGATTGGGTTAAAAAAATCAATATTTCTCAATATGAATTAATTACAGATGAAACCTCCTCTCCTGCCCCTGACCTGATATTGTTTTGCACACTATAGCTAGTTAGAATTTTAACACGTGTCGGTGTTGTTGACTTGTTGCGTCGAAATAATCTCCTTAAACGTGTACATACCAAGGCCATATGTAGACATACAAACACACATAAATATGCTACACCATGCCCCTGGAATTAATGGATCAGAAGTATGTAATCTACTCTCATGCTGGCCGGCCACGTGATTATTGTAGATGCCAACTCACAGTCGTCGTCGGTGTGAATGGAGTCTTTGTAGAAAATAACAATCGGTAGTGATATACATACATAATATTTGTGTACATAAAGATCCATAATGATGTGGCTGCTGACTGGACATGTTAATTGTGTTACTTTTAAATTCAAAATTGTAGATATTAAATAATATTTTAAACTGATTTTACATATTCCAATACTACACCCTTCAAACCTCGGTAAACGTATCAATGAAAAGTTTCCAAAATCCTCTCAAAATTCTCTCATTTGCTTGAGCTACCGAGACCTCCGACTCCGACGAGAAGCTGGTTTTTCCGTTCCCCCGTCTTCGGCATATAGTGTATTTGGCATTTCCGGTGAAGATGGAGATATTTATTTCCTGGTTTTGCTGATTTTGAGCTATTTTTGAAGTGGGTCTTGCTACAACCCTCTTTTCTGTGAGTGTCTGCTTCTTCTTGTTTATTCTTGGTATTTTTTGGTGGATGTGCAGTTGATTTGTTAAAGAATTATGGTTTCCATCCATATATTGATTTTGCACGCAATTATATAGTATTTTATACTGCTTCTTCGATCAATCTATTGGAATCGTTAGATAAATTTAGGTTTTTTTCCCCTGTATTTGTGAATACTTGTAAATTTATGTTTTATTTATTATTCTTCGGTTGCAAAACTTACAAATTGTTTACCAGATAATGTATTTTGTAAATAGTATATTTATCATTTAGTGTATTTAGAACATAGTGTATTTAGCAAATAGTGTATTTTTTTGGGCTGCTCCTCGTCATGATGTCTTGGATTGGTGATTTTAGTAATGCATTTGTTTTATACAAACCAAAAATATTACTACACTGTAAGTTCCCATAATGTAGTTGCATTGAATACTTTAGTTTTCTTGCTTGATGGATTCGATTGGTTCACTGTCAGTGTGCAAAATGTTTTTCACCTCCAAGTATCACTTTTCGTCACCGGCATGATCGACTAGACAACCGTTGTCGGAATATACAGTATTTTAGAATTCGCGTCGAAGAAGGACAGATTTTTGGGTTGCTCTTGTTTGTGTTGGCTTAATACCGACTAGCAATATACATACAAGGTAAATTTATGAACTTTGAGAGTTCCATTTGTTTTTAAAGAATGTATTTGCCATGTTTATGTTGTTTTATCTGGTTACTCTATTGACTGAAATTTTGATGTTTGAATTATTGAACATGAAATTTGCAATTACTTGAACCTACGCTGCTCATTATTGTTTGCTAGACTGGTCCTCGTCATGATGTCCTGGATTGGTGATTTATTGGTTCCACCAAATATTTGATTACACTTTTTTTTAGTAATGCATTTGTTTGGCTTGAATGGTTCTGTTTAGCTGTTATTATGACGAAATGTATAATACATTACCAGTTTGCATAATGTATTGGGTCCAAGTGTTGTATGCATAATGTAACTACTACCATTTTGTTTGTTTCAGTATGCCCAAATTACAGTACCGGTCTAATCTGCAAGGGATAACGACACTATTAAGAAGCGTGCGATTGAAGAGTATTCATAAAAGGTTTTTGCAAATGACACCTTTTTGGAACTTGTACAAAGTGTTCAAGAAGAAGGATCATATGGAAAATAAATACCAAGAAACATGATTTGATCGTACAAGACATTATCGGCACCTACAACGAGAAACATGGATCATTTATTCTTGGAGGTAAGAGAGTTACCATTACAGAGAATGATGTTTCTTTGATCTTTGGAATAGTGTCTGGAGATATCCCATTGAAGATAGGCCGAAGCAAGAAGCCCGATGATTCTGAATTTGTGAATCGAAGGTTTAATGGAATTGATATGATGAGATCACCCAACATAAAGCAAGCAATTGACAATGCTTTGATGGGGGATACTGACGAGGATGCAAAAGATGTCGCACGTTTGTTTGTGCTATACGCATGTCTTACTCTGTTCTTTTCAACAAGAGCAGATGCGTTACCATGGGCTTTAGTAAAATTTGTTGAGGTGGTCGAGGACATGAAGAAATGGAATTGGTCGCAGGCAATCTCAGAGAACATTCTGCAATCAATTAAGAAGTACCAAAAGGAAACAAACAAAGTTACAGGTTGTGCAACTTTGATCTCGGTAAGTAATGACTACTTTGTGCGAGTACTATTTGATGTGTATTTACAGTGACAATTTATGTGTATTTGCATGCAGTATTAGTTTTGTGAACACACAACTGTTTTTACCCCCGCAAAGTCTGACGTGTTCCCAAGGTTTGTAAAATGGGACATAAGTGGATGGCGAAAGGACTTCAAAAAACAGTATATACGCACTTTGGTGGGGGGGGGGGGAGGTTAGTTCATTACGCAAATTTATCTACATTTGACAGTTTATAATTACATTGTCTATTGTATATTGTATTTAAAGGATTTTGGTTAACAGTATTAAATACTTTAGAAAGTAATAATGTATTTATACTGTTTCAGTTTACAAAACTTAATTAATCTATCAAATTATAATGTATTTATACTGTTTATTATTCCATTGCCTAGTGTATAGTGTATTTAAAGGATTTTGTTTAACAATATTAAATACTTTACAAAGTGATAATGTATTTATACTGTTTTAGTTTACAAAACTTAATTAATCTATCAAATTATAATGTATTTATACTGTTTTGGGTCACAGGAATTAAATAATCTACCAAAATATAATGTATTTATATTGTTCTGATTCACACAACTTTAATACTTTACCAAATTATAATGTATTTATACTATTGTGGTTCACATTAATTAAATACATTATCAAATCATAATGTATTGCATACATATTTGATATGCATCTGTGAACAGGTAATTGAAGGTGAATTGTCTAGTGATGAAAAAGAGAGAGAAGCACTGCGAAATGATTGTGTGCCATTAGAAGCAGGTTCTGATGCGGACACACCAAGCATCAGTTCAGTTCACAGTGATCCATCATCTGAATCTGACGATGGCAGTGAAGATGATGTTGAAAAACATTCAGGAGGAGATCAATCAATTGATGCATCCCAAAAAATACAAGAATTGGAGGAAGAGTTGCAGTCCAAAACGAATGCTCTTGAATTGCTTCGGGTTGAGAAGGATAATGAACAAAGAAAAAATCAAGAGCTACAAGTTGAATTGGATCGGGTGATTGCCACAAATGTTCAACTTAATGTTGAGATTCAAATGCTGAAAGATGCGGTGCCAAATACATTGGAGATTGTTGAAGTTAATGACAAATGGCAATCACGTGATGACCAATTTGTCATTCCTGACATTGAATTGTTAGAAAAAGAATATGCTGCAAAAGAGGATACAATCTATGATAATATCATAGCTCAATTAGTGTTCAATGAAGATGAAACGAATGAGAAAAGGGCAGAAGCAATGAAGGAAATAGCTTACCAGGAGCAAACTCGAAGTTTGATGACTAAATATACCCCTAACTCAATGATAAAAGGGTATTAAAAAAAAGGAACGCATCCCAAATGAAGATTCGGACTTTGAGTATGAGGTGCAAAAGAAAAGGCCGAAAAGAAATGTCCATGGGAAGGAGTTGGCAATTATCAATATTGATGATTGCAAGACACCGGAGCCTTCTATGAGCAAAGAATATGTTATGGACACAAAGTGTGCAATCTACAAGCACCTTATTCCATCTGATCGGGATAAATTGAAGGCTATAGATTGTATTAAAAAATCCAAGTAAGTTCCATACATATTCTTATTAAAATGCCTTGAGTACAATTTCTATAGTTTTGATAATTACATTATTATAATTATAGTGTAATAATATGTTAACACCATTGTATGTTGTCTTTGCAGCATTGTTCTGTGGAATGGTGAGAATCAATTGCTGTGGAGTGATATAATGACAATTTATAACAGTAATATGATCACGAACAATGTAAGTATACATGTTATGAAATGTAACTTTGATAAACTATGTTAACCAATATTTCTTAAGTAACCTATATAAATACACTGTAATTTTTTTGTAGATCATTAATGCCCACATGGAATATCTTACAATGAAACAAGGTACTATTGCGCGTGATCCACCTCTTGAGATTTGCAAGACTGCTTCGCTTGCGATTACAAGTTCATGCATGGCTTTCTTGAGGATGAATAATGATTCGCTGATTAACAAATTCATCTCTGACAAACTTCGTGGTAGTGGGACTAGATACAGGTTTATCATTTTCCCACTCCATGCAGCTAGAAATCATGAAGTTCCAAATCACTGGACATTGTTGGTTCTAGACACTGAGGATGGCATATGGATGCACTACAATTCATTGTTACCAAGGAGGAAAACAGGAGTAGACCCATACTTGAAAGATGCTGAGAAACTAGTAAGCCTCCATCTATAATGTAAATGAGTACATATATATATATATATATATATAAAAGTAGATTGTAATAATGTTTTTATATATATATAATGTATGCAGATAGCTTATTACGATACTCTATTTCTACCACCTGTTGGCAGTCAATACACTCAACAAAAATTGGTTACAATGTGGGACACACCACAACAAGCACCGACTTCGTAAGTTCTGAAATACACTGCCATTATTTAGTGTATTTTGTTCAATGGTTCGTTTTCACATTATGCGAACTACACTGCCAGTACACTGTTCTTAACCATTTTTTGATTGAAAGATTCAGTTTTGTTTATTGGTTGTTATTTTTTTTAGAGTCTAAATTATTACACTGCGATTATTATAATTTATTTGACTTGATTGCTATAGTTTGGTTTCTGGGTTCCATTTATGTTCGTAAATAAAATATTCATCACACTACAAGGTTTGTAATGTATTTATTGTTAATGAACAAATCTATAACTACCCTGCCTTTGTGCATATGAGCTTTAGTAATGTATGTCTGATCATGAAGATAGATTGTGTTTGATGGTGGACCATGAGGGTCGATGGACTTTGAAGTGTTATATGTGTTTTTGGATTTGTTTACAGGTTGGGGTCCCCAATTTATGGGGAGATACTGCCGAAATTTTTAGTGATGTCTCATTCAATTATTTAGTATTTTATATAACTTTTATGTTGTGTAATATATTTGGGTTAAGTATGTCCGAGTAATTTTTTCTTTCATTTGTTGTTTACAAAATATATATAAATACACTGACACATTCTTGTGTAATTAAAAAACAGGGTCGATTGTGGCTTAATATGCATGTACGTAATTGATTGCATATTCAACAACGTGAGCATAAAGAAGAAGCTGACCAAAACAGACATCTACCAACTGGGGGCGAAATACATTCATAACTTTTTGAATGATGGTGGATATTCATGGGATGTGGATCACTACAAAAAAGTAGAAATGATGAGGAAGGCATTTCTTTAGTTATGTAATTGGGAAGGGAAGACGTGTTAAACTCGCCATGTTAATTGAACCGTTATAATTTTGTTGATGTTCGGATGCTTAAAAGTCAAGTGAGACTTATAACTTGAAATGGCTGTCTATGTATATTTCTCCCCACGTCGATTGAAACATTTTGTAGGTAAATATATGGTTATCTCATAATGCATTAACAAATATGAGATGAATAGATAGACATTACTAAACCTTATATGCACAAAGGCATGGTAGTTATAGATTTGTTCATACATAATAAATACATTACAAACCTCGTAGTGTGAGGAACATTTGATTTACGAACACAAATGGACCCCAGGAACCCATCTACAACAATTAAGTCAAATAAATTATAATAATCGCAGTGTAATAATAACGAATTCAACTTCCATGAAGAAACTGGTGAACAAATTCAACTGGGTCATAAAAACGAATGATATACACTATCATATTAGATTTTAATAAATCATTGACATAAAAAGGAAAAACCAAGAATTGAGAAGTGGATAACCATACACTACCGAAACATAATGTAATAAGTTACTGCCATGGATAGATATGTTAAATAAACTGTTAATTTATAATGCATTAAAAACAGTGATAAAAAAACACTACTAAAAACATAATGTATTTAGCTACTGGAATGATAACAACCGATAATTACACTGTTAATTCATAATGCATTAAAAACAGTGATACAAAAAACACTACTAAACATAATGTATTTAGCTACTTAAAAGGATGACAAAATATAATTACACTGTTAATTCATAACGCATTAAAAACAGTGATACAAATACGCTATTAAAAACATAATGTATTTAGCTACTGGAATGATAACAACACTCAACACCCTAGATCTCCATTTGTCCCAGATCCTCCAGCTGCGTTGCTCGTGTTACCACTATAATTTCTCTTGAAGACCTTCTTCTTCATCACACTGCGTGGACGTCCTTTCCCTCTTTTGATTATTGGATCATTAGATATTGAAGAACCCACTGTCAAAGAAGCAATCGGTATTTGCCTTGGAATTGTTGCCATGTTATTTATGCACCCTTCAATCCACTTTATGACGTTTGAATAATGGTGTTCATTTTCCGCCGCCAAGTCTGCCAACCGAGCAAATATCTTACACATATGATCATATAGGACTTGATCATTTGTGGTTGTCCACCCATCAAAGTTTATCTTCACTCGAGAATGACATCTTCTAACATCTTTCCTCCACCGCGGGAAGATGTAATATGCCGAAAGTAAATACTCATCATTTGCCAGAAGGACAATTATAGCATGTCTGCACAAAATACCCCTAAACTCAAAGTTCAAACAAGAACACCCAACGTTTAGTCCATCGTACATTACAGTGAACATAACTTTCTTCTTGCCACCTTCACCATAAAAAATGTCTTCATATAGAATGTATTGTGTCCCTAAATCAACGGTACACATTGACTTGATACCGCAATACATCATCCCACTCAATTCCTTCTGAAACTCTAAAAACTTCGCGTGGGTCAATGTGTTTTGCATTTGCATTTGCATTTCGTATTTTGTAACACACACTAACTTCTTGTTGGCTGAGTCAAAATCCGCCTGGCATTCCTTCTCAATTTTCTTCCTCAAAGCATTACTATATTGCTTGACAAATTGTTTCAACGTTGTCTTTGAGTTGACATAACCGTCAAAGAAAGCATTCATGCTCTCGCTCCGACCAGTTGTTGACATTCCGGCCCAAAAATATTTTTTTACGTAGATAGGAACCCACTTTTCTTTCTCCATGTACATATTATCCAGCCAATAATTACCATCCAGATTATGCAGGTAAATAAGCAGACTCCAATTATCTAAGAGAAAACAAAAAATTATAAGTTATATAAATGCATTTGATGTTCACAGTGTAATTAATTAATTACACTTTGAATTATATAGTGTATTTAATGCACTAAAAAATTGCCAGTAAGCTTAAATAAAAAAAAAAAAACTCACTTTCAAAATCTTCAATCCTATGTGAGTCATAAACAGCTTCAGCCAACATTCGCTTGATGGATTCATATTCACCATGTGATCCAAATTTCTCAGGGACCTTCTTCATGATATGCCATAAACATAATCTATGCCTTGTGTTTGGGAAAACAATTTCAATCGCATTCTTCATTGCCCTATCCTGGTCAGTTATTATACCATGAGGAGCAACACCACCCATGCACGCTAACCATGTCGTAAATAACCAAACGAATGTTTGAGTGTCCTCACTAGAGATCAAACCACAACCAAGAAGTATTGACTGCCCATGGTGATTCACACCAACAAACGGGGCAAATGGCATGTCATACTTGTTAGTTAAGTATGTCATATCGAACGTAACAATATCACCAAATTCATGATAAGCTGCCCTGCTGCGTGGATCTGCCCAAAAAACGTTCCTTAAACGTCCATCATCATCCCAATCTATCAATGAAAAAAACCCCTGATTATTAGCTTGCATTTTAAGAAAGTAATCATGTACGACATTAGCATCCCCTTCACCAAGGCGCAAACGTCTAGTCCTAGCAATACGGTTTCTAGTATCTCTCTCCAGAAATTGAATATTATCATGACCACCCGCACCAATGACAAATGAATTGAAACTCTTGTTCGGTCGAATTCCAGCAATATCATTAATTTCTAGTTGTCTTTTCACGGTCGGATTTATTTCCCTATTGCACACAAAGAATCTAGAATGACTAGGACTTAGATTGTGGTTGTGGACATCTTCAAACAATGTAATCTTCCATTTCCCATCAATAGAAAGTCTACCAACAAGCCTCCCCTTGCACTCATTCTTACTATAACCACGATGATTGACTGGATTCTTCGAACGTGATACAAATTTATCCGACCTCCCGCATGAAGATATCAGATATTTGTAATCACCATTCGCATCCTTCGTTAATGACCTCCTCTTGACTGAAAACCCATTTACTTGACCATATTCCTTGTAAAATTTAAACATCTCATCAACCGATTCAAACAACATTCCTACAACTGGAACATTCGATCCAACCGTCTTGGCACCAATTTCAACACAATCATTAACACAAGCAACTTGATTGATATTGATATGACTATCAATATCATCAAGTGAAACCATATCTTCACTGCAAAAAGAATATTGAAACATATACTTGTTAGGAAGAAATATAAATTAAGTAATTTATAACCATAATAACGCAAATAATATGTAGGAAAAAAATTAATGGACACTAACATTATGACACTATCATACCAGATCTGCAAGAAATAAAACACTGGCCTAAAAAGTAATACCAATGTATAACAAGGAAAATCTATATGTAATGAATAACTGGGATAAATACACTGGTTATTCGTAATGCATTAAAAACTGTTTGACAAATACATTACGCAAACATAATGTAATAAGCTACTGGCATGATAGAATTGGTATCCCAGTGATAAAGTCTCACCATCAAAGTAAGACCAATCTATTTATTAACAAATAAAAGATCTCTATACAATGAACAACTGGTTTAAATACACTGATTGCTAGCAATGCATTAAGAACTGGTTAACAAATACACTTTTGAAAACATAATGTAATAATTAAATGGGTTACAAAAGTTGGTATCTCAGTGCTAAAGTCTCACCATCAAAGTAAGACCAATCTATTTATTAACAAAGAAAATCTCTATACAATGAACAACTGGTTTAAATACACTGATTACTCGCAATGCTATAAGAACTGGTTAACAAATACACTTTCGAAAACATACTGTAATAATTATCTGGGTTACAAAAGTTGATATCTCCAATGATAAAGTCTCACCATCAAAGTAAGACCAATCTATCTATTTATTAACAAACAAAATCTCTATACAATGAACAACTTGTTTAAATACACTGAGTACTTGCAATGCATTAAGAATAACACAGTCTTCAACCACATCTAACTCATTTACAATAAATCAACAAAGAATAACATCAACATCTACCACACCCAATTCATTCTCAACAAAAACCATTCAGATCAAAAACATAAACTCCAGTTTTCATAAAAAAAAAAAGTTGAATAAGAGAATATGAACCTGGAACAACTAGGGAAACTCATAACTCGTAAGTATAATAGAACCAAAACCCTGCCAAAATAGAAACTTTCAGTTGATGAATATGTGCAACGTTTAACCGATTATTCACGTCTGCAACATCGCCCCATTCGAAAAAGATAGAAAGACAAATATTATTCTAGCCGGATTCGGAAAAGGGAGAGACACCCAGATGGTTCTAGCCGGAGTCGGAGAAGAACTGTGGTCGGAGATATCGTAAGATCTGCAAGATGAGAGACATAAGTTGGTAACGTATGATATTGGTTAACGTATAAGAGTGGACAACAGAGTTGTACTCAAGGAGAGATAAGCGGGAAAAGATGTGAGCTTTAGGGTTTTGTGTGTGTAAAATATCTATGTGGCATGCCTAGTTGACATGCCACATAGATTATGTAGATTATGTATACTAAATATTATTTATATGACATGCCACATAGATTATGTAGATTATGTATACTAAATATTATTTATATAAGTCATTTTCCAATAACAATAGATGACATATTTGGTAGCAGAACTCAACTGACAAGTAAGTAATCAGTGGAAACACCATTCTTTGATCCGATCTGTTTAAAAGTGGTACAAGTTTTTAATAGAAACAACATTTCAAACAGACTCCTTGAACAATCCTGAATTTCACTGTTGTCAACAATATAATATATTAATAATATTCCTCCAACATACTCATCATATATATATATATATATATACTACGTACGACCAATTACAAATGCCACCAGAATTATGCAAAGCTAAGAATAAAGAAATGTAATTAAAGTGATTAGTTTACGGTACTTGTTATATGAAAATTTTCAAGGAACGGATATTCCTTCCTCTGCCTTGTTACTTGTAACTTGTAAGACATAACCCTCGATATATATATAATCACTACTAAATCTGGGAATAATGATTACGCATGCCTCAACAATTTAAATATAGTGAAGAGACTTGAACTTCTGAGCAAAAACAAAATAAACGATCCCCGGAGGACATAGAGCCATACCAGTATTCAAAGTAAAAAACTTACATTTGATGCAATGTTAGAATTACTTGGATTTCTTTTGTCTTACTTAGAATGGGAATTAAAGGGGTTTTGATATTGAAATGACAGAGTTGAAATGCATACCAGTAAAGGAGGAGGCAGGCATGGGATCGCAATTGACAGTCCCATCGAGTATCAAATATCAATGCTTTCCCAAAGCTATTAGTTGAACGACAACGACATTGCATGTAAGGGATTATCCATCCATTAAGTTGTGGGTTCGAATCTTATCCCCTCGTCAAATTTCTGTTTCAAGGAAAAAAAAAAACGCTCTAAGACATGTAATAGTATGCTTGTGGTAAGGAAGATTACTATAAAATCACAAAGCAGCAGCATACATATAGAATTAATGCTTATACATCCATGGAGTTTTCAGTTTTTGATTGGTGGGGTATCTCCCGATGGGTTGGACTGAATCTAACCACTTTTATTTTTTAAAAAATAAAATAAAAAGAATCTATCCACTTTTGCCGAAGTAGTGACCCCTCACTATTTTCATAGAACAAAAATGACATGTAGCCCATTAATTTGGTTGCTCATGGGAGTCCACTAGGTTTATTCCATTGATTTAACATAGATTCTATTGTTTTTAAAAGCATAGTCGATAATTGATTGTTTTAGTTATGAATTCATTGTTTTTGAAAATTCCATTGAAAAAAATAATGAAATTAAGAAATTTCATTGAAAAAAACAATGGAATTAAGATTTATCCGATAAAACTCATCGACAATGAATCCTTTTAGAAAGAGCTTTATGTGTTGATTCTAAATATGTAATTTTTTTAAAAATCTAACATGTATTTTGAGAGTTAAAACTTAAAACGTTTTAAAATTTTATTTAAAATACTTGGGCTCCCATGGATTACCTAACACTACTCTTCATAGAAAGAGCGAAAAATCGGCTACATTAAAATTCATTCACTCCTTTCTTACACGCAAATCTCATTGGCTCCCATAAACTAATTTTGTCTCTTTTTATTCAATTCAATATCACATTTTTCTCTAATCACATCATGGCATGTCCCCACTGCAAAGCCTAAACTCCCCCATTTTACAGCTACCACTCTCATCTCAATAATAATAATTATGATTTCTTTTTAAATTATACGAAAAAGAACTCGAGATCTCTATAAGACATCATACATATGAGTACCATACGAGCTACTCATGATTCTCCTAATTATGAATCTTTTCATAACTCCGGAATGCCATTATCTTCATTTTTTTATTCTTCTAAATACCATAATTAACTGCTAACATTTAATATAGCGTAAAATATTGACAACTGGCCAATGTGGATTAATACTCATTTTAATATTTAAAATGTTTTCATGCCTATTGTGTCAACGGACTCCAAAAACAATTCAAATCCAGCGAATTCTGATATGTAGAGTAGAGAGCGTAAAAAAATAAAATATATATATATATATATTAATAATAAATAAATCCAAAAACAAAATAAAATAAAGGTCGTCGGACAGAGAAGCAGAGAAAGCTTAATTTAGTGCCGTGTTTGTTGTTGGTATCTCTCCCAATAATTTCTCCGTAGTGGTACACTCCGCTCTCTCCAATCATTCTCCGTTTTCAGTGTTTTTAATTTTAGTTTTGATTCTAATTTTCGTGTTTCATTTTCCCTCTGTGCGTGCATTGAGAGGAGTATAAGAAACAAATATCTCTGCTTCTACGAAACTCTCTCTCTGTGTGACACTATAAAGTAATCTTTTAATCAAGACAAATAAACTTTGTTTGGAATTTGCAAGAAATCCATTTCCAATGCCCTTCCAGTGTTTGTTTCTTTCTTTTTTTCTTATCGAGGTATACTCTCTCTCTAATTTTCCATTCTAAATGTGATTCTTACTCTATGGGTTGTTTCTACGGTTTGTTTTTTATATTGGCTTTCACTGTTCCCGATCATGTCTGCGCACAAGCGATGGTATAAGTGGAATTTTGGGTGATTGTTTAGGAAGAAGTAAGTGATGTTGGGATCGATTGGGTTTTTGGTTGGTGGGTATTCCTGGGTGTGCCGAAAGTGGCCATCTTTCGGTTTTTGATTGAGTTTTTGAGTGGGGCTGACTTACTATTAGCGGTATTTCGTAAGCTGCTATGTGATTATTTGTTCCCTTTTTGTGCTTTGATCTTGTTTATTTTGCTTGTATAATTCGAGTTTTGACCTAATTTACTTGTTTGATATGGGTTCTGGGAGCATTTGACATGGGTAAATGTTAGTTATTGGGTTAGATTTTCATTCAATTCGTATTATTGGTAACTCGTTGTGGAAACAGATGGGTTTAAGAAATTTTCTGGTTGATGTGTTCTTTTTTGCCCTTTTTCTCCCTAATATCTTGGACTATTTGGCTGTCTCACGTAAAGAATCGACCTGACTGTTTAAGTTTAAACTCAGATATATCTTTCTTTTAACTCAATTCCTGATAAAATCTGCTGTGGTCTATACATTTAGTATCTGGTCTATGGGTTTTGACTACCATATGATTATCTCTATTTATTGAAGCTACGCTTTATCTGTCTGCGCATATGCTATTGGATTCGAATTGAGAGTTTAATGATTACTTGGCTTCTGGTTTTTCCCAACTTTACCTGTGTAAGCAGTAAGTAATTGGCTGGACCAGAATTCTAAGGATCGGATATCAGGTTAGTCTGCAGATGCTGTATCTTCTCCTGGTGAAAGCTAATATATCAGATATGAGTGTATGTTATGTACTTAGATATATCTTTCGCAGCATCGTATGTCTGTTTGTAGGTTGGTCTAATGCGCCATCGGCTAATATGGAAATGGTGACCAATTGTGTTTAGGAAATCCCACATAAACGTATGGCATATCAAGCATCCAATGATGCAAGCTTGTTCTCTAGCTCATTGCCCGTGCTTCCACATGAGAAGTGTACGTCTCCAGCTATTGTTACAAGGTTTCTTGGTTCCTGTTATGGGGTAACTTCTAAGATTTTATTTTGCCAACATGCAGTGAACTTTGCTGATTTGGAGGATCATGGTCAATCTCTTGATGATAGCTCGCCTAACTTAGGGAAATTTAATGAAGACGAAAGTAAAGATGAACTTGAAGTTGTTGAACAGAATGCAATTGGGAACTTACTTCCTGATGACGAAGAGGAGCTTCTTTCTGGCATAATGGATGATTTTGATTTTAGTGGGTTGCCTAGTCAGCTGGAGGATTTGGAAGAATATGACCTCTTCGGAAGTGGAGGCGGGATGGAATTGGATTTTGAAGCTCAAGAGAAGTTTAGTATTGACATGTCAAAGCTACACATATCAGATGGGGTTGCTACAAACGGCATTGGCAATTATGCCCTTTCAAATGGTATGGGGAGTGTGAGTGGGGAGCATCCGTATGGAGAGCATCCATCTAGAACATTATTTGTCCGGAATATCAATAGCAATGTGGAGGACTATGAATTGAGAGCTCTCTTTGAGGTAACTTCACATAACCTTAGCCAGTAGTAATTGCTTGTTTCCTTCCTGTCCCTCCCTCGCTTCAGTCAACTTCTTGCAGTTCAAGAGAGTATAATGTCATTTCTGAATCATTTTCCTTTGTTGTGTGCAACAAATGTGATTATAGTCTGAAATATTGCTTATGTTCAAACTGGTGTTTGCTGTAGCAATATGGGGATATTCGAGCTTTATACACTGCATGCAAGCACAGGGGCTTTGTTATGATATCATACTATGATATTCGAGCAGCTCGCCACGCAATGCATGCATTACAAAATAAGCCCCTGAGACGAAGAAAGCTAGACATTCATTTTTCAATTCCGAAGGTTTGAGATAGCGTAGTTTCTACGTTTTGTTTGAAACTGTTGATTATCAGCATCCTTATCAAAGAGTTCTTTTACCTACATATCAGGATAATCCATCGGAGAAAGATGTGAATCAAGGAACTCTTGTAGTGTTCAACTTGGATCCTTCAGTATCAAATGATGACATCCGTCAAATTTTCGGGGCTTACGGAGAGGTTAAAGAGGTAGAAGCTTCTTGTATATAATCTTTAATTGCTTTGTGCATGTCTTCCCATTAAGCTAATTCTTTAATTTTTTACTGCAAAATTCAGATCAGGGAAACACCTCACAAGCGGCACCATAAATTCATTGAATACTTTGATGTCAGAGCGGCAGATGCAGCTCTCAAAGCATTAAACCGGAGTGACATAGCTGGAAAACGTATTAAGCTTGAACCTAGCCGGCCTGGTGGAGCACGTAGAAGGTAAATACTGAGTCGCTGTCTTGTCTGTTGGCTTTATCACAAATTTCTGAGGCATTAATGCTTTCTGGGCTTCTTTCTTGCCATCCAACCCTTACTGAAAGGGTCATTCTTTCTTCTGAGTACCACGTTGATTGATTTAGGTGAAATATTTTATTAATTATTAATCAGAGATAATTGGGTTCCGTATGGTTCTTCTGCTGAAAAGGTTCTATAATGATAATCAGAATATTTTCTTTTAGAAGGTGGTATGACTTCCGTTATGCACCATTTAAATTGGCTGAGTGATATGTGACTTGCATCTGTTAAATTGTGAGGACTACATGCAAGATCGTCTTGGTATAATTTGGAATTATTATTGGTGATTAGATGCAGAGTTGCATTCATACGGTGCATGCAATTCATAACCATTGTGCTGTCAAGAGAATTTCCTGCTGAAACACAGATGTTCCAGGAGTTGCATAGTTTTTTTTCGCCTTTCTAAGTGAGAAATACAACTGCATACATAGGTTTTTACGTCTTTCTAAGTTGGAAATACAACTGCATACCGAATTTCTGAATAAGCAATGGTTAAGACTTAAGATTGCAAGCATATGGCTCTTTTTTGTGTACGTCGGGATGTGTAACTGTCTTTATTTTGCTTTGGGATCCCTGGATAATCCTCCCATTTTATATTTTATATTTTCTTTTTATTGTTTATTTGTTTTGCTTCATCAGGGTATTAAATTGTGTACTTTGTGAATATAGCTAAGAATACATTTTTTGTGTTTAGCTTGATGCACCAACTGAGCCGAGAGCTAGATCAAGATGAAGCTCGAACTTTTAGGCATCAAGGAGGCTCACCTGTGGCCAGCTCTCCTCCTGGTAAATATATTTTGAAAGTTCATTTTACTGAAAAAGTTTCTGCTACCCTTTGGCAACATTTTGCTGTCAGTTTCTTATCTTCTTATTGAAAGTTCATTTTGGATTATAAGTAAATTCCAGCATGGCAATGACAGGTAACTGGGCACTATTTGGCAGCACCGTTGAACATAATCCTTTGAAAAATTTTAGTAAATCTCCAGGTGTGGGATCTCTCAGCCCTGTAAACAGCAATAATTTGCCTGGGTTAGCTTCAGTTCTTCCAACTCATGTGTCTAACTTTGGAAAGATTGCACCTATTGGTAAGGATCAAGGAAGGGCCAACCACGCAAACAACATATTTACGAATATTGGGTCCACTCAAGGAGCAATTTATCAGCATTCTCATTCCTTTCCTGAGCAAAAGCTAAGCACAAGTGCTGGGCTCATATCTGCTTTTGGCGAATCAAATTCAGGTTCACCCGGTATTGGAACCCTTTCCGGTCCTCAGTTTCTATGGGGAAGTTCGAATCCCCAATCCGAGCTTGGCGGTTCTTCTGCTTGGCCAAAATCATCTGCGGGGCACCCTTTCATATCAACTGGGAGAGGGGTTGGTTTTCCATACACTAGTCAGCATGGTTCTTTCCTTGGTTCTCGTCATCACGTGGGATCTGCTCCTTCTGGTGCCCCTCTTGACAGGCATTTCGGCTTTTTTCCAGAGTCACCAGAAACATCTCTCAGGAGCCCAATTGCATATGGGGGGATGGGTATAAATCACAATAATGGAAGTTATATGATGAGCCTAGGTACTCGTTCTGCGATGGGTGCTGGTGTTACCATTCCTGGCAATATGGGTGAGAATGGTCCACCAAGTCTTCGGATGATGTCATTGCCAAGGCACAATCCTACCTTTATTGGGAATGGTTCATATTTAGGACCTGGATTAACCAGTAATGAGGGGTTGGCTGAACGTGGTCGAAGTCG
This sequence comes from Tripterygium wilfordii, assembly GCF_013401445.1. Lineage (NCBI taxonomy): Eukaryota > Viridiplantae > Streptophyta > Magnoliopsida > Celastrales > Celastraceae > Tripterygium > Tripterygium wilfordii. Next base: position 47,625 of record NC_052249.1, read on the forward strand.
GCGGCTAGATAATGGTGGTAATCAAATAGATAGCAAGAAGCAGTATCAGCTTGATTTGGACAAAATCATAAGCAGGGAGGATACTAGGACTACATTAATGATTAAAAACATCCCTAATAAGTAAGATTCATTGATTATCTTTGTGGAACAAGTATGACACTGTTAGGTTCCTGTAGATTGCTTGATAAATGCTGTTATTGACTTTCTTTAGGTACACTTCCAAGATGCTACTGGCTGCTATTGATGAAAAACACAAGGGTACCTATGATTTTCTCTACTTGCCTATTGATTTTAAGGTAAATATGCACATGTGGAGAACTTATGTCTAGTATCTTGTCCAAATTGAATCACTCTAAAAGTAAAACTTGTCTGGTTGCAGAATAAATGTAATGTGGGTTATGCCTTTATCAACATGGTGTCTCCTTCACATATCATCCCTTTCTATGAGGTTCAAATTCTGGTCCCTGTACTATGTAATATTATAATCTAAAAAGTCTATACTTTGTTAAATTTTCTTAGGAATTACACAGTATGTGTTATTAGTCGGAATGGTGAGCTATAAATCCGTGCAGTTTTGGCCTGTTTATATGGGGTCCCTTGAGTTTTTCCAGAACTTAAACCATAAAATTTGTGCAGGCATTCAATGGGAAGAAGTGGGATAAATTTAACAGTGAAAAAGTTGCTTCATTGGCATATGCACGGATCCAGGGCAAGGCTGCCCTTGTGACACACTTTCAGAATTCAAGCTTGATGAACGAGGATAAACGATGCCGGCCAATTCTCTTCCAGTCAGAGGGCCTTGAGATTGGTGATCAGGTTACTAATCTGTACACGCTCTTGTTTTTGTTGTCAGGATAAGTTTGCCGGCCTTCAAAATTTGGGATTTTCCGTGGGAATCTGTTGCATTACGTTTGAAATGTGGATCTTCTTTATTAGCTACTTGCGTCTAAATCAAGGGAAAAGTTATATAGCGACATCTAGGGAAAAAGAAGAAGGAAAGGGGACCTAATAATAATGTGACTTAGTTGGCATACATAAAAGATAACAGCAAAAGTGATTTAAATGTAAAAGCTGCCATTGCCTCTCAGAATTCTGGTTGTAAATGTTTTGCATTATGCTGTTTTGGTGAATAGGGGCTTATTTTGAATGTTCTAGTATTTTCTTGGTTATGCTATTATACTATCTGGTGGGTATTGAGTATTGTTTATGGAATGTCCAGGAACCTTTTCTATCTGCAAATTTGAACATTTGTATTCGTCAGCCTGATGGGTCTTACTCTGGGGATTCATTGGATAGCCCAAAGGGCAGCTTTGATGAGATGCTGGAGCAGAGCTAACACTTCATTGGAGACTTCAGTTTAACAAGTGACGACTAGGAGTTCTAACTACTGTATAGATTTGTGTAAAGGTTACAAGAGATGCCATGTCATGATGTTTCTGAAGAAAGTTCCGGAAGGAATGGCAACAGAGCATTTTTGTTCATAAGCAGGGCAACACATTGTCACTTAAGCGGTGGAGAATAATAAGATGTAGCATGTATAGCTGACGATTGTGAGTCTCTTGTGCAGAACCCGAATGGCTCACCATGTCTCCTCAAGCTCCTCTTATCTTTCAGTTTCTGTAATGATTTTCTTGATTCCATTTGCAAATATGGTTCCATGTGTATATGCATCAGGTATCTTTAAGATCAGGGGTCATTAGGCTGTTACCAAAAATGTACGTAAGGGAGATCAACAGACCCTGTTCATCAGTCCTTTTAAGTCTTAAGACTCTTTAACATTGTTAGCATTGTTATATACTCGAGCAGACGGATTATGGATGGCTGCAAAGTTGTCTATTGGTTCTCTGTCACTCTCTGTTAAATGCTTGAAATTCGTCAAATATGTTAATAGGTTGTTTTAACCAAGAGTTGCATCTTTTTCGTGGTTTGAACCTTTCAGTTGGCCTCTGTTGAGCACCATATTTGAAACATTTCATTACTCTTGCAACTAATCGGTGGTAGCTTTGCCAAACAACGTCAGGAGCCACAGTTAAAATGATAGCAAAATTGAAAATGGACACCAGTTAAAATCCGCTTAATGATGTTTGGAGTGATTAAAGAAATTCTTATCCCCTTGAATTCATTGATTCGTTGAGGGTTGATGTATAATCAGTTCAAATCACGGAAGGAGTGAAGGCTGCAAACCTTAAGTTTGTGTTGATGCCATTGAGGCCAGAATTTTATGTAATTTACACACTGTATATCAGAATCAGAACAAATGTTTTAGATGTAAAATTCTTTTACAAAGAGAAATTATAGAGGACAGAGACAAACTCTATTGAATATTGATGGACAATTAGACAGTGTTTTCTAAGGAGATTTGGCAGGTGAAGTTACAAAGCTAATGCTATCAATAGAAAATTAAATATGCTGGAAATGATGCTTCGTAACATACGTAGAATATAAAGACCCTGAAACAACATAGAACTTGTCAATTTGATGAACAACAGATCAGGATTTTGACATGGTTCGTCCTGGAGCCCAACTGTATATCTCAGGAGGCATAGTGCCATTAGTGAGCAAGTTCTGGGGCATCCCAAATAAATCTGAAATGTCAAGATGGTGGTGACGACCGTTCTGATAATGCTGATTCTGCACAGCTGCGGCAATGTCATCATCATCCAGTGGCAAACGATCAAAAGTTGCATTCATGAACGATGCAGCCATGATCACAACAGGGCCTGAAGCAATGAGTGCACCAACAACACCACCACCAACCACCTGCCCCTGAGCCCCTGCTAAGTAAATGGTTAAACCTGTGATTCCTGGTGGGGCTGGTGGGGGTAAGATGGATCCAAGCAATGAGAGAATCTCGAACCTGCCATGGAGGGTCACAATAGCCCCCTGCGAGGCAGGTTGCCGTAGCATAACATTGGTTACACACCCACTTCCACTAAGGACACAAATTCCTCTTTGCTTTCTTCTAGCAAAGTTCACTAAAGACTCGCTTACATCACAGCCTGAGCTCACTTCCATGGCATGAGCCCTGAGCGCATTTGCACTGTCTCTAGTGACAATAATGGGTGGTTTTGGCTTATTTTTAGAGCCGGCTGGCCTGCCACGGGGGCGTCTAATGCTCTCACCCTCAGCTGCTGATGAAACTGGTGGCACAGCCTTGGGCACTTTTGGAGCCATGAGGACTGCATCAGTGCCAGGCCTATGGTGATTAACCTTCTCTGCTTCTTGGTTTCGGTCCATTATATTTTTCATGCCCACTTGAGGAACAGTTAGGTCCGCGCCTCCAGCCATTCATTCATCAACCAGAGCACACACTGATCCAATTGTTCACAAACAACTTGCAGGAATTCTATTCATCATGTGTGCTTTAAGTAGCGGAGTCGTGCCAATAATTTTATTACAAAAACTAGAAAGAATGATTGAAGATTAGGCGGCAGTTAAGTATCACCAACCTTTAAATTAACCGTATTTTTAGGCTTCCCACTTCTACCTCCCAACTTACTTCCTTCATGTCAATTGCCTTCTCCAACAGATACACTATCTTATACAAATATTCACCCCAAGCAAAAGTAGAGTTTAAATGAGTAGATGGCCATAGTTTGGGTGGTAAATACGTACCCAAAATATTAAAAATGGAACCATGCAATCTGAATTTGATGTGATATGCAAGAATTGAATACCGTGCACAGCAGAACCGCACGACTTATTGAAAAACGCAAGACACTAACAACTGAATTTAGGAAGTAATCACATTCAATTATCTAAACAACCATAAATCTAACCCGCATTATGACACTGCCAAACTTTATTTGCCGCTTTAAAGCTCACTGAAAAAAGGGAAAAGAATCGAAGATCAGCAACTATGCAGCCAAGTTTGGTGTGATTAATCGTATAGCCCAGAACTGAAAATCATTAGCTGAGCTGCCAAAATTTGGAGGAGCTGATTGGATGAAGGATTATGAGTTTTGACGCCTTCGCTGCCAAAATTGGTGTACTTCTTGTGACGATGGCTCTTGATTACCATGTAATATAAAATCCCTGAAGTTCTGTAGTTTCTGTTCCTGTGTAATTTCTATTTGAGAAGGATAGAAATTCAGGTACCCTGCCGTTCCATAAGTCTTTGAAGACTGCTGGCCTAATTGATATGCTGAAAGCTGTTGATTTTGTCTCATGATGCTGGAATATTTGCTGTCCAAATCATTTGACCTGGAGCATAATCCCCAGCGGAAGAGCTACCATTCTGGTAATAAAACAAATGAGAAACAAGCATAAAAACTTATGTTCAAAAGACAAACAAGACGGGACTTTAGACTCCTAAATTTTTGTATATATCATCATCATCATCTAAGCCTCTTATCTGAAAATTTTGGAGTCGGCTATATGAGTTTATGAGAAAATGAACTACAATCTACTATGTGTATTCGTTTCTGCCATTCATTTCTACTTAGGATCATACTTTCATCTACCCGAATCCATATCATTTTTTACTACCTCGAGCCATATCTTTTTACTCTTCGCTTGCTACTCTCTCATATATAAATTCTCTCGATTTTCCTGACCGTCGCGTTGCTATCTCTATGTTGTACATGTTCATACTATCTTAAACAGTTTTCTCGCAACTTATCTTCAATCGGTGTCACTCATACTTAGATCTAATAATATCATTTTTTATTTTATATTCCCTTGTGTGACCACACATCCAAAGAATCATTTGCATTTCTGCTATATGCATTTTTTTTGGGATATGTTGTCTCTTAATACCTCAACAATTAGAACCATACATCATCTCGGGTCATATAGCTGACTTAGGAATGGGGAGTGATCTGATGACATAATCCCTAGTCCTTCAACTGAGAATAAGATACAGTCCAGCAAACATTCACTTAAGAAAGGGAATAACCGTCAAAAACATGAATCAAGCTTTAAAGTTTCCAACCTCCTTACATCCACTAAGCTGCAGATGCTACTGGACCTCAATTCAGTAAAAATTAAAACTGTGAGTGAAATTATACTCTTATACTCAAACATTATTGTCTTGAGCAGGTGGAGCTAATTACTTTTATCATTTGGAAATCTCATACCTTACAAGTGAAAGCTTATTCTTCGCCTTGAGCATGGAATTGCAAGTAATTGACATGATTTCATCGTAGCAATTCAATGTATATAATTGAGCAAGGAATATGATAATGCTCCAAATCAGAAAATTCCACATAAATGACTACCACGCCATTGTATACCTCAGTAAGTTTTACAGAAAGCTTATCAAGCAATCCAAAGACGACTCTTTGATCTTTCCATAGTCTGCATAACCTTCTTCTTCTGAAAAAGTAGCTCCCTCGCATCATCCTCATTCCCAGTATGAACACGGACAGTTACTTGGCGTTTAAGGCTTTCTGCTGCCTCAGACAATCGCAAGAGTCTCATTCTTGCTTTCTTTGCTGAATTGACAAGAAAGAGTTACAATCATCTCAAAAAAGAAAAACCAAAGTGGCAGAAACAACCCAACACATCTTCCAAACCAATCCACTCTCTTTCACAACCTCCCACCGTGAAAGGAAAAAAAAAAAGAAAAGAAGAAAAATAACAGAAAATAAATGAAATGCTTCCTGCTTAGGTTAAGTTATACAAGCAAGCAATGGGAGAGCATTGAAATAGTTACACTTAAGCAGCAGTCCATCATCTTCTTTGAAACTCTGAACCAACAGTTCAAACAAATAACCATAAACATCATCATCAAAACCTTGTCCCAAAACATTTTGGGATCTGCTGAATGAGATAGGTTAAATATGCTAATGAAAACAAAAGAGCAATTAGTTGGAAAACCAGGTAAAAAAAAGAACATAAAAGGATAAATGCACATCTGAGCATCTTTCACCTAGCATTCATATCGAATCAGTGAAACACCTTGCCCATTTCTGCCTTGACATTTTCCAACACTAAGAAAGTTGAATTTTGCAGGAAAAACAGGTTATTAATTTTCTCGGAGCTCAGCAACAGGAATTTATCATATTTTGATAAATCTATTCTCCAAGAGTCTTGGTTTTAAGCTCTATCCTTTCCTTACACTGGAAAACAGACTCAAACCCTCATAATACCCATCCAATATCAGTCTCAACAGCAAGAAGAATATATTTTCCAAATTTAGTTTAGAATAGTAAGATGATTTTGTAGTGGAAAGAGCAAATGAATAGAGTTGATTTACCTTTGGCTCTGGTGCTCTCTGCTTCTGTGTGAAGTTGGGTTCAAAGCTGCTAGTGTGTTAATCTTGGTATTGGAAACCACGAACATGGGTCTCAGCACAGGCCTCCACGATGCCACCATTACAATACTACCACACGAAGCTCAATTCTCATCTCTCCTCCCTAAACCAGAAAATTTTTGGAGTGCACTTAACAAAGGTTTTCTTAATAAAATTCAGAGAGTGTGACTAACGCTACCTTAATACTTAATAGAACGTGTGAATAGGCTGGGCTTCGATAGCCAATTCGGCCCATTCTCAGCCCATATTGTTGTTCACTAATTAAAACAATTTGGAAGTTTTGGACACCCTTATTAATTACTTGCTAAACCTCTCATGTTATGTTTATCCATGACAGTACAACACTATATATGTGTGTGTGTTTTTTCATTGAATGGTTATATTATATATGCATATGTATATACATAGAAAATGAATGGGCTCCATGTTTTCTCTCAAGGCATGAATGAACACCCCACAAAATGTGAGGTTTTCAGCTCCTGTCAATACTCAATCGGACTGATGCCAACAAAACAAACTCCTTATGTTTGAACTTTGAAGGTTGGACGCCTGTGTGTTGTGTGGCCCATTGTAATTCATTAAAATAGGATAGCTTTAGTCACACTCCGGTTTTTTCTAAAGACACCCCAATCTAAGTTGATCATCCCTTGTAAAAATCAGTTGACGGGGTGTCTTTAAAAAAAACCGGGGTGTGACTAAATTTACCCTTAAAATAAGCATGTCTCTCCTTTTATGGGCTTTGGTAAGATGAGCCTATCAAATATCGGGCCCACTTGACAGGACTGGAACAAGATTCTGAGCCCATGAGGGCATCTAAATGACCACCACGCAGCAGCTATCAAATGTCATCTAAAATTATTAACAGTAACACTTCATCACCCAAAATCTGACCCACATTTAATCCTCATTTAATGTGTTGGATGTTAAGTTAATCTTATATGTGTGTGTATAATTCATGACTATATCATGTGCCACATCGATGTGGGGATAAAATGAGGATCTCTTATGTTTTGGTTTTTTTCTTTAAATTTGTTCTTGATTCTCGATTTTTATTTTATTGTACTGTTTCTGAGGTTGGATCCTCCTTATGTAATATATGCTCGGTTGTTTTAATATAAGTGTTCTTATTTTCAAAAAATAAAATAAAAATGGGGGTCCTATGTTTTGAAAGAGCAATAAATAAACAGGAGTGTAATGATTATTGAAAGAGCAAAATTTAATAAACAGATGATCAATAATATTGTTGCCAAACAATTTGTAGTTGTTGAAAGTAACACATCAAGTAGGTAATCTCCAAGGAAAACATATCTTTGCCGTTGAAAGAGATAATTAGTTTTCTATTATTATGGGAAATCCTTGTCTATATCTCATCGCATCTAGACGCTAATGTAGTGCGTCGTTTGTGGGAGTCAAGACGTCCTAATATGTCCTCGCTCATTTTTTTAAGCAACTCGTCCTACACAAAGAACACCTCAACGAAGTTCTCATTTTTACTCATATTTATAAGTTTGACAAAATTTCTCGTTGGCTACGGACTTATTGCAACCCTTTCTTTTATTCAATCTTGGAACCGACTGCAAGTGTAAGTGGATAGAGTTTATGTAGAACTATTAAATACAATTTTAATATGTAGGCATATTCTTATTACTCAAATAATAAAGAAGCTCGGACAAAAAAAAATAATAACAATAATAAAGAAGCTGGTGTTGACTTGATGATTCCACCAAGTCTTTAAGTCTTAACAGAACTTTTAGTGGTTGGAAACAGTCCATAATGGTTCAAAAACTTCAAAGGTCCCCTACCCGTTTTGAAATCCTTTCACATTCCAAATTGAACTGAACTTGAAATCTTACAATTATAAGATTAACTTATTATATAATGTGGGGCAGGAGCTTGTTGATTATATATTAGTCTAACTCTTCTTCTTTTTTTCAATTTGTCAAAATGGAATATCGTCTCCCACTTGTAGATCTAATGCTTGTTTTCTTTTTCTACTTTTCTTTTTGTTTTTAAAAATATCTTCATCACATTCTATAGATAATTGCTGGATGTATCCATGACTATATAACAACATGCACGCAAAGTCAACAATCTCAAGCTCTTCAGTCTTCATTGTGGGGCGTTACTATTATTTTATTCGCCCAAAAAAGAAACAAAGGTCTCACTCACACCCATTTATATATCACCATCCATATATACATATGTATATCGATCGTCAAATCCTGTATTAGATTGGACATACATAGCCACTCATTCGGCCTTGCCATTATCTCCCTCTAACTGTACTATTATAGACATAAATTAAGTTGTCAATTTTAGTTCTCGTGATCGAGGTCGTACCTGGAGCATGCCATATGATATGATGATGAGACTCTCCATTAAAGCACAAATCAACCAACTTGCAATCGATCAGCAAATAACACTAGCTACCCTCTTTCTTTTCGATCTTTTCTTTTATTTTTCCTTATCAGAGTCCTTGATGGGTTAGATGTTTGTGATTTTAGTATCTCACTTTGATCAGAATCATGGTTTAGGACAAAAAGAAGAAGAAAAACAGGAGCAGAGACAGACAGCATGGATGGAAGAGTTTGACCAAGCCTTGCTTGTTCTTGAGGAAAACAAAGTTTGCCGCAATATGTATGTATTGATGGTAACGGCGATATTGTATGAGAAAGCCGAATCAGCACAAAACGCGCGGATAACATTACAAAGAAAAATCTCCCACTTTACACTTACGGTCAAATGACGGTGCCCAATACTACACGTGTAATCTCCATCCTCCTTTTATTATTATATATAAATTATAAACTTGAAACGCTAAAGTTGGACTACACTCACCACCACGATTGATTAATAATTATGACACCCAATATAATTCTCCTCCAATATTCTTCCCCTTCAAATTATATATATACATATAATATAATAATTAAAAACTTAAATACAGTGGTATGAAATTACATATGAAAGACCATTTTTTTTTACAAAATTTTTTACGTGTGAACTGTGAAAGATTCAAACCTTCAACATGTTCAAAATCCTAATTAAGAACTATGTTACTTGTTGAAGATGTATGGCATGTGAAGCACAAAATTCCACATTAATATTAGTTAATCCCTGCCCTAATAAATCGAAGAGAATTATTAGAATGATATATAAGTTGGCTACTGCACATCAATGTATTGTTATCTGAAGTTTATAAACATGTTATTAAATATGCTCTCTAATTGGACTTCGAAGGTTGCTAATTATAGGTAGATCACATCAAATGTTTGTAAACTTCAAAAAGCAATTAATAATGAAATGTTGGGGAAAAATTGATGCGTATATGCATTCATTAAACCTAGCTAGCTAGCTCGTAATGCAATATGTATTATAGCATTCAAAATTGAACGTTAATATAATAATTAACCTATAATCATATATATGTCTTCATATGACAAGTGGGATATATTTTACTGCAAAAGAACAAAAACACAATGAACTAGCCAAAACCTACCATCCAACGCCCCTTATCTCTCAATCACAAGAAAAAACTCTTTTTCTTGTGAGAGAACAAATTGAAGACCATAACTCAAGCTAGCTTTCTCTCACAGCTCACATACCTAAAACCCTTTTCTTCCTCTTTCTCCACTTCCTCCTCATCGCCTTCTTCTTCTTCTCCTAGCTTCTTGATCTATGTCAAATAATGATCAAAAACAAGATCCATTTCATAATTATGGCTCTTTTTATTATAATGATTCATCAGTTTTTCCATTCTTCAACATCACACCAACACAAAATCACATACAACCAGCTGCTGGGTTTGATCCTCCCTCAAACATGAGCTTCACTGACTCCTTACATCTCTCTATGGACTACAACCAGCTGCAGGGTTTGATCCAACCAGCTGCAGCCTTTGACATGTCTTGCTCTTCACCTCAAGTTATCACTGATCCCAATGTTGAAGAAGATGCTAAGTTGAAGAGATTTGGTGTTGGGGATCAAAACCCACCTTCAAATCCAAATTCATCAGTTTCTTCCTCTTCCAACGAGGCCGGACCCGACGATGATTCTGACAAGATGAAGTACAAGCATCCCAAAGAGACTGGTACTCATGAAGATGCAGCACATGACAAGTCAAAGAAAGTGTAGGGCTTTTTAATTATTTGATTTTTTTTCCAAACAAGCTTAATTTTGAGAGGACTTGCTAAATAGGGTTTTAATTTATCTGTTTTTCAAGGTAGATTTTCTCGAAGTCTCTTCAGTAACTATTTTCCTAAGAGGACTACTTCCACTACCTTCCAACTCTTATCAACAACTAATTCCTTGAAATGCCATAGCATTAACCTCTGGGTTTCAAACCCTAATATAGACGCATCGGTACACGCGTTAAATTAATTTCCATTAATTTGGGGTTGTTGAACATATGTTTTAGATTATAAAATTAATGAGAAACTGACATTGATTTTGGAATGTCGTAAGGAATAACAAGGCTAAAAAGAAAGAGAAAACACCAAGGGAGCCTCAATTTGCATTTCTGACCAAGAGTGAGATTGATCATCTGGAGGATGGTTACAGATGGAGAAAATATGGACAAAAGGCTGTCAAGATTAGCCCTTATCCAAGGTTTAATTCATTTTTACTAATTGTCTTTGTGTTTTGGTTGGTATGTTTATATATGTACTGCAAAATAGACTCTTGTGTTTTGAATATTAATCCTAGTTTTTCGTTTCCTTGTGTACTCGTATATATTGATGTTTGTTGAAATGATCATCACTGAAATTTGGTAAATAACAATTTCTGGGTTTTTCTAAAAAAAATTTATCACTATGAGGACATTATCAAGCTATTTGTTATATATATGAAACCCTAATCAATCATCATAGAAACCTTATATATGTTGTTTTCGCCTTTCGATCGGTTGAAGATGAGTTCTATAGCAAAGTCGCTCTAACGGATTGCTATTTTTGATCGAATGATATTGCTATATATGTTTATATAAATGATATTGCAGAAGTTACTACAGATGCACGAGCCAGAAGTGCAAGGTGAAGAAAAGAGTAGAGAGATCATTCCAAGACCCATCAACTGTGATCACCACTTACGAAGGCCAGCACAACCACCATTATCCTGCAACGTTCCGCGGCAATGCAGCAAGACTGTCCCCTTCTCTTCTGGCTTCAATTGCCTCCTCGACGCCTAACTTGCGCCAACAACTCCTTCTCACGAGCTTGTTTCCTCACCAAGCTGCTGCTGCTACTACTTCCAGCATGTTGTCCCAAAACAATATTACTCATCATCAACAGCATCAGCAACAACAGGAGCTCCATTTTCCTCCTGATTATGGGTTGTTGAAAGATTCATGTGGTCCCTCTTTCTTCCACAAACAGGAGCCATAACTAGTTAACTAGAAATTGATATCTCTACGTACTCTATAAAGGTACCTCTACAGAGTTTTCATTACACACATATATGTCATTCACTTAATTAGTTTCATGGATGATGATGAACTAATGCCGGCATCGGCATGGCTCACACATATACCATTCAATGCATATCCTTGACTTATTGATATATATGAATTGATGTAGTCATTCTCTCTGGCAATCGAAAACCCACTTGTTTAAATTTTTTGTCGAAAAAAAGTGACCACCACTTTGATATTGAATGTCTGGGGAATGGAGTATTATGAGGTATATTATGGGTTGCATGATGAGAATACTATAAATATTGATATTTAGTTGGAGCTATATATGCAAGTAATGCTTGCTCTTGTGCAAGTGCAATTAATACGTACGTATATGATGCCTGCTTAAGCTTTTATATGTGAATTCTCTCTCATCACCCAAGTTATATATAATTCAATTCAATGATACTAATTAGAAGAAAGTTAATCTCCAGTTGTAGACAAGGTATTCATATTGCTTTAAATATGATAACTTTGTTGGTCACAACCTTAATCTTATATAACTTAGTTAGTTAACGTTGACAATCTCCCTTTTCTCGGATTGGTAATGGTATATTATATTTAGGCGGAGAATGAATATAATATAATTGGTTAAATAATCCACCATTGAATTTCAATCACGTCCTTGTCCTTTTGATCAATATTTTAATTAAGAAGTAGTATTGAAACCATAAGTCGTCTTACATATTCCTTAATTATTTATTGTCTGCTATGAACTCTCAATCATGTTGTTTAATTTTTGTACCTAATTAGAAGTTAGAAGTCAAGCAACATGTCCTTGAATTTTTTTAAGACAAGTATGGGTTAGGGGATTTATCCCATCAAAAGCTACAAAGCCATCTCCGTGTATTTTACTATTTTCGGGCCGTGGAAATGGACTTTTGGCCCTTGGGCTAAAATTGAGCTATAAACTCGGCCCTTTGACGATCTGCCTTCACATTCTTTTTCTGTAAATTTTTAAATGCTTTATTTTAAGAGTCCAAGTGGACGGTGGGGTTGCCTTGTAGAAAGTAGAAACCGTACGTAAGAGATGATCTCATTAAGCTGCTAAAATTAAAACGTGGCAGAGGAGAGGATGACAATCACAAAATTGTCTGCGCATGTGCCACCAACAAAATAGGACCGTTAGACATCCATTAGTCAAAAAGCAGGATGGGCTTACTGACACTACTGCCTCTGAATCCCAGTCTCCTCCCATGCTGAATTGCTGATGCCGTCCCACAAGCAATGGCATGGGAAATGGGAATGCAAAGGACATCATCAATTTACTTCTCGAGTTGCAGTGACTACCTTCAAACTAAATTAAATTCAATCACAAGTGTGTACAAAAGAGGGCGTGGGAAAATTCAGCAAAAGAAGAATGATCATTGAATTAATACTTTTGATACCTAAATACACAACCGCCATCCCCCCACCCCCCAAACAAACAATTCCCCATGGATAGAAATAGTAATCAAGTGCAAAAAAGAAAAATCAAAGAGCAATAATGTGTCGGGGAAAAAAGGACACCCCACAGATCCCTGTACAAGAAACTCTAATTCGCTTTTCATCTACCTCTCTTCATCCATCTCTGCCTGACAAGGCAAATACTGATCATCCAAAATGGGCAATCTGCAATCCAATTCCTCCCTTGAATAGATAAAGAAATTCCTTCAGCAACAAACTTTCTGACAAGTATGTAAAATGTTAAGTAACTCTAAGCGCTGTGACTGTGAGATATTATTCTCCCATCTCATGTTTGTCAGTCCTAACATGAGTTGTTGCCAATGCATTACTCTCTGAACCCCCTACTTTGTTCTCCAAATCAGTTGCTTCTTTCATAGATTCAAGCTCCATACTAGCTGTTCGGCTCTTTCTATTCCTCCGGTCCTTCAATTAAAAAGCAGTAAGATGAAGAACATATTAAACTATGGACTTCTTGATAAAACATCAGAAATGACTAAACATGGTAAAAGATTCTGAATTCCTAATTGAGAAGGCATCTTCATAACTTTGAAGAAGCCTCGTTGGCTAAAAAAAGGAAACAATAGGCATGCAAGGGAAAGGTCTTGCCTTATTGAAAGAGTAAACATCTTGAACTCTACAGCTTTAAGCCATCTCAAAAGAAGATTTTTTTTTTTAAAAAAAAAAAAGGCATTTCCCAGACCAGATCAAAATGCTATATATAATGACAAGTGATATTCACACGAGACACCATTTTCTGATAAAAGACTCCAATTTCCAATTGTTGTGGAGCAGATGAAGAAAATCATATAAGTTTGTTTTGGTAAACAGTTCTATTATCCAGGGAGAAAGTCGATACCTCTCGATATGGGTACTCATCAGCTTCAAGCATTCGTACAACCTGACTCATTTTGGGTCTCTTTTCTGCATCTGGGTCAACACATCTAAGTGCAACAAGAAGGGCACATTTAAGAGCACGCGTTGCTGGTTTGACTTCAAGATTAGGGTCCACTACTTCCTCAGCTTTTTTCGTCCCCACCATCATCTTTAACCATTCAACAAGATTGACCTGCCATAGGAATATGAAGTTGTTACTATAATTTCTTCCTAGACGAAGTCACCTTCTGTTCACATGCAGAAGTAACCATCAACACCAGAAAATAAATTAAAATCAACTCCTCCGAATTTTCACAAAATTCCAATATGCAATGTTTTCAGTGGTGTCAATGAGTTGGCTAGGGAAACAATCTGAGGAGCTCAAAGACCAGCGCCATTGGCTTGAATACAAGATATGGATCCCTATCTACTTTGCTTCAACAAAACAAAAAACCTCTACCCATCTACTTTAATATTATATGAAATTCAACCCACCAAATACAGAAATAAGCATATCTCAAGGGGCAGCACCTCATTAGCTGGGCGACCATAGTCCACGGGGTCCCTTCCAGTCACTGCTTCAAGCAGGAGAACTCCAAAGCTGTAAATATCACTCTTCTCATTTAGCAAGCCGGTATTGGCATATTCTGGAGCGACGTAACTGCATTTCAAGAAAGAGAGGCTCCTGTCAGAAGATACTTCACATACTCCAATTAGAAACCCTGAAGGAGTCAATATCCAGGCATACCCAAATGTTCCCATAACACGGGTTGTGATGTGACTCTCTCCCGATCCCAGGAGCTTGGCCAATCCAAAATCCGAAACTTTGGCGTTGAACTCATCGTCAATCAGGATGTTGCTCGATTTAATGTCTCGGTGAACAACTTTTGGTTCTATTGCTTCATGCAAGTAAGCAAGCCTGCCACCCAAGCATGCAAAACCATTATTTACTTTTCATGAACTAAACATGGCAAAATCTGCTAAACCTTCAGTTGCAGCCTAAATTCTCAAAAAAAAAAAAATAAAAAAATAATTTATATATATAGAAATGCTTACAATTTCCATTTTACTATCCATTATAATAATTTAGAATTACGATTTTGAGTATTAACACTTGAAGTGAGAAGTAAATAGATGAACTTACGCCTTCGCAGTACCAAGAAGAACCTTAATGCGAGCTTCCCATGTAAGGCTACCATACTGCCGCATAGCACCATGCAGCCATTGCTCTAAGTTTCCATTATTCACATATTCATACACCAAAATCCTATACAAAAGGCCAGTGAAATATCATTTTACAAACCTAATACCCAAAGCCAGTGAAATATCATTTTACAAACCTCATACCCAAAACTGTAGTCTAACTTCTTCAGGGAGATCATTGTAAAATGATTACACGGAATATATTAGAAACTTCACAAACATAACATGCTATGACGCGATAAACATACAAATCTTTGCAAGTGAATGAAGCTACCTGTGAACTCCTTCTATGCAGTACCCTAGAAGCCGAACAAGATTCTTATGTCGAACATGTCCTATAGCCTCCACCTCAACCCGAAATTCTTTCTCCGCCTGTCCCCTAAAAACTCAACATATAATCAATTAGAAGAAATGAGTAAGGGACAAAGCAGTAAAGAATTGTGACTTGGCGTAGCCTTACAGATTATTAAGAAGCTTCTTCACAGCTATCTCGGTTCCATTGATCAGCCTACCCTTGTATACAACACCATACCCACCCTCGCCAAGCACATTTTCTGCTGCAAAACGATTTGTAGCAAATTGAAGATCTCTAAGAGTAAACCAATAGCCCCATCCAAGATGTGAAATTTCAGGCAAGCCAATCAGGGGGGAGGCATTTTCAAGTCTTGCATATGGCAATGAAGATTGCTTCCAAACAGTCCCAGAGCTTCCCTCCTCGCCTGACTGTGAACTACATGCCCTCTCGTGATGATAAATAGAGCTGCACTGACTGGTGTTATCGGCATCAATTGATTTACTATTTCTCAGATGAGCCAGCATCTTCTTTGAGTTATTGTCGCTGAATTTATCATTGACTGTAAGAGATACACTTTCAGGATGATCATAAAACCCCTGAGCCCCAACCCTGTCGACCTTAATATCTTTTGAAACATTTGGTATTAGGGAAAGGGAGAACTTATCCACTGATCTTCTGGTTTTCCTCCGATATGTAAACCACACAGATAAGATGCAAAGAATCACAACTATAAATGCACAAACTGAAATTCCTATCAGAACCCATAGTTTTAGACCCAAGATAGATGTCTTCTTTGATAAATCCTTGTTCAGTGAAGTCTCAGACATCGCTGATATTCCAAGATCAATTTGATCTTGTACTCGGTCCTACTTCAAGTTCCACACAATCAACACATTCTAGCCTGGGAATTAGAAACTTGTTATGAAAATCCATAAAACTCGAAATGGCAAAGAAGCATCTCAAACTCTAAAGTTCTAAAATGTGTGATTTCAATTATAGCAGTAAAATTTTTGCACAGAAGCCTAATATGAGCGAACCAAGTAACCCAGCACTTTAACCATATATATCAAATAGCAACGCTCAAATAAGTAGAACAATATATTAAGATTATCAAAAAAACAAAAGGTAGGATTATGAGTAATATATTAGATTCCTGACTTCATCAAAACCAACTCAAAAGATTAAAAGAAGCATGGAACAAAAGGGGCATAAAATTGAATCTGATTCAAGGTCTAATAAGTTCAGATACTTTACCAACGACAATTCCATAGGAAAAAAATAGTGAATTCAATGCGAAAATCCAATTGCCATATAATTAGCTATAAAACAAATCAGAAAAAGAACCACTTGCACAAATTTCATAATATTTCAAAACCGACCATAAATTCAACAGTCATAAACCCATGAGTCAGCTACTTCGGCGTCACAAATCCGACTCTGGTAAAAGTGTATAAAAAGCATCACTTATGATGCAAGTAAGAGACATAAAAAATATATAATGTGAATCTCCAGAGTATAAAAAATAAAGTCAAGCAGAAAAGAAACCATTTACCTTTGCAGTGGTCTATGCTAGCCTCCTTGATCTTCTTCCCTGAGCAGCCACAAGAGCAAAGAAAGGGCGTCTCTTTTTCGAACCAGCAGAGACCCAATAAGCATAGATAGGCCAATCTAGACCTAAAACAACACAATCCGACCAAAACCCCAGTAGCCCCTGAAAGGCACAGTGGCAGAAAGGAGTAGTTTAGAAGCAGAAGTTAAGGCCCCTAGTGGGTCAAAAAAATTCCACAGAAAGACATTGCAATGAAAGCCATACAAAAATCAAATCTTTTGAAGGGAAAATGTACAGAGAGACAGAAGGAGTTACCTGTATATTAAATCAATAAATCTCAAAATGGTGAGATTTTGAGGGGCGAAAAACAAAGGTGGATGAAATGGTTGGTGGGTCTTGAGTATGTGGAGAAGAGAGGGACCTCTCAGAAAGCTGGAAAGGAAGCTTGGTTTGCAATGGAGGAAACCAAAGGGGGAGAGAGAAAGAGAGAGATTGTGTGAGAAACAGTAAAGGAAAAGCAAAAAAATACGGTGAACAGAGGTGGCATTTATGGCTAGGTAAAGAATCAATCAATATTGAATACCCAACAACAAAAGGAAAATCCGAAAATCAAGAGAGAGAAGAGGTAACCAGACTCAAGTAACACTTAAGCTACAAAAGATAATTTGTATTCTCCTCATAATCAGGGTTGACCGGCTGAGTTTGGTAGGTGTTAGAATTTCTCATCCCTTGTCTTGTAACAACAAAACCTTATTTAGGAAAAAAAACTAAACTTAAGGAGGAAACTACCAAATCTATCAAGTATTACTGCTTACTTTTCAAATTATCCTTTTTGCCTTAAAAAACTTGATAACAATTTGATTATTTTTCCTTCTTTTTTTTTATCTGCAAAACAAGCTCCATTAGTGACTGTTGCTTAATAGAATAGAGTAAAGTTTTTAACTTTTTCTCAACTGGAAACAGAAAATAAGAAAGAAAAAAGGGTTTTGTTATGCATTGAAATCACAAATCTTAACAAGAATGAGTCATAGTTTCGCTGCTATGCACTAGGAACCATCTAGCCTCTTCTACTAATTAATTGTTTGATTTTGAGCAAAGGGTTTTCATAGTCAAACCAAATCATAACGGTATTTAATTTAAGGGCGTTTATACCATTAACAGCTCTGCTTAAAGGATATTAGTGCATATCGCTTACTAATTTGATGAGCCTCAGCCTTTCTTTGAATATCATTACAGTTTTGGTGGGCATAAAAAGGCCCCTTAAACGAAGGCTTTCATTTGAAGCATAACTTTTAATTAAAGTAGGACTAAGAAAATCCTTTCTTTCATTATTGATTTTCTTTTTAATTTCTTATTTTGTTATCTTACATTCAATCATCAAAAAACAACTAATGATTTTTGTATAAAAAGTAGCCA
This sequence comes from Tripterygium wilfordii, assembly GCF_013401445.1. Classification (NCBI taxonomy): domain Eukaryota; kingdom Viridiplantae; phylum Streptophyta; class Magnoliopsida; order Celastrales; family Celastraceae; genus Tripterygium; species Tripterygium wilfordii. The sequence continues at coordinate 66,112 of NC_052249.1, forward strand.
ATGAGATCCTTTTCATGGGTTCCAATCCACCACTCCAAATCCATCAGAGTTTGACCTTAAAATTAGAGAAAAGGACGCTGGTAACCGTCCGACCATTATAAATCATGTGAAAGATGATCTCTCTGATACTCTGTAGAAGTTGATTAAATCTGCCTAGCTGATTAAATTCTTTTATTTTGAAAAAATATTGGATGACAACTCTGTAACAAATCAATATCAATACTATATATAATAGCGGAAGCCTCAAACGGAAAAGGATCAATTTCATGCTGCCACGTCATCTAAAGCATGACCAATTATTAGTTGACACGTGTGACACTGAGTTAATGTGAAGACTTGGATGACATTTTAGTCTAGATACATTTGACCGTCGATTCACATCTCCTTTATTTGCTCCCGTTTGTTAATTTCAAAAACTTCAGGAGGCTTCTGATTTTGGGAACATGAAAAGCTTTAGTTGATTTATTTCGTTTCCTTTTCCCTAGATGCATTTATTTCCAAATGGTACACAGAATGTAGATTTCTTCCTGCATTTAAATGGGTTGAACGGCCTCACAACTCGCCAAATTCCAGGTTAATCTACTATTGTCTCCCGCGGTCACAATCAGATCTCCCATGATTGACATATTTGCACGAAATCGGTTGTCTGAACAGCGAAGTCTGATCCGATTGCTTTCTGTATTCTCTTAAATGGGTTGAACGGCCTCACAACTCACCAAATTCCAGGTTAATCTACTATTGCGCCTGTTCCATTATCGTCAACAGGTATGGCTTTCGAAGTCCTTATTTCACCTATTGCTTTGAAAGTTCTTATTTGACCTATTCTCTAAGCTTAGGTTGGTTCCACTCTTCGGTTTCCACTCTTTGTGTGGATGTGTTTTTCCTGCTGCGATTTCAGTGCTTTCCACATCGCAAAAGTTGCGAAGACAAACTAATTCAACTTCGAATTCAGGTCTTTCATTGATTTAACACTTCTTGCTTCAATTTTTGTCTATGTATGAGTTAACAAATTAGTTTACACGAAATATTGATTATATGAGTATTTACTCAATTGGAATAATTAAATTTGGTTACTTCTGTTCATTATTTCGTTTTCTTCTTTCCTCATTCTTACGATTTGATTTTCCTATGTTGTAGGTTCTCTTCTCGCGCATATCTTGATTTTTAGTTGTTCATGTTGTGGGTGGATGATAAAGGTGAGTTATGGGTTTTGTCTTATCCAATGTGGTAACAAATTTCCATCTGTTGCTCTCATGTTTCAAGTTGGGAAAGTTCCAAAATATGATAATGTGAGTTGGTCTTTTTGGCTGCAATAGTTTCTCATGTGAATTATATTTTGTCTCCTCTTTCTTGATTTCGGGTTATAATCGAGAAATACTATTAGTTGGTAGATGGGTCGTTGTAAGGAGGAACCAGCTCTTGCACCCAAAAGAGTTGCACAGGCCGTGAAGTTGACATTATGCACTTCTCAATCGGAATTTTTGTAGTTGTACCAGGATGCATCTATGGTGGCAATACAATAGGCAACACCCAAAAGAGTTGCACAGGCCGTGAAGTTGTCATTATGCACTTCTCAATCGCAATTTTTGTAGCTGTACCAGGATGCATCTATGGTGGCAATACAATAGGCAACAAAGAAGGTGATGAGGACACGTTAGGTGTAAACATTTATGGAAGCTTTGGAATTACATAATTTTTTCAATTCATGCTTAATTTATACTCATCACTCACTATGCCAACAGGTTTGGTCATTTGGTTGATCTTTATGCATGGAACCCGCACTATAGATATCTGGGTGCAGTTGGACCTCCTGGTAATACTAGAATTTACTATTCATTTAATCTTTCTTAATAGGCTATGAAAGGCATGTGGTGAGAGGCGACTTCCTTCTACATCTTCTATTGTGAATGGAGCTTTTCTTCGGTAGCTTGCTTCCGGAAGTTGTATATGGATGAATATACAGTTATGCTGAATGGTTGCATGTTGTTTTAGGCACTTTTGTTTGGATGGCTTTCTTATAATAACCGTGAACGCAATCATGTAGTTAAAACTATCAATTGCTTGGTATGTATTGTTGACTTGACAAATACTGACATAACTTATTTCTAGCGTTACTGGTGCTCCCACTACCATTAATTTGTTCTCACTCCACATATGTCTTGCATTGAAGCAAATCGACTTCATTCTGTAATGATTTACTCTATGCATTTTGATTATGAATTTCCTTCAGGCAAATCGTATACTAGAAGCATTTGGGAATGCAAATCTGCTAAAGAAACCATCTTCAGTAGGGGAGGGAATCGAAGGTCCTACTAAAATGTCAAGGTATCCAGTGAGAATTGTTCTTTGGCCGTATATGATATTGGGTCATCCAGATTCTGTTTTCTATGATCAAGGAGAGCGTAAAATTGCGTTGTCCAAACCTGCGAAAGAATTTGTCCGAGAGTTTGAGTTGTTATTGGAGATGATATTAGAGGGACCCAAACAAGGTTCTGATGAGAATCTAACACCGCCACATCACAGAAACGTCCGACCTTCAGGTTTCAGCTTGCAACTTTTGACCGAGCATGGTCGTACTTAAATTATTTCATAGTGTGGAAAGGGATTCTCAATCTGTGGAGGAGGATTTGGTTCGAGCAGCTTGCAAGCTTTATCTCTCAATAATTCAAAAAATGCAAGCTTACTCCAAAAGGGGATGAATGATGATCTCTTACTTATGATTTGATGGCCATTCAGAAACAAGATCTAATCTCTCATTGGCTTATCAAACTGACCTGATAATTGAACATCATTTTTTTTTTGTATCCCAAAAAATTACAAAAAAATTGCTACCTGCGTAAGGAATTTCAATTTACCAGAAGATACAATTATTTTGATTGGTTAACCTGTTGAAATTTGGTATTGGTTTTCATTTCTTAGCTCAAAAGTGTAAAAAGATGGACTTTTCCTATTGTGGTATGTCAAAATTAATTGACATTCACTATTATTCATTGTTTTGAATTCTGTCTACTTTCACATTACAGTGGACCAAAAACTTATTAGAAGGTAAAACATCGGAGTGGGTATGCTGGGATTGACCCGTATGAATGAGCTTCACCTGAGACACAATCTAAATGCTTTCAGCCTTTAATCATCACCACAAATGTTATTATTGAGAATTTATATACAACGCGTGTAACGCGGGTATTCATCTAGTTTCATTCAATGACTAATACTAATTCATATCATAACAAACTCTATCTTTATGTGCTGAAAAGGACAAGTATCCATATACATACATATATACACACACATGTGGACTGTGGCCTATATATATACACAAACAATAACATAATTTAATAGATAATGATAATTAAATTATGATATATATACAGGCGAAGATTAGACAAATAGTAACCCTAGCTAATCTAGCATATTGTTTTAGTCTTCACACCCATTTAGTTCAACAACAATAAAAGGCATGACCCCCTGCCTTCCTTCGCACACAAAGACTTTAAAACATTAATGCGATGCAGCCCAGAATTGCCCATATAAACTGCTAAAAGAATCTCAAGTAAACTCAAGCCTCCGAATCACACCAAAAAATTTTCATCCCAGTAGGCAGTTGCTCTATTCGGATATGTAATACCAGTACAACTGGTACATAGATTATAATCGATTTTCATACATTGATTTCTTTTACCAAAATTTAAACCAATTCCACATATATAAAGATATGAAATAACTTGATTCCTTTGTGAAATTGCAGGTGAGAATGAAGAGACTAAGAAGAGAAGAAGAGAAGCATGGAGAAGAAGATGAATAGTGGGAGAAGATTGAAATTCGTATTCAATAAAATTATGTTACAAACGGTAACAATCAACTAAATATAAAGACTGTGCAATACACACAACGGTCAAATGATTTGAAACGGTCAAATGATTTGACCTGTTAAAGTAATCAATAAAACAAATGAAGCTAATAAAGACTAAAAGATCAAAACGGTGCGTGTTACTTCATAAGTTAAACGGTGCACTTTGAGACAAGAGTAACTTTGGTGAAGAAACCAAACTGGGACAAATAATCCATTTCGTATCCATATAAACTAGAAGAAGAAACGCGTGAAGCAGAGGAGATCAAATTCAGAAAACCATCCACGGTGGAGGAGAAAAAGCATCAAGCTTATCAAGATAAGCTTTAACACAAGATAAAATTTGGGAATTTCGGTGGGGCTGAAGTAGAGGTCAGTTGCATAGAAAGATGGTGGAATGAAGCGGGATAAGAACAACTAATATATATGGGAAAAAGTAGCAGATTAAAAGACATAAATAACGTATGCTACATAAACAACAAAAATTAAAAGAAAAAGGCAGCCGCTCACCATAGCAACCTAGAGCTCCTCCCAATAAGAGCAATGCTGCTTGTGGCAAAATTAAAAATCGACATATACCTGTGCAACATTAATAAAGTGAGGCTCGAATGAAAGCTGGTAATAAAGTTTCAGGGAGATCCTCTCCTCTTTTAACGTACAACTATATATTTAATCCTCAGAATTGTTAGAATATGATGTTGAGATCATGTTAATCATGAAATACGTACGTAGTTAGAAATAATTAATATGAAGGTATTTCGCGCGTCAGGGTATAGCAAAATTTTACTACAAAAGTGAGGTGAACAAAGGGTAACATTCATATATACCTGCGCAACGAGCAACGAGTACTGAAGAATCAATGGGATACACCAATCCAGATAACGGCAGCAAATGATATCATTAATGTGAAGATCACCACAACAACCTAAGAACAAAATAAATATAATTTATCAAAAAATAAAATGATCACGACAGAGAATAGGGGGGCACAAATTATAACAACTGTGAAAGAGAATCAACAAAAGACTTCTATAATTTTCTTCATCACCATCCTCTGCATTTGTCTCTGATGGCAAAGGTCGACCCTATAGATTCATTGCCATAAATGCTACATATATTTTAACTTGCCTACTGCTATTTGTATACTGGTGGTAATTACTCAGTAAAATGTTGGCTGGCTGCTTCCATCGTATGCTGAAGTTGACATTGACATAACTATAGTATTGGAAAATAGCCTGGAATTCCACACGACACCGTGTGCCTTGTGGAGGGGGAGACCGGGCCCAAATTTCGGCCTGTGATGAGACCCAATATGAGATATCATTGTGGACTGCACCTAAAGGAGGCCCAATATCTGTGCCCATTTGGCATCTGTCTTTCTTCTCTCCAGTCATCTCTTACGAAATTGAAATGAGTGGGTGCCAGTGCCAACCTACTATAACGTTATAAATCATAAACAAGTGGGCCAATTCAATCGTTTAGCCGTTTAAGGCATCTTGACCCTATAATTATAAAGTTGGGAATTAATTAAAATTATATATAATTACAAAAACATAAAGGCAGTAACGGACATATAGCCATACAACATTGTGTGATGTTGGGAAATAACAGTTGATTGTGTATTTTTATTTCTTAAGAATGGCAAAAAATAGCAGTTAGAGAAAAGAGTCTAGGAATTAGGACCGACCAAATAATTAACCCAAACATACAGCATCGAACACACAGGGACAGGCAACACTTGTCCGCACTGGAACATCATTTGTAAAGCAACACTATCAAAATCCCCAATATACCCTCCTCACTCCTCCATATCATCCTCGGCCAGCAAGCATTTACACGGTCACAACTTCATTGGAGAGCCCAAAGCTCACAGCTTTCGCAACACTCGACTCTTTATACACAATTACAGAGAGAGGGGAGGTGGGTTCTGTTGTGATGGCAAAGAAGAAGGCGTGGTCATTGAAGAAGTCGATGAGCAAGGACTACTTGTGGAGGCTTCTGCAAGGGAGGTTTTCTGGAGCTTTCAAATTGAAGATAGTAGATGAGGTGGTGTTCAAGGTTCTGTATGTTGTAGAGGCCATTGTTCTCGTCTCCACGCTCTGCTTCTTCTTTCTGTGCTGTGGATGCCACATATGATTAAATATTGTTTCTTCAATTTCATTCATTCTTTGTTTTGTTGTTTAATTAGCTTTCCTCGATCTCTAGCTCTTTCAAATATTGAGAATCTATTTCTCTTCTTTCTGCTTCAAACATTGTATTGGGTCATTCAGGCTGTTGCGTTGATTAATAAGAGTTTTTCTTGTGTCAGTCGGAGAGAGTAAGAACAAGTCCACTCCTTTTTTTCTTTCTAGTCCATTCTGTTTAACAAATATTTAAGAAGAAATAAACATTAAAACAGGAAACACAATGATAATGCTTCTTGTTTGTTTCATTGTTGGGTTTAAATCATCAATTTCTCTCATTTCCGTCCAATAAACAGAATAATTTAAAATATCATCTACGATTGTGGTTGGAATCGAATTTTGGACACATATATGCTTAACCCAGTCGATTGCTAACCAAATCAACTCTTGTTGATAATAAATCGAATAATTTGATGCATAAGAAAAAAATAACAATTTGATGAACGATTTTTTTAAAAATATATTTTGTTGAGTATTTAATGGCACATAGGTAGGTTTTTAGGGTCATCTGGATTTGAATTAAAAATAATTGAATAATAATAATAATCCATACTGATATAACAGTTTAAATTTAAAGTTTAAACAAAATTTATAAAAAAAAAAAAAACTAAATTAACAGAAGCAGCAAGGCAAAAGGCTTGCAATTACGACTTTACCAGTGAATCGCAATGGCGCCAGCGACAGCGCTCCTAAGATCTCCGACCTCCGCCTCTCCCTCCCCCCTTCACCGCCTCCCAACCTTCAGAAACACCTCCTCCCCCCCTAATCAACAGCCCGCTGCCGCCTCTCCACTCGACTCCTTCGCATCTGATCCCATTCTCTCATCCTTTCTCTCACCTGAATTCTCCCCTTCCTCCTTCTCCTCGGCAGCGCTATCCTCCGGCTCTCCAGCCTCCACCGCCGAGCATCTCGATCATGCTATTGGCCTGCTTGAGTCTCAGCTCCGATCCGAGGTTCTTTCTCGCCACGACGACCTGCTTCACCAGCTATCCTCCCTCCATCACGCTGATCATGCCCTATCTTCGCTTCGATCATCAGTTTCTTCCTTGCAAGCCTCTCTTCGGTGCGTTCGGTCTGAGTTATCGGATCCGATCGCTCAAATACGATCGCAGTCCCTCCAGCTCTCTAATCTTCACTCAACTACTGAGCTCCTCTCCCACACTATTCGCGCCCTACGCTTGTCCAAGAAGCTTCGTGACCTCGACACTGATCCCGATAAGATGGATCTTGCCAAGGCTGCTCAGCTCCACTACGAGATCCTTGGTATGTGCGAAGAGTACGGTCTCATTGGAGTTGATGTCATCGACGAGGAGCTCGTTTGGGTAAAAGAGATTGGGGTGAAGCTGCGAAGTGAAGCGATGAAAGTTTTGGAGAGAGGAATGGAGGGGTTGAATCAGGCGGAGGTGGGATCTGGGTTGCAGGTGTTTTACAATCTCGGAGAGTTGAAAGGGACTGTGGAGATATTGGTGAAAAAGTACAAGGAAATGGCAGTAAAAAGTATTGGCGCTGCATTGGATATGAAGGCAATTACAGGCGGAGGCAGCGGATATGGGCCTGGAGGGGTGAGGGGCAGTGGGACGCCGCAGATTGGTGGTGGGGTGAAGGCCATGGAGGCGCTGTGGCAGAGGATGGGAAGCTGTATGGATCGGCTACATTCAATTGTTGTCGCTGTGTGGCATTTGCAGAGGGTCTTGTCGAAGAAGAGGGATCCATTTACGCATGTGTTGCTGCTTGATGAGGCTATTAAGGTACAATTTGGTTTGTGATATCTTACTCCAGCTATTGCTTGCTTTTAGATGTTTTATTTGCTGAGACTTGTTACGAAAAAATCAAGGGAAATAAAATTTTGACATGGGAATTCAGGAGACGAGAAGCTTGGAAGAATTTAGCCCAATAGATTTTTTGGGAATGGGTATTATAATCATAATGAACATCCTATGGAGTGTAATGTCATCCCTATCCTATAACCAAAATGATATGTGTCCATAATCTATGTGGCATGTAGCACTTCCGTACCTATAAACAGGGATTCTTTTTCTGTGATGTGTTGCTCTATTTTCAGTATGTTGAAGTGAACAAAATGTTCCAACGCAAACAAAGCTATGGGTTAAGGTAAATGAATCCTTTGGTCTTTTAGAGTAAAATGATAATACCTTCTGCACTTGGGGAAAAAAAGAAAAAGAAACAGGAAGAGCAGTCATGTACAAAGGTTACAAAAGATAAATTTATCAAATGAAAGGATATAGTAGAGTGATAATGAAATTGAAATCTGCATAAGAAAAAAAATGTTGAAGTTGAAAGTATCCAAAAAAAAGAAAAAGAGATGCCATTGAATGCAATTAAGGATGACACCTTGGTGTTTGAGAGTTGAGTAATGAATGGATTTGCATGGGTAGCTAGAAATGAGTGGCAGCACAATAAATTACTATTTTTCGTAAACATAATAGGCTTCAGCATGCTTTAGATGCAATTCTGTTTTTTCTTGGCTAAAATCTGCCATGAAAATGTCCTTTCTGGTGTATAATCATGCGAGTGTTACATGAGCATACATATTGCTAATTTCATTTTCTTGTAACTTTGCTCCTTTGGTCCTCTCTGTTCTGCTAAATTAACTGTTACTTGCTTAGGAGGGTGATTCCATGTTCACTGATCGAGTCTGGGAAGCAATTGTAAAAGCTTTTGCGGGCCAAATGAAGTCTGCTTTCACAGCATCAAGTTTTGTCAAAGAAATATTTACCATGGGGTATCCAAAGCTCTTGTCAATGATAGAAAATTTTCTTGAAAGAATTTCACTGGACACAGATGTCAAAGGGGTTTTACCTGCTATTAGTTCTGAAGGAAAGGATCAGATGGTTGCAGCTATTGACATATTCCGGACAGCTTTCTTGGCTCTCTGTTTAAGTCGTTTGTCAGATCTTGTGAATTCCATCTTTCCAATGTCAAGCCGTGGAAGTATTCCTTCTAAAGAACAAATATTAAAAATTATATTGCGCATTCAGGATGAGATTGAAGCAGTTCAGTTGGATGTGCATTTGACTCTTCTTGTGCTGCGTGAAATTGGCAAGGTTTTACTTCTGCTTTCACAACGAGCTGAGTACCAGGTAAAATTTCCTTGATTCCTTCTACTTGCAAAATTTTTTTATCTTTGCTGCCTTCTTGTGATTCATCATCACCCGTCTTTTAATTCCCTGTCTTTATTTAAGGAGTCAATTAGTATATCTGTATATTTCACATGAACATTGCCTTATGTTCTGGTATTCGAGGGAAACTATATCACCTTCTTAAGGAGAACGATGCTGTTAGTTTGTATCTAAGTGATCATCTTTTATGTGATGCATGTAAATAAAGAATCTCTTTATTGCATTGATTCATTCCTTGATTAATCTTACCTTTTTTGTCCCTTTTTATCTTAACTGTTTTTATGTGCTCTTTAAGCTTGTTATCTTGTTACTCTTGCTATTGTTTCTTCTGTCTTGTTTTTCTTTCATTTCTCACCATAGATGTTCAGGTAAAGCATATAACTAATAAGGATTCAGTTGATTGAGTCATCCTTCTTGTCATACATTTTCTAAAAAGCAAAATTTTCAATGATTTTCCTATTCTGTTAATGTTATGCAATTTGTTGCTAACTAGATTTTGATGGCAGATTTCTACAGGTCCCGAAGCTCGCCAAATAACGGCTCCCGCTACCCCAGCCCAAGTCAAGAACTTCATATTGTGTCAGCATATGCAAGAGATTCATACACGCATATCATCTATGATTACTGGACTTCCCAGTATTGCCTCGGATGTCTTGTCACCCGCACTGGGTGCAATTTATGGGGTTGCCTGTGACTCCGTCACATCCTTGTTCCAAGCAATGATTGACCGTCTTGAATCTTGCATCCTGCTAATTCATGAGCAGAACTTTGGTGTTCTTGCTGCAATGGACAACAATGCTTCACATTACATGGAAGAGTTGCAGAAGTGCATTCTTCACTTTCGTAGTGAGTTCCTATCCAGGATGTTGCCTTCGTCAACAACTGCTACATCCACTGGAACAGAAACTATATGCACCAGGCTTGTTAGAAGCATGGCTTCTCGAGTTTTGATATTTTTCATTAGGCATGCTTCTCTTGTGAGACCTTTATCTGAATCTGGAAAACTGAGGTTAGCTAGAGACATGGCTGAACTGGAGTTAGCTGTGGGCCAAAATTTGTTCCCAGTAGAGCAACTCGGTGCACCCTATCGAGCCCTTCGAGCATTTCGGCCTCTTATTTTCATGGAGACATCGCAATTGGGAGAGTCTCCTCCTCTTCTTCAAGATCTGCCGCTAAGTGTCATACTTCACCATCTTTATTCTCGAGGCCCCGATGAATTGCAATCACCACTGCAAAGGAACAAACTTACACCTCTGCAATATTCATTATGGTTAGATTCTCAAGGAGAGGATCAAATCTGGAAAGGTATCAAAGCAACTCTGGATGATTATGCTGCAATGGTTAGGACAAGAAGAGACAAGGAGTTCAGCCCTGTATATCCTCTTATGCTTCAACTAGGATCGTCTCCCACAGAAAATGCTCCTGTTTCACTAAAGCCTTGATGGCTGGTGTCCGTCTCGTTGACTAGAAATTTTTGCATTTACTAGAATGTTGTAAATGGCCACATTAGGAAACCGGAGAGTTATTCTAGTTTTGCTACCGAGTTTAAGTTAAAGCTGCTTTACTTGATAGACAAGATTATTCTTTTGTTATTGATTTTTCTAAAGAAGCTATTTTCTTAATTGCTTTGTTTGGTATGCTCTCCATATAAGAATTTTATTAAGTTGATTGGCAGAATGAATTTGGTTGTTCTAATGCTCTAAAATTTCTTCTATCTGCTTAGTCTGGAGTCCGATTTCAAGTTATGAATTTTTTCCATACCCTATTCACGTAGAGGTGGTTAGTTGTGTGGTGCATGATGCAGTGAGCTTTGTTTTCATGTATGTTTTGGAGTACATGTATTAGTCCTAATATAAGTTGCTCTTCAAATCTCCCTATTTTCAACTCTCTGGCACAACTGGTCCTCAAATCAAATGCTTTTCATATGTAAAGTAAACATAATCAAGTGGGAGAATTCAATTTTAGATACTGGAAATTTACAGATCTCATTTAGGGCACAATATCAAGCATTTGAGTGCAACCTCAAAAGCAGAACTTCCCATTAATTGAAAGACTTGAAAGCTACGTTTTGTGCAGAACTGTTTGATTAAGGATGTCTGAATTAACAATTAACTAACTTAACTTGATGGGCTTAATACCTTTCACTCTCAAGAAGACAGCCAACTCCGAAACTCTAGATATTCATTTTGATCTGTGACGCGGACATGGAAAGTTACATATTAGAATTGTGATGGACTATACCTTTTTAATATTCTTTTGCAGACTAATCAACCCAATTAACATAAATTCCATACTATCTCTGTGGTGTCATTGTCCCCTAAATTGGTTCAAAAGATCAAAACATCTTCTTCTGTATTTGGTTTCCAAATTCTCTCTTATCAAGTTAATTTATCTGCATATTCTTTCTTTCTGTTCTTCTTTTCCCTACACACCATTTTTTTGGTTTGTTTCCACACAAATGCCTTTAATCACAGTAACTTAATTTTCATTTGTTCTTCAAATTCCAGAAACTTTCCATAATATAAAGAGAAAAAAAAAATTATAGGAAGATATGTAATGTATTTCCTTCTCAATGTCATCCAAACAAACAGAAGAAGACAGCATTTTCAATATTAAAATGTACGTGCCTTGAAAACCCTTCTATCCCACACTATTTTAATGTTATTATTATACCTTGGACAGTAAGAACTCTCTTTCATTAATTGACTAATTGTTAATTAATTTCCATGCAAATACAGACCTCAGCATTTCCACTGTTTCACACTTTGAAAATGAGATAAATGTTAGGGAGAAAGATAAACAGAGATATTTTAATATAGGTTGTTCAGAGGGCAAGGATTCCTGTGTAAACATTTTAATATGCAGAAATAGACATCCATTTCAGCATCTTTGGAGAGTTTAGTCCATCAACAATTAAAAAATAATTAATCGAAATTAATCTTACATTTCATTAAGCTTAGTATATAAATATGCCCTTGGGTGGCTAACTATTTCAAGCAAAAAGGGGTGAGTGAATCCAAACAAAAGATAGCTGGAGAGAAAATGGGAAAGAAAGTGAATCAAAAATCTTTCAGAATATCCAAGAACAGTAATCAGAAGCAACAGTTCAACAGTTTGATAAAGGTTTTGAAGCCAAAAGTTTATATCACAGATAGCTCAAGCTTCAAAGGACTTGTTCAAGAGCTAACCGGTGATGGAGGAAGCACAACATCATCTCCAATAGCAGAAACAGTGCCAGAGAATGTTCCTGTACTAGTAGAGACTGAAAGTAGCATTGAAGGGTCTATTGATGCATCCAATGATTCACTTGAGTTCTGCAACCAAGTATCTTTCTATGAAGAACCAAGTCATGGTTATGGTCAGATATCAGGTGATCTATCGATGAATCAACAGGTGAATCAAGCGGTCACAAATTTAGAATATCAAGAAGAACCTGAAAGTAGCATGGAAGGTTCCCTTGATGCATCCTTTAATTCACTTGAGTTTTGCAACCAAGTATTTTCCGATGAAGAATCAAATCAGGGGTATGATGGGATATCAGGAATTCTACCAGTGAATCAAAATGTGGCCTTGTTAGAGCTGGAGTCATGGCTATTAAACATGGACCCATCTTCTATCTGTGACAATTTCTCTCAAATACAGCAAGAGTTAAACATTCATGATTATGGGTTTTCTGGCTTGATGTGAGGGTTTCCCCCCACCAGAACATATAATAGGAAGCAAAACACAGCAGTGGTGTTTGCTTTACATGTACATATAATGATAGCAGAAAAAAGGGTTACATAGTCCCATGTAAAGTCTCTATATAGAAACTATGATTTTTGGGTTTTCGGATATGTGCTTGTCTTGTTTATTGATTTTCTATCCCCTGCATAAGAAAATGCATAACACTTGCTTAGGAAAATATTAATACAAGCTGAGGTAATGGGATAGCTATTGCCATGAAACTTATGGGTTTACTTAGTCTTATGGATAATCACTTCTACACCATTTCAGACAATATTTTATAGCTTAAAAGGAAAAAGTTTAATGTCTACACAACCCAAAAAGCTGCATCTTGAGTTGAATACAAATTCTACATTTCTTCGTAATTCAGATAAAGATCTGCTAAAGTATTCTAACAATAATATAACAATATTGCTATCCTTTGATTTAAAAAATTAATTTAACTTAATTATAAGAGATCAGGGAGATAAAGACAGGAAGGCAATATATGTTGTTTAGTTTTGATCAGTTTCCACATTTTTTATGCAACTACAGGCCTTTAACATTTTCCCTTGAACAGTCAATGTAAGAGACCTAAAGAGGGATAACACGCCATCATAGAAAGTAGAAAATTGAAGGTAAGAAATAACATCTATTCTTATTGAATAACCTAAGGAAATAATCTAAAGTAGAAAAAAAAATCAATTTAGTTATTCAGTTGCAGAGACCAGTATTATATTGCCAACCATATAACAGACTTGCACCAAAAAACCCCTTTGAAATTTTAATTTCTCTTCTGCATACTGTTGTGTTTACATCTAATATTGCTATGTATTTACTAAAAGATAAATATCAGATCGGATTTGGCCATACAAGACATAAACGGAGACGTATTTTGGGTTGGTTGAGATTCTCTAAAAGCTAAGCATATGAAGTTGAGAGGATCCTAGAAAGTTTTATGATTCTCAACATGACTCCAGTGTGATAATGCTGTTTTCCATGCCCTTTTCCCTCATGAACGCACACTTTTATGGTATAAAATATACTTTCAGTCCTGAAAGTAACTTCAGAGCTTGACCAACTTAATGTTACAATATCCATGTAAATACAAACCTTAGCATATTCTTCAAATGATCATGCATACTAAAAGAAAAAAAGAGATAGATAGATGGGTAGAGGAGAGAGAAGAGATATGTCATGGAAAGGTAGGGAATTGGTGGGCATGGACTACTATTGTAAGCCTAATTGGCGAATCAACATCATTTTAAGCATCTTTATGTCTTTTAACTTGTTTCTTTTCTATTACCTTCAAATCCAGCAACTTCATCCTCTGCCTATATAAGCATGGAAATATTGAGTCAAGGGACAGCAAACCAACCAATTTGAAGATTTGAAACAATGGTGAAGAGAGCAAGTGAAGCATCCCTGGAAATTTCTAAGAATGAGAAGAAACAATTCAATAGTTTGATCAAAGTTATGAAGCCAAAGGTGTACATCACTGACAGCTTTAACTTCAAGAGGCTTGTCCAAGAGCTTACCAGCAATGGAAGCACGATTTCTTCAGCCCCACCTCAAACCAAACCATCCCAAATAGTAGAGACATCAATCACTGTCATAGACATTGCAGACCCTCAAAGTAGCTGTAGCACAGAGGATGAATCCGTGGATGAATCTTTCGATCCATTTGATGCCTGCTACCATGTGGTTCTAAATGAAGAGATAAATGTAGCGAATAAGACATGTGACTTATCATCGACAATGCAGCTGGAGAATCTTTCCAACGATTGGGATTTGGAGTCATGGCTCTTAGCAACAGAACCAAATTCTTTCCACACCAGCTATGCATCCTTTTCTCAGGATGAGCAGGAGGTCTGCTTATATGCGTACGAGTGATCAGGGCTGATATGAAAGTATTCTATCACTACAAGCAAGCCTTAATGCATGGACATTGTTCATGTGAATTCATAATTGTAATTTAGAGGTGAAAGAAAATATTCATTATCTGTATGTATTGCTATTCTCCATTTTATCTGCAGGTTAACTGCAAATTTCTGACATATAGCTTTGTAATTCAGCATATATATTTTTTTTTCTGACTTCTTAGACATGTTAGAAATTTTGTTCCTAGACTTTCACAGATTAGCTTACACTAATTTAAATTCTCAGTTTTATTCCTGAAAGCAGCAACTTTTTTGACCAGGTTTCCTTTCCATCACCTTCAGAGTTGAGACCAATCAACTTCATCATCTGCTTATATATACACAGGAAATTTGAGCCAAGTTAGCACCAGCTTAATCCATTTGCATTGCAGGAATACATTCTCAAAACTATGGTATGTGCTTTGAGAATTCTCATTTTAGTAAGTTGCTTGTACAAGTAAACTCATTCCTGGGAATCAAAACCACTTGCAAAAATCCTAATGAGAACAATATGAGAAACTTTAGTCACATCAATGTTTTCCAAATATACCCCGACTTATGTTGACTTTACCTTGACCTAAGCTTTTTTTAGACCTCAGCTCTTAACACCCCATCCTCTCCAACTTCTTCTGAAGAACAAAAGTTCCGAAAATGTTCCACCTTTGTCGACAGCGAAATCCGTTTGTTTCTATTCCGATTTGATTATTGGGCTCGTTCTCGGACTTACGCACATGGCTATTGTCTTATCACGCATCTGGTTTGGCCTCTTTCTGTGACTTATGCACGTGCTGTTATTTGGCTCCTGGTTTGTTGTTGATTTTATGGACCTTGTGCTCGAGTCTACAGGTCTTGTAAAGAAGGATTCCATGATCAAGTCTTTCACTTTGGAGGGTGAGAACTCGGATCTGGATTCGATGATCAAGTCTTCCACTTTGGAGAGTAAGAACATTGAGAACCCGATGACTGTACGTCCTCAAAAGCGAAAATTTTCTCCTCTATCAAAGCTATCATGTTCGAGATCATACTAGTTAGTGATTACCTATTCAAAAACCCAATACTGTAAGCGACGATGATGATGCTTCGTCAAACAGGGTATTTGATAGTCCTCGAGAAATCAAATCGGATTCTGGATTGTCTTCTTCATCTTATCTTGGGTGCATTTCTAAAATTTCTAAAATTTTATATATTTTGGTGTACAGTGTACTTATAAAAATTTTAGATTTTCAGGGTTATGTTTAATAAGGGATTTCATTACTAAACATCGGGCTCTGACTAAAGTTTCCCGAACAATATTAGTCGGACAGGCCGGCCTTACCATCTCTTAACGAGCCCATTTAATGAGAACAATATTATTCGGCCCATATTGTTTTGGGCTTCAATCCAGCAACATAGAGCGAACCACTCAAACAGAAGGATTAAGGATCCAAATTCCACTGCAACTGCTGGCTACTTCTCTACATAGATCATGAATCCATGGTTACTTACTCGCTAGAATGGCAAACGTCTCGGTGGCAGCGGAATGGCAACTCCTCTACAATAGGTACTACCGGAAGCCCGAGCTCTACCCAATGAGATGGAAACACGTCGACTTGAGCCGGAACAAGATTGCCTGCGCTAGCTTCGGAGGCCCAATCGCCGTGATCCGTGACGATTCCAAGATCGTCCAGCTCTACTCCGAATCTGCCCTCCGCAAGCTCAGAATTTTCACCTCCTCCGGCGTCCTTCTCGCCGAGACCATATGGAAGCACCCGGGAGGACGCCTGATAGGCATGTCATGGACGGACGACCAGACACTCGTCTGCATCGTGCAGGACGGCACCGTTTTCCGCTACAACATTCATGCGGACCTTATCGAGCCGCACTTCTCTCTGGGGAAGGAGTGTTTCGAGGAGAATGTGGTGGAATGCGTGTTTTGGGGGGACGGCGTCGTGTGCATCACCGGGGCCGGGAAGGTCTTCTGCGTGACGGATTTTAAGAATCCCAGGCCCAGTAGGTTGGCGGATATTCCGGGAATGGGTGGGGAGGAGGAAGGGGTGATGCATTGCGTCGTGGTGATCGAGCCTCAGTACACGATGTCTGGAAATGTTGAGGTGTTGGTGGGGATGGATGAAGGGTTGGTAATGGTGGACGAGGACGGAGTGCAGCCGGTGGGGCTTGGCGTGGTGGAGGGACCGTTGCAGAAGATCGTGGTGTCTCTGGATGGGAAGTATTTAGCTTCGTTCACTCATGATGGGAAGCTTTTGGTGATGACTACGGGGTTTTCAAAGCTCTTCGAGTACGAGTGCGAGGTTAGTTTATGCAATTCATTGCCTTTTCTTCCTTAAAGTTGTCGAGTGAAAGGAAATGTGCTTCTTCATGGTACTAATTTGGATGTTAGAAAATAAGTTATGGATCCCTGGTTGTTGTCAATTATATAACTTTTGAATTAAATTCAACAGACTGATTCAAAATTCATGGAATCCATTGTCCATGTTTCTTTGGTTGGTTTATACCTTAGTTTTCTTGCTCCGCCTCAGAAGTAGTGTGTTTTGGCCTAATATTAATGTATTCTGTGTTTACAGTCAGCCCTTCCTCCAGAGCAGATGGCTTGGTGTGGATTAGACAGTGTGCTGCTTTATTGGGATGATATGCTCTTGATGGTGGGTCCTTTTGGAGATCCAGTGAAATATATTTATGATGAACCAATGGTGTTTATCCCCGAGTCTGATGGAGTGAGGATATTATCAAACACCAGTATGGAATTTCTACAACGTGTACCTGATTCCACTGTATCTATCTTTAAGATTGGGAGCACATCTCCTGCTGCATTACTTTATGATGCCTTGGATCATTTTGACAGGCGGAGTGCTAAGGTATGCCACTCCCATTCCTTCTTTGGGAATAGATATAATATTTTTTTCTCATCTTTTTGTGCGCACTTCATCCCTCAAGCTATGGAATATGGATCAAAAGGGCCTATGTGTGAAATAAAATTACTTTTATTTTTTTTCCTGGAAAAATTGATCTATTTTCAGTTCGTGATTCTTCTTAGACCCTTCTGCTCATTAAGCTATAAAATTTTCTTGTTAACATGGCATGCTGTGTGTTCGAAGCATTGTGCATTCTCGGGTCCTTGTTGATCTATTATCTTTTGTTTTCCTTGATATTTGTCTAAGGTTTTTGTAGTAATAATGGCAGAGATGATGCCTTGGGGTATATAACTTCCTATCCATGTGCATGAGGGCTTTTGGAGGAATTTGCTTAAAAAGTATAAATAACTTGCTATGTAGGGTTTGTGTATATTCTGTAACTTGTCATGAGAAGACTCTGATGGTTTCAGTTTTCCAGGCTGATGAAAATCTGAGATTAATACGCAATTCCTTGCCTGAGGCTGTTGAAGCATGTGTTGATGCTGCAGGACATGAATTTGACATTTCCCGTCAAAGGACGCTATTAAGAGCTGCAAGCTATGGTCAGGCTTTTTGCAGGTGAGTTTGGATTGCATTTTGCAATAGAATGTGGAATTAGAAATTTCTTTATATCCCTGCATATGGCCTTGGTGTCGGTGACATGTGACTCAATTGTAAAGAAGGGCGACATTCAAAACAATGCAGTCTGGTTGTATGTCTGGCAGGCTGAGACTGATGAAAGCTTTTATGAGTTCTTGCAACATTTTCTTGGTTTGCCTTTACTCAATAGACCCATATATTTGGAATTTATAGCTTTTCTCCATGTTGGTGATCTATCATCTATGTGGCAAAAGCCTGGTTATTACATATTATGGTTCTGCTTGCTTCCATATGTCACTTGAAGCTTGCTTCTCATGGCTCCCTTTTTGCTGTATCTTAATGCAATATCTGATGAATAAGAATTTTTCATGTGCGATGATGATATTTTTATCTTCTGCTGGATAGTTTTTGATTTGTGGTCTTTAAACAACGAGCAATTTTTCCCCCTGATTTCTGGTTATCGGTAATGATATCCAGTTGGCTTTGGCAGTAATTTCCAACGAGATCGTATTCAAGATATGTGTAAAACTTTGCGGGTCTTAAATGCTGTGCGCAGCCCTGAGATTGGCATTGCTCTTAGCATTCAGCAGTATAAGGTCTTTTAGACTTACTGGTTTCCATTTAATTCTCAATTTGCATTCATTTTCTGCAATTTACACTGAGTAGTTTATTGCTTCAGTTGCTTACAGCTCCGGTTCTAATTGGACGTCTGATTAATGTCCACCAACACCTCCTTGCATTCCGAATATCAGAATTCCTTGGAATGAATCAAGTAAGTTCAGCACCCTTTGGTGCCCTTTCATAAATTCTTTTCTATGACTCATAAATAAAGGGCGATGTAAATTTGGTGGTTCTATTGTGAAGTTGTTATCTTATGGCCTATGTATGGTTGTTCTTTTTTTCCTATATAGGAACTGAAAGTAAATTTTATTTCTTCTGATCTACTTTCTGTAGGAGGTGGTGATAATGCATTGGGCTTGTTCAAAGATAACAGCCTCACTAGCAATTCCTGATGCCACTCTTCTTGAAATTTTACTCGATAAGGTTCGCCATTCTCTCCTAGTTGTTTAGTTTAGCCTCAAAGTTTTGCGCCTTCTGCTATGTAGTCATTTTGTTTCATGCTAATGCCACATTTGTAATACTGTGCTTTGAGTTTCAGTTGAAATTATGCAAAGGAATATCTTATGCAGCAGTTGCTGCTCATGCAGACAAGAGTGGTCGCCGGAAATTAGCTGCAATGCTTGTTGAGCATGAACCACGCTCCTCCAAACAGGTATGTTTTCTACAGTTATTTGTTATTGCTGAATCTTTATTGCCTTTGCTATTTGACTTATTCCGTAAGTTGACTACCTTTTGAACAAACAAAGGTGCTAATGCAATCGTGTTATGTAAATTTTTTAAATTATATGTTTTTTTATTTGAGGTCTATTGTTTCAGGTTCCTCTTTTATTAAGCATAGGGGAGGAAGATGTAGCTTTGACGAAGGCAACAGAAAGTGGTGATACGGACCTCGTATATCTTGTCGTCTTTCACATCTGGCAAAAGGTATTACTTCCATGTGTTCAAGCATCTCCTTAGGAAGAAACTATAAAGTCATACATACTGCCGTAATTGATTTATGAACTATTCTGTTCATTTAATTTATGCAGAGGCCACCATTGGAGTTCTTTGGAATGATTCAAGCCAGATCACTGGCACGTGATTTGTTTATAACTTATGCACGGTATGCACAATTATTTCTTTATCGTAGGCTTTTGATCTCCTCTCTCATTAGGACTTCAATGTGCAAATACATGTCTGAACCATAATGAATCGAACAGTTATTGAGATTTAAGGTTTTCTTATAGCATGTGGACAGCATAAGACAAGGCACTGGGTGCAGCTGCGTCAAAAGTAATGTTTTGCGCTCTAGATAAGTAAATTATGTACTGCAAAGTGGTAAAGGTAAAAAGGATGGGGAAGTGGGATTTGAGGAGTGGATTTTAAAGGAGAGAACTTTAGAGGAGATATAATAAGAAGAATGAACAGGAAAAATGAATCGATATTATCAATTTGATAGTTTTTGACATCAATGGTCCTATTCGTTTTGTGCATTACTGTATCGTCTCCCTTATTTTTCAGGTGTTACAAGCATGAATTCCTGAAGGATTTCTTCCTATCAACTGGACAAATTCAAGTACGTGTAAATTGCTTGGCACTGTTTTATATACATACATATATATGTGTGTGTGTGTGTCTTGTGCTATGTGCGTGCACAGAATTCTGATACGGGGAGATTTATGGAGATAATGGGTTTGGGCATTACAGGAAATCTTCAAAAATCTTATTTGCAAGAAATAGTTAGCTTTCAAACTTAAGTCTAATAAAAAATTGCGGCCTCTTATCCCCTGTTCTCTCTCTCTCCCTGTGTGTGTGTTTGTGTGTGTGCATCCTATGCACATGTGGTTGTACATTTTCGTGCTTTAGTTCATTGTTCCAAATGGGAAAACTTCTAGTATTTAAATCCATTAAGCCTTTTAAAATTCCTTTTTGTTGTTAGAGACTAGATAGACATGCATAACACACCTAAGCTTATTCGATAGTCGATCGAATAGCTGATTTGTGTCCTTTAATATTGTTTATGTGGCCTGTATGTGTTAATATGAAGTTGACATGGTTTCTAGGAAGTTGCTTTTCTTCTATGGAAAGAATCATGGGAAATGGGAAAAAATCCAATGGCAAGCAAAGGATCTCCACTTCATGGCCCACGCATAAAACTTATTGAGAAGGCCCAAAGTTTATTTGCAGAAACCAAGGAACATACTTTTGAATCAAAGGCTGCTGAAGAGCATGCAAAGTTGTTGAGGTACGAGATAACAAACTTACCTTGGTTCTTCAAACCATTTAACTAAAATATATGTGCATAAAACTTGTAGTTTATCCGTATGGCTTCATCTGGGTATGCTATACTGATTTTACAGAATCCCTTGGGATGGAAATGGACAAGTAATCTTAAGATATAGCTAAGAATAAGAAGCATCAAAATTTCTATCATCTTTTTCTCCAGTTAGTAATTTCTAAAAAGGTGACCAGATACATATGCTAAAAGTTTAGACTTTTTTCTACTTGCTACTATGAAGAATTGGATGTTGAAATCATTATCCGGATCACCATTGCAATGGCCAAACCTATGTGGTATCTACTCTTCTTTCTTTTTTTTCCACCCGTAATCTTCATCTCAAATTACTTTCATAGTATTTTAAAGTATGTGTGCCATATTAGCAATTGCATGTACTAGAATTAATTCATCTTTGCTTTAAAATGAACTGGGATTACATTATATTATTAGTGGTGTCATTGTAATTGCACCGGTAATGGTTTCCCCTTGTTCGTGCCTTCAAAACTTGAGATAGTGGTTTGACTCATAGTTTTGTTTGCAAGACAAATGAATTTTGTACCTGATCAGAACCCTACTTCCTTTACCTCTCTTTCCCCCTCTTATTCTTGGTTTATTAGAAGCTGTTACTTCCTATACTAAAACCAATGTTGCTTGGACTGATGATTTCTTTTAACTTGTACAGAATTCAACATGAGCTAGAAGTGTCTACGAAGCAGGCTATTTTCGTTGATTCAAGTATCAGTGACACGATTCGGACGTGTATTGTACTGGGAAATCATCGTGCTGCAATGAGAGTGAAAGCAGAATTTAAGGTCATGAAAGTTACCCTGCAATCACTGATAAAGTGAAAAAGTATATTTACATGGGTGAACTGTGATAGAATACCCACCAGTCTCTATGATCGTTGTAACTATTTATTTTACAATTTATGATAAAATATGCATCTTGAATGTTGCATTGTGGTCAACCTAGGTTTCTGAGAAGAGATGGTATTGGCTTAAAGTTTTTGCTTTGGCTACAATCAGAGATTGGGATGCACTGGAAAAGTTTTCCAAGGAGAAAAGACCTCCAATTGGTAAAGTTCAATTTCAAAGCCAAGTTAGTTTCAACTGACATCCGCTGCTTGCTTTTTGGGCAATTAAATGTGTGGGTTGCTTTAATGTTGGGATAGAGCTCCTTTTCAACAATTTTTTTTTGAGGATATCTTAAGTATATCTTTCCCGTCAAGTAGGTTACAGGCCTTTTGTGGAAGCATGCATTGATGCGGATGAGAAAGGTGAAGCTCTGAAGTATATCCCAAAACTTGCAGATCCCCGTGAGAAAGCTGAGGTAATCAAAATTTTCCCACCACAAGGTCTAATATATTATATTTACTTTGTGCCATACCAGGTCATCCCTTAAGAGATGCCTAATTGCTGTGGCACGAGACTGCTTAATGATTGGTTTGGTTTCTGATAACTGTTTGAGAGAAGAAATTTTATGACCAATGAAAGGAAAAAGAAAATTTTTGAATTTTACTGGTAACTATAGTAAGTTTGTAACATAAAACTCTTATATTTATTCTTCTCACATTAACAGTAATGTGAAAATCCAAAGTTTTGGGGGATATGCCTCCACTTGAGCCCCTCTTCTTTGTGTAGTTTTTGTTTGCTGCTTTCCTTTTCCCCTGCAAAACAGACTCGACATTTCTTTTCTCAAACCCCGCCTCTCCTTTGAGCAGGCTTATGCTCGGATTGGCATGGCGAAGGAAGCTGCAGACGCTGCTTCTCAGGCAAAAGATGGTGAATTGCTTGGTCGTTTGAAATTGACTTTTGCGCAAAATGCAGCTGCTTCATCAATTTTTGACACTCTTCGTGACCGACTTTCCTTTCAAGGTGTTTCATAATCCTTTGAGGATTCATATATCTGCCATTTTAAATTCTGTTGTATGCGTACCCTGAGTTCATACAAAGATGAGTAGTAGTTTAAACTTTAAAGGCTAAGAAGTCTCTCCCTTTATGTATTGCTGCCTTGTAAGTTGTGCCAATTATATCCTTTGTACATGTACCCGTTGGTGAGTGAATGCTTTTGTAAAATGATGTAACAGTTTCTATATTGACCCTTTTGTTTTGCAATCTTTTCTATTTGATTGCGACATAATCATTTCGAGTAAACGCTGCGTGCCTTGTGGTTTGTACAATACTTGTTAGGAGTTTCTAGACATTTTTCATTTCCATTTGAATATTACATTACCATTTCACAGCAAATAATGCTAACGCCTACAAAGAGAGATGCACTACACCCCAAATACATTCATTAAAAAATAGCATTAGCACCACCCTCAAATCAAATAAATTTAGGTTTAAAACCACTCCATCTTCAAAAATTGAAAGGCTTAGAACAACTCCAAACATGCGCCATCCCGAAACAAGGTCGTAGAAGAAACACTATTGTCAACTATTTAACTTATCAAAATTTTCAGATGACAAAACAAGTATGCAAAAATCCACATCACATGAACAAATTGGGCTTGGATGCCTTGTATGTTGTAATGAGCTTCCTAGTAGGTGCGCGAATCTTTCTGGACACCAGGGGGAATTTGATTTTGGAGTCATGGAATTGCTTGGTGCTCTCCCTCTTGCAGAGCTTTGCTGGGATTGAAGCCGTCTTGATGATTTGGATGCAGGGAAACCTCACTCTGTGACGAGAAGCCATCTCCGTGTACATTTGTTCCACAGCACCATTTAGAGTTGTGTCACGGTATTCCTTGTACATGTTGTGATAACCGGTTCAGCTCTGATATCGTAACCAAATTCCATAGTTCGACCTTGGAGGGATTTTTCTAAAAAATCTACAGAAAAGAAGCACAAATGGAGTGCATTAGGTTGTATACAAAAATTTGCAATAAACAAACACAAAGCACAATATTACAAACAAAAAGAAGAAAACCAAGCGATAATTCAAAAGAATCTCAGTGTGGTATTAAGCAGGTAAACAATGCCTTTTCTATATGGATGATCCAAAAACCTATTAACTAAAGCCAGGAATTTAGTACGAGCTTCTACAGTCCCACCAACACACTGCAAAAGCCATAATCTAGACAACAATTGCCTCACAGTCTACAAACATACATGTCATGTAGGAACTAGGATAGCCCCATGTTTTATATTTCGCAGTAACTTGCTCACACAAATACAAACCACAAAGGATTTATACAAAGTGTCGGATAGAAATACCTCATTTATAGCTAGAACCTGCCCATTACTCTTCTTAACCT
The DNA here is from genome assembly GCF_013401445.1 of Tripterygium wilfordii. Taxonomy (NCBI): domain Eukaryota; kingdom Viridiplantae; phylum Streptophyta; class Magnoliopsida; order Celastrales; family Celastraceae; genus Tripterygium; species Tripterygium wilfordii. The sequence goes on from NC_052249.1 coordinate 90,531, forward strand.
TCTTCTGCTTCCTCATGTAATACCTGAAAAAAAACCACACAAAAAAATAATAATAAAGGGAATAAGAACAAAAGCAAGAGCCCACGAATGAAGTCGTCCAACAATAAAAGAATCCTGGATCATTTAAAAAAGTTAAAACCCTAGATTTATAATAGCCTCAGAAAAAAGAGTAAGAAAAAAAGCAAACCAAAGACGGAGAAAAATCGAAACTTTCTTCATGTTCATCCAACAATGTCGCGAAACAAAAAGAGGCAGAGGAAACATACCAGCATTTGGATTTGGCACAGACCTCGTTGGTGGCCAAGAGCTTCATGCGAAAGATGTTGGGATGCTCATCTGTCTCGGTAGGGAGAGCTCTCCCGACCACTTGGTACTGATGAAACTGATCCCAAAAACACAAAACGAAATCATTTTACTAAGACAAAACAGAGAACCCAAAAAAACAGGCGATTTTGATGACCGCACATAACATACCCTGTAAGCAACCATCTTTACGATCGGAGAGCTACCGGTGACTACCCCCTCTCGATCTCCCTTTCTGGTTGAAGACCAAGTGGCGGTCTTTAAACCCTAATAATACTCAATTTAGCTTATTGGGCCATAACATGTGTCCAACGAACCTTTCAAGGCCCAAAACGTTCGAAGGTCCTAACTCACATTTGCAAGTCCAAGCTCGAAAAGGAGACATCCAATCCAATCCAATCATGAAAGCAACCATACCAATTACCAAACCATTCATCTTTTGATTTGCATCCCTATGATATGATATGAATGATAGAGATAATCAAGCATCTGTGGCAGAGGTCAGTCCTAATTGTGTTTGGCTTGACCATGCGACCAAAACAATCTCCCCATTGACATTCTTCTTCTATGACCAACTTGTTGAGAGAAAACCCTGCACCATAGGGCAGACTTTGATCACAACAATTAAAGTGGTGATATTGTTAGTTGAAATGTCTCTTCTGTTCCTCTCCCATTAATCCACTTGCACCCACAACAAGACATTAATTAATACTTGCTCTAATTGCACTCACCATGAATTTGCTAACTATCCCTATCAACTCCTCCACCTGTACTGTACTAACCCTCAGAAGATGATTATTGAATGTCTGTTTTCTTGAACTGATCGTCTTCCAGGAAGTTTAAATATAGGTTATTCTTAAGGGTTTTAGAGGGTATATATCTGTTAGAGAATGTTTATCCAGCCAAACCAAGATAGAAGAAGTTCCATAAAAGGTGGACGATTCGAGTGGTCCAAAAGATAATATTATTCTCTCTGACTTGGTTACAACAGCAAGAACAACATGATCATCACGTTATCTTCAAAGTTCTGTTCCAAGTTGTTGTAACAACAATCAATCACTTGTATGTAGGACTCTTGTAAACAGTAGATAGAATTGTACAAACAACCATGTGTATTTATATGTCTTCTTGTAACTCAATTAGAATCAAGTTGCAATGCAAACAGAATTTAATTTCAGCCTATTCTCTTATCCTATTAATATCTAGCTAGAATAATATTGAACTGGGGTTTGAATCAAAATTCATTCTTGCTGCTTGATTGTTTGTGAATCCTCCTTCATTTCTGCTGTCTAAACATTCTTTTAACATCAAATTCTAAGTACAACGGGAGAGTTCATAAAATGCAGAAATAGTATTAACTTATTTCAAACGATACTGCAAGAAAAGTAGTAAAAGACAAACATCTTGAGGCAGCAAACCAGGAAAAGCTTCCCAGTCACAGCAAATTTACTCACGTCATCTTGCATTAAGTACTAGTCGACATCAATACAAAGAGTCCAAATAATAATAAAGCTGTTTTTTTTATTCAACTATGCTGATATTGTTGAAACAACTGCCTGTTACAAGGGAAAAAAAAATTTACCGGCCGTTTTTCATTGTCATTCAACAGTCTGTCGTTTGAAGGAAGGAAGAAAAGAAAGAAAATAACATAGAATTCTTGTTACTTAACTTGCCTAACAGTTGACTCTCTTCCTTCAATTACACACAAAATGAAGAACACACCTAACAGTTGACCTGTTCTTAAATTATAATAATAAGTAACAATCTTCCCACATAATATGTGGGTGTGAGGTCTGCATGCATCTTGCAACTCTCCGACCCCACTGCATAAATCTTGTGCACGCAATGTTGTCTTCAATAATGCTACAATGATGATGATTTTCTAGTTGATCTGCAAGTTGGACTAAGGACGAATTGAACAGTAAATTATAAAGCAATGCATCAAAGAGTGTCTGTAATTTGAACTTTATTCTTTATCCTTCTTTTCTTTGCCAGTAACAAAATGAAGAGGTAAATATGCAATATGCATGGAAATGCAGTTGCAGATTGCCGCATCCTTTGTTAAACAAACTATAATTCTCTTTGTCAATACACAAGTCATTAACCTCAAAAGAAAGAAAAACAATGAATCTAATCTGTGTATTTCATCTCTATCTTAAAAGAAAAACCAAAACATATATATATCCCTTCGGAGACACCGTGTTTACAGTTTCTCTCCTACCACTTTTGGAGTTCTTCGACAATATGTCAAATGTCAGCACAATTTGCTGGTGCATATCCCAGCCTAGACTTCTTGGTGTCATACAAGATGTGAAAGTTTTGCTGCTGATAATTGCCAATTATTGAAAGAGGAGATTGGGGAGTTGCCATAATTGCCAAGCAAACAACATCCTCATCCAGCCGGATGAAGTAGTTTTCAACAGGAAAATTCCACACAGCTCCATCTGCAAAAAGTAAACCGAAATCGGGCACCTCCATCTTCTCTACTCCTGATACATTGTAACAAGGTTCAAGAATCGGGATGTCTTTTAACAACGGATAGCCTTTCACCCTCTTCAAGAAGGCCTCCTTGATTATCTCATAAGCTGGTTTTGCAAAATAACTTAGTGTAGTACCCGAATCAATGATGGTTCCACCACTACCATCAACCGATAACTGCCAAGACTCCTCTGGTATCTTGAGAGCCTCTCCACCAACCATGACTGATTTTATGTGGACATAATAGAATGTATCGGCTGGGTTTTCTTTCCCGGCAACCAATGAAGTGAAATTCAACTCTGGGTGGTTCAAGAGGTCCTTGTCCTCTCCAAAAATCAGCTTGCTAGTGACATTGGCATCACTATTTCTATCCACCAAACAATATGAGAAGGAGTGACCATATAGTGATTGAAGCTGAGAGGAAAATGAGAGAGGCCCTCTCCCAAGTCCTAACAAACCTGCAGCTCCATGAAATAGGCCTCTATTCCAATGACCACAACCAAACATCACATTTTTTACCCTCGTGAACTTGGATTTCCCAGTAGAAGATGTGAGATTAACTGTAAATGTTTCCAGAGCAAATTCCCCAGTTGTGTTAGAACTATCACCGTACCAATAAAAATAAGGACACGTTTGATTGTCAGCTTTACAAGGCTGAGGAGGATCAGGTGATGAAACCAAATGACACCTCGGATCGTTGCAGCCTATGTTCTTAAATGAATTGGAATCCTTAGGATCATAATAAGGTCCATTCTGCTCAAAGCAATCATAACAAGGCACACATTGAATCCAATTAAGGTCACTACCAGTATCAAGAATCAGAGACAAATGCTTAGGAGGTGTACCCACAAAGACATCCATGAAGTACTCTCCAGAGCCAAGGCTCACACCTGACTCCAAAGTGGCCATGAGCTGCCCAGAGAATCCACTACTTTCTGGTGAGGCTGCCGGAGAAACCACTCGCTTAATATCCTTTTTTAGTCTTGAAACGGTGTTTTGGTTCTTCGGTGAGGCTGCCGGAGCAACCACTCGCTTAATATCCTTCTTTGGTTGCTTAATATCCTTTTTTAGCCTTGAAATGGTGTTTTGGTTCTTCTCCTCTGTGATCCTTGTATGAAGAGTCTGAATTCTAGTCAAGTCTCTTAGGTTGGACTCAGCCACGGAACCTTTAGCCTCTGATTCTTTCCTAATTGGTCGATGCTTCAAGTGCAGCTTCACTGTTTGTTTGTTGCTTTCCTCAGATATTGCATCCTCTCCATCAATTTCGTCATCAACATTATCTTCTTCAGATAGATTAGTACTTTCTACTTTCTTAGATTTCTCTGACGATGTGAAATTGCAACCAGTGCTTGTTGAAGAAGCAACTACATTGAAACTCACGTGAACAGGCAACTCGATTCCAGCAAGAGAGGAGAAATTGGAATCGAGATTCCTTGTATGATCATGGATGCTGCGAATGGCTTCAAAGGTTCCAGAGACAACAAAAAGAAGAACCAAAAGGAGATAAACCTTGCAACACATAGCAGTGATCTCTCCTTGCTTGGCTTTAAAGAAAATCCTACACAAACCAAGAGAAAAACGATTTAAATACCTTGGGAAACAAAATTCAAGAACTCCCCAACTTCAAAAGCATTTGTTAAGGGAAAACCCAGAAACGAAAAAAAAAATACAGGCTTGGAGAAGTGGATTTTTCTGGGAAGGGGGGCAAAAAGAAGAGTCTTTACAACAAAACAACAAACGAATGCACTCAAGGAAAAGGGGAGAAGGAAATGAAGGAAGGAGACCACGAGACGAACCCAGAATAAAAAAAAAACAATCCTATTTGCTGTCACTAAGATATTTAAAAAGAAAAGAACACAAAAAAAACCCAAAGAAGCTTAAGAAAAACTAGAGAAGTTGAGTTCTTGATGCTAAACACGAGTCTTTCTTTCAAGAGATATCGAAAGAAGGAAGCGAAACCATGGTAAAGAAGAGGCCTTTGATTTGGGTATGGCGTTTTTCCTCTTGTTGGAATCAAAGTCTTGGACTTTGAACGCGGGTGATACTGATGCAAAGAAAAGTCACACTGTTCACACGCGGTTTCATGAGAGGAGAATTCAATTGTTAAAAGCACAAATAAGTGCAAGGATGAAAGTTGACTTCAAATTTAATTTTGCGAGTCACAGCATGTGCTCCCAGCCCCAGGTGGTGAATTTTTACCTGGTCTTTGTGCTGCTTAGCTTCTTCTTCTTCGCCTCTGTTTCCTGTTCCATCCCGGCATTCCCTCCCTAGTCCTAGTGGGGTTTTCTTTACTCTTTTACTCGGTAAAGCTATATTAGCTAGTCAATACTATTGACTAGGAAAAATGTATAAATTGACAAAGAGAAAATCTCAAAAAATATTTGTAAACTAATTCAATTTGATTATTTCCCTGTGTGCTCTGAGGTCTGCTCTACAGACCAAACGTGAGCCTATAATTAGGGTTTTATGTCTTCCATAAGATCTACGTCCTAAACATCAGAAAAGTAGCAGATTGTTGGCGTAATGAATCAAAGTTGATATTCAATTGAAATGTTTCCTTTCTAGCTAATTCAACTATTCATAATGTGCTTACATACATACAAAACCATAGTTATATGAGTCGAGATATTACAAATTAAAAATTTGCAGCCAAAGTAAATAATTTTTCTGCTGTGTCTTTTATTGCAATAAATTGTTTATACCAATTTTTTCCTTGTCGGGAAAGTGACAATGGAAAGACAAAACAGCTTCATAGTGTCCATTAATTAGAATTCAAAGATGACGAGATTTTATATATATTTTTTTTCTTTTATTGGCATTAATTGGAGACAGGAGTAGATATAATGTTAATAGAAATAATAAGAATGACGATGCCTTGACCGACTCGGAGGTCTCTTTCCACATAATGGTGTTTGAAACTTAGAATTTGATAATGTGACGTTCAGCTACACAATATATATGATATCATATGAAGTAGCTAGCTTCATAATGTAATAATGTTGTTGCCTTTGATTTTGTTATTTATATAATATCACACTTAGTGTTCGTATTTACTTATGTATTATTAATTACTAATCTGGTTTCTGGTCTGGTGACAGCAATTTGAAAATGCCCTAAACTTTCTTTCTTGCGGTTAGAGCAAGATGCAATCTAATCACCTAGGGGTGGGGTGACCTAGTCGGCTAACATAAACATGAATTCTTCTTCCAGCTGCGGAACTCAACTTCAGCTAGCTCTTGGCATCAATAAACAATTCATTTAACTAGTCGGTGAGTTGCGACAATCTAAGTATTTGATGTTTACAGGGACCAAAAACTGCCGACAAACATGCCGTTGCCGCCATGAACTTTTTAGTGCTATATGTAACAAATAATTTTATAGTTATTCCATTATCAGTTGGCTTGTATGTATCATTGAATTGTGGTGTTTTGTTGACTCCAAGAATAAATCATGGGAATAAAATATGGATTAAGCATTTGGAAGTGGAAGTGGAAATGGGAGCAAGCATTGACTTCCCACATTCTGTGCAAACAAGGGAAGTCTCAATAGGCCAGGGTTAATGGGCCAGGAAGGAATTATGGGTTTTGTTGAATGATTTATGGGATTCAAGGGGTTCTTGTTTTTTTTTTTCTCTCATTACTTTCTCTTTAGGTTTAGGGTTTAAGAAAAACTAACTCAGATTAAATATTTATTGATATTTGACATTATTGCGATAGAAAGATTTGAGGAGAGACAAGTTTCTTTTTTTTAATAAGTGTTTAGGTTTAACACACAAGAGGGGAAGTAGTAGGTGGCATTCCCAACACGCAATCACGTTGAGTTTCCCTCTCATAGTCATGAATAAGCATAACTAGTGTTTGTTTCTTAGGAGGGGGACTACATTTTCCAAGGAAAACAGGGTTTTCAGAATCCCAATTACAACTCCTCTTCTTGCATTTGTATCTTTTTATATACTGACATATACTCACAATCTAAGTAAATACCTCAATATTCCCCGGGTGGTCGAGTTGGCTGGATCAAACCTTCCAGCAGGGGTCCCAAGTTTTACTCTTCATATCAACACCACCCAACAACTTATCAGATACTTGAGAGCCAAAGGGCCATAAATCCTGTCATAAAATTTTTTTAAAAAAAGAGTAAATACTTTAATAATATATATGCCATGGACTTTGGAACTCCAATACATTGCTTGGATCGATTAAACTCTTGTTCCTATTGTTTTCAACTCCTTTTATCTCCTTTTCTTGAAAATACATCAATCAAGCTGCGAAATCAAAGGATGGTGAACGGAGGAAGGATTGGGGAATAGAATCAAGAATATATCAGCCAAGTCTAAACTACTGAACAAAGGCCGTATTGAATTGTATACAAGATTGACAAGGAAAAATGGTTGGTACTCCAAAAAAACAAAGAATTGAATATAAGGTCAAAGTAACAATAGTAGAATGAAACTTAGGGTCAAGGTGAGCTGCCATGTTTTCCATTCACTGAGGGGAGACACACAGGAAGCAACTACTCTTCTTATGTTCAAGATAAGACTTCAGATTTCAAATAAAGATTTATTTTCAGTAATATATTTCACAATTCACATCAGCATGCTCCTCTAATCCTTGAATTAATTTCCATCCACATATTACACCACAAGAATATAAGATTCAACATTATTATATTAAATGAATGGTGTGATCAAATCTATAATATTCAAATCAAATAATAAAGAAGGTCAATAATATCTTTCCCAAGAAATTTCCAGGCTAGTGAACTGGCCAGGGTGTACACAAAGAAAATTCAGGATCAAATAATCAGGATCCATTTGTTACCAACCTCAAAATTTATTGGAAATTCGAACTTCAAACTCACACATTGTGTATATAGAGGGCCTGGGAAGGCAGTCTTACTTGCATCGTACATCGTGTATGTAAAGTCCAATTGGTATGAAATGTTAATTGTTAAGTACCTCACTTCTAGATGGAGACTAGCTCAATTCTTCTCTTCTTCCACAAGTGTTATTTTCATCCATCTGCTGAGTAAGCTCACAAAATAACATGAGAGAGAATTTGCACTGAGTGAAATGGGAAGCTCTGCCTACATATAAGAAAGGCCATTAGATTATACAGATTATACGTATTTGGATTTAAATTATAAAGATACCACAAAATATGCAATACCAATTTCGAGATAATTGGTTCAAATACTATTAAGGATTCGGGGTGGGGTTACTGGGGTCTATAAATGTGGGAGTTCTATTGATGGTTGTGTGACTCGAGGAAGAAAAAGAAAAAGATTTACAAAGACAATGTAGCTAACTATTTGAGCAAGTAACACTGAATAACTATTACGCGTCCTAGCAGCTTCCAATAACTAAGATGCTCAAATAACCTGAAGAAACTTCTAATACCGAGAATCAGAAAATATGCGACGGAACATCAGAAATGAAAAATAGCTAATAGGAAACAAATGGAGCTGCAGATAAATGCATTATCAAAGTCAATCAAATTTACATGTTTGAGCAATCAATATATATGGTGAACATTAAAAACTGTACCTTTACATATCTAATTTGCAACAGCCTCAACATGCGTAGCAGACAGATCTTGCAACCCACAAACCATATTTGCAGGAACAGCTACATCAATCACATTTGGATACGGGAGATTTAGATCTGAAAATAATACGGATGATTAGTTCACATATAAAAATTTAGTCCTCAGTAAGACAGTTCTCATGAAAGATTTTTCAAGTTACAAAAAGGCATACTTACTTTCCATGATATTCTTGAATGTTTCCTGCATAAAGTAGTTCCAATATAGACTCACATCAGATATATATAAGGAAAAAAAAAACAACGAGAGCAATCCCCCCCACCACCCGTGCAATAAAAAAAAATATAAAAATAAGAATAAAATTCCTTTAAAGAATGTAAAATCCAGACAATTCTTTCTCAACTTTTTTATACAAATTTCAGTGGGATTTTTTTAGTAACATTCAGACTAATTCAGATAACATGCATCCAAGAAATAGATATTTCTTCTTCACTTCTTCTTCTTGGAAAACATATCGAAGACCAAAGTTCAAAAACTTCTCTACAAGTTAAAAAAAGCCAAATGTTTCCGAAGAATCTTTTAAAAAATTAATAAAGAAGCAGTCACAGTACAAAGTGAACAACAAACTCTAATTTCTAGCGGTACAATTTTAACTTCTTGATCATGGATATTTAACAATCCAAGAAGATGAAAGTTACATTAGTTTTTACGGGTATGATCATCAAGCGTAAGGTGAAAAGACAATTACCTTGTCCTTTGTGAGCCTCGGATTATACAGCATCTCCTCACTTATGGTGCTAACCTGGATCTCAGACAGAAATGACATTATCAGCTGATTGAATCAATTTCACAGTCTTACAAAACGAAACAAATTAGACCATACAGTAAATCCCTTGTAATCATGAGCAGGAAAGACCAATGTATCCTTGGGCAGCGTGAAAATCTGAGTCCATAATAAAGAGAGAATAAATGTCTGGAGATCAGACTATGCAAATTCTATCTTCTACGAGGAAGTATGGCATGTTATTGTTCTTGCCTGCAAATGAACTGATTTATAGAGTTGCTCAGAACATCCTCCCTGCAAGTAAATTAATGAAATTTTTTTTAAAAAAAGTATCTATAGAATTTCCTTTAAAATAATTGCCTCCGTAAATGTATCAATTCTTTACTCAAGGTCTGACAATTTGAAAGATTTTTCTCCAGTGATTCTCATTTTCTAAAAAAAATAATCTGTTTTGAACATATCAAGATATAATCTACATCCAACGTTTTTCTGAAGGAAAATTGTGTCTACAGCTTTGCATGTGCTGAACCTGAAAATCAGTTCTCCTGCACCCACGTATCAGTAAGGCGTCACCAGTGAAAGCCATCCTTGGTTGGGAGTGATAAGGGCCATCTCCAATAACATATGTTACACAACCTAAAGTATGTCCAGGAGTAGCACGAACCTTAAAAACGAGGAAAAAAAATCATCAAATTTGAAAGTTCTGAACAATACATAACAACTGTTCAATTGCCAATACAGGTTAAAGACATCAATCAAAAGTACATAAACTTCTCTGTTATATTCTAAAGGGAAATGGCATATCCGCATATACCTCAAGAAACAGACCACCAAAATATATTTTATCACCAGCTTCAACGTGAATATCAGCTTTTGAATTGCTTGCTCTTGAGATCACAGATTTTACAACAGGAACCTTTGACTGCAACAAACCCATTTGTGGTCATATGACATTAAAGGGGTTATTCCTATCAAAGGCCCAAAGCATTACATGAAGCAAAAGAGGAAATTTGGGAACATATATGGAAGAAATTCCAAACCTTTAACACACCAGTACCAGTGACATGGTCACATGAACATGAGTATTTATAACATAAATTAGCTTCAATCCTAGATCTTTCACAAGGGAGAGGTCCCTCTCTACGGTCTTGTCAACTGGATGAATCAACTTCACAACCAAATAAAGTAATAATAAATTAATGATACAAAAGAGAAAATTAATATTAAGCAAACTCTTTCCACATACCTTCAATTCCAGATCTTTCCGTTTTCTCAGAAACAAAAACAGATAAAACGATCATTTCAACTGGACCAATCAACTTTTCAATAACGATTTGAAAAACAACGAAAAAGAACAAATTTTCACACAGTCAACGCACATTGATTTCCACTTTTGTTTCCATTTCCTCTTCTACTTTCTCAGCAATCAACTAATCAAGTAATTCAATGCATTAGGTTGCAATAAAATAGACCCTAACCAGAGCAGGTTTATCGGGGTGAGCCACATCTGCCAGCAAATACGTGTAGGTAGACGATTCCTTCTCGAACAGTTGTCGAAGCAAAAGCTTATTATCCTTCAAAGGCGACGCGTCCCCTGATGACGTCGTGTAGGCTGCAACATATGGAGCAGAATACCTCCCCGCCATTGGCGATGGTGATACCAGGTAGCCTGTCTTCGTCGCGAGCGAGGTCGTAGTCCACGAAGCAATTCTTGGCGAGAGCGAATGACTGAATATGGAGAGTCGAATCAAATTCATTCCAAGTATAATCTGTTGTTGGATGTAGCAATGAAACAAGAAAGCAACTGACATGGCATCAGCTGGCGGAAGGAATACATTACTGGTATCCGGATTGTGACACATGACCGACAGACAGTTGGTTTGGGCTTGTACTTAGCACAAATTTATTCAATCAAGCTCGAGCCCAACTTCGATGAGAAATTGGGCCATGATGGGCCCGGCCTTGGGCCTTATTTTAGGCCCGACATAAAAAATTAGGACGTGCTTGGAAATATGGAAGATCCAGGTAGATTAACTAGCGATACATGCTCTTGAAGGTCAGTAGAAGCGGAGTTTTTGGAGTGGGGTTTTGAAACTTGCAGAAGATTGAATCCACCCTTTGAGTGATATGGTCAGACAGCACCTGTGTTCTAACTTCTCAGGTAACTTAATTGCTTTCTGTTCGTAAAGTTCCATGCTTTCCAATACTATACTCAAGTTATAGCCTTTTAGTATTGTGGCTGGGTCATTGTTGTGTGGTGCTAGTTGATGGATTGTGAAGTTCAGTTTAGTTAGTATTCCGTTTGTGTAATACTAGTTGCAATGGTGACTGTTTAGAGCTTAATGGGTTGTGCATGAGACTGAATAATGAATTTTATGTTAAAAGTTACCCTCGTTGATTTGTTTCAATTTGGCATTTGGGGTTTAGTAATTTTGTTGATTTGCAATGGCTGCTGAGTAATTAATTAATCATAAGACACAAATATCAATTAAATACAGAGCAGTGGCTTGCGACTTGCAAGGGACCTCAATATCTAAGAAGATAATTTTTGGGCCACCAAGTTGCAATCCATGTAGTTATACATAATCATAATGGGACAGGGGTGGATGGGCAAGTAGTTCTCTTTTAATTAGTCTCAACCCATTTTTCAATCTAAAATGTGCCATAAATGCGAAAGATGAGCCTTTCAGACATACGTTTAAATAATGAGGTTTCTTCTAGATTTCTTTTTCCTTTCCAAACATCATTTTTACCAGCTAGATGTTTAAGTTTGTGCAGTCATAAGGTTCCTCTATTACAAGCTAACAGATGCAAGATCTGGACAAGCATGCATCTCTAATTTTCTAGTGACACGTAATATATCATCTGATTTCTCTCATGCATTTCTGTAGCCAACTCCTGAAAGTCTAGGATAAGGCTCGGGTGATGATGATATGTAATATATCATCTCTCAATAGAATTCCCATAATCCTACATATATTGTTCCTCTATTACAAATTGTCCTCTGCAGATCATATACTGACAACTAGTGTTGCCAATTGTCATTGCGACAACTCTTACATCTTATCCGTTCTCATTTGCATTAAAAATCTTACCAGACATTTAAAGTAGCTCTATCAAGTTCCCATCTCTTCTGTCACCATATATTATACAAGTCAATATTTAGTCGCTATAATTACAAAACTGAGACCAAGAAACATGGCTCCAATGTACAATATTCTATGGCTCCTCTTATTTCTAAGCTTACTAGTATTGGTCCCTGAAACCGGGGCTAAACAACCCGCAGCAGCCAACCCTAAGATCCCAGCAATCATAGTTTTTGGAGACTCAACAGTTGATTCGGGGAACAACAATTACATTCCAACAATTGCAAAGGCAGACTTTAGGCCTTATGGCAGGGATTTTCCTGGGGGTACCCCAACTGGGCGGTTCTGCAATGGCCAGCTTCCACCTGACTTTACATCGGAGGCTCTTGGCCTCAAGCCAATCATTCCTGCTTATTTGGATACAAACTATGACATATCAGATTTTTCTACTGGAGTTTGCTTTGCTTCTGCTGCGACTGGTTATGACAATGTCACTTCTGAGTTACTTGTAAGTAATACACACACACACATATATATACATGCTTGTGTTAGTGGTGGTGATCTTTCATCACTTCGCTGTACATTTATTGTTGATAATCCGATTTGTCAGATTGTGTGACTGTAAGTTGAAGGACGAATCTTGGTGCAATGGTAAAGTTGTGTCAACGCAACATAAACGTCACAGATTCAATTTAAGTGTACGTTTTTCCTTTTGTGAATTCTGATTTCGAACTACTTTTACAGTTCTACTTAACAAGACTAACATCAATGGACTAATTTTCTATCTTATTACTTATTAGTACAAAAATCCTTAAGGAGTAGTTTATTTTCCATTCAGAGAAAATCCTTCTTAATAAAATTTCTTCTGTTTTGAGTTGCAGAAAGTGCTTCCTTTATGGAAGGAAGTAGAGTACTACAAGGAATACCAGACAAAATTGAGAGCCTATCTTGGGGAAGAGCAAGCCAACAAATTGTTAAGAGAGGCTTTATACTTGATCAGTATGGGAACAAATGATTTTATTTTAAACTATTTCTTGATCCCCATCCGTCGATCTCAATTTACCATCAAACAGTACCAGAATTTTCTCATCGGAGTTGCCAGAAATTTTTTGGAACAACTTTATGGTCTCGGAGCGCAGAAGATATCGTTTACTGGGATTCCTCCAATGTGGTGTTTGCCGGCGGAGAGGACTTTGAATTTCAAGGAATCTCATGATTGTGTGAAGGAGTTGAATGCAGTTGCCATGGAGTTTAATGTGAGGTTAAAGGCTTTGGTGGCAGAGTTGAACAAAAAGCATCCTGGAATGAAACTTGTGCTTTCTAATCCTTATCCCATTTTAGAGAAAATCATTACAAGACCTTCTTTATATGGTAAGTTTCTATTTGGTATGTCTTTCTATTTTGTGAATTTGATAACTTTGAAAAAAGTTGTACAAGAGAACAACAGGTTAATTTGTTCATGATTGGCAGGATTTGAGGTTGCAGAACTCGGATGCTGTGGAACAGGGACAATAGAAGCAAGCATTTTATGCAATCAACATAACCCACTGACATGCACAGATGCAAGTAAATATATATTTTGGGATTCTGTCCATCCAACAGAAAGAGCAAATCAAATCATTTCTGATTATTTATTGAACAATCTCAAACAGATACTGTTTTGATTAATTTCATTGAACATGCCCAAACATATTTTTCTTTACTTGGGTTTCTTGTTCTGGTATGCCCAGTACTTCCTTTACCTTATAATAAAAGATTTGCATATTGACATCTCACAACGTATTGATATCTGTCTTGGGCGACTATTTATTTAATGTGCCATAAATGAATACAACCAAATAAACACAACTGAATCTGTACTGAGCAATTATAGAATTCAATTACCTTCCTTTTGCTGCAACAAGATTACTTACTTCTGCAGTGAAATATGTTCATTCATAGAATGTAAAGAACAATACAGAAGTACATATATAGAGAGAATTTGGATTTCAAGAAGTCAACTATATATGCTGTAATTTCTCTTGTAATTTAGAGTTACTTCTACATCTACAAAGCATTCACTTGGCAAAGAATGCTTCTAAAAAAAACAAACGAGCAAGGACACTCCAATGACCTCCTATTAAAAATCCACCCAACCATTCCATCAATGCCATCATAAAAGCTTTGCACCAACAGCCAATCCATCATATTATTTATGACAAGCACTATTTCCCTCCTGTCTCTGCTTTGCCAGTCATGGATCATATCTTCACTCTATGGTTATTCTTAGTTCAAATCCTAATAGTATTTCAGATGTGTGAAGCTCAAGTTCCAGCCGTCATAGTGTTTGGTGACTCCTCTGTGGATACAGGTAACAACAATTTCATTCCAACAATTGCAAAGTGCAACTTCAAGCCATACGGCCGCGATTTTCCAGGGGGTAGCGCCACCGGAAGATTCTGTAACGGCCGTTTACCTCCTGACTTCATCTCCGAGGCATATGGTCTACCGCCGACAGTACCTGCCTACTTGGATCCAATGTATAGCATATCAGATTTTGCCACTGGAGTCTGCTTTGCTTCAGCTGCAACTGGTTATGACAATGCCACTGCTGATGTGCTAGTAAGTGTTAACCAACCAAAAATAACAACTTGAGATTAGTTTAGTGGTTATATGGTCGGGTTTAAAGGTCAAAGATCCTTCAGATCGGGCATTCAAACGGGTTATTCTTTGGGTTCCATGAGTCAATAGCATGGACTTGTTTTTTGAGAGGGGTTAAAGAGCTTTATTCTTAGCCTTGGTCCAGTCTTACTCGCGCATTGGATTTAGACTCAGGACTAAATTTGTGACCCACTGTGCGCACGGGGTGCACATCCCGGTTTTAAAACGTGTCCACGAATTACGAAGTAACCGTTGGTGCTTCCGGGTCACAAAATAAAAATAAAAATTAACCAACCAAAATACATTCTGATTGGTATTTTTTTTTTCTTGCTGATGTTCAATTTCTGTAGAAAGTGATTCCTCTGTGGAAGCAAGTGGAGTACTACAAGGAGTATCAAGAAAAGCTAAGATCCTATCTTGGAGAAGAGAAAGCAAACGAAATAGTAAGAGAAGCATTGTACTTAATAAGCATCGGAACAAATGACTTCCTGGAGAACTACTACACACTTCCAGGTCGACGACATCATTTCACTATCGGACAGTACCAGGATTTTCTCATTGGACTTGCATCAGATTTCTTGGAACAACTTTACGCTCTCGGAGCTCGGAAAATATCCTTGACAGGGGTTCCTCCAATGGGTTGTCTGCCAACAGAAAGAGCTACAAATTTCAAAGACCCTGGTAATTGTGTCAAGAAATATAACGACATTGGCTTGGAATTCAATAGGAAATTGAAGGCTTTGGCCACAAAATTGAACAACCAACTTAATGGATTGAAGATAGTGAATGCAGATGCAAATCCCATATTATCGCAGCTCATCGCAGAGCCTTCTCGATATGGTAACTTCTGACACTGGATTCACTATGATTGTGCAGCAGGATAACTGATATGCAAGTTAAATATTTTTTTTAAAAAAAATTATTTTGTGTTATAAGGGGTAGTAATCATTCTATTATACTTTAAAGCTTGAGCTTCACTCATTCGCAGGCTTTGAAGTTGCAGAAGTGGGATGCTGCGGGACAGGGACAATCGAGATGGGCATTCTGTGCAATCAACACAATCCATTTACATGTCCAGATGCAGATAAATATGTGTTTTGGGATGCCATCCATCCATCACAGAGAACAAATCAAATCATCTCGGATTATTTACTTAAAAGTCTCAAAGCCAATTTTAAATGACAATTTCGTCATACAAGAGTAAGTGATCAATTTTTTTTATTTTTTTTTTTATCAATATTAGCGCCATGGTAGATGTCAATAAAATGTCTACAATTTCCATATTTAGTGTTCTTGGCGTTGTATATCATTTTTATGGAGGTGCATTCTGAAACTTTGAGCTAAAGAAGCATCCACCAACTGCCAAACAATTAATAAATAACAAAACCACCAGTTTGCTGCCAAATGACCACTAATGGAGGCAACTCTGAACTGCCAGAGGATAACTCATAAAGGAAGCTATCCTGCAACTGCCAACGGATCAAACACATGCGACATTAATTATGACTCTGACTCTAAGAAAGGGTATTGCTTTCTTTTGAAAGATGATTAGAAGATAACATCATAGAAAATCTTATAAGAGGCACTATGAGTACTTCCCATTTATCACAATGATCATTCCGTGCTTTATTGTCTCTTGTATTGACTGAATCTTTAAGCTGTTAAACTAAGTTCGTTCTAGTAAAGGTAACAACATCCGTGCGTAAGGCTGCTGCAGTATGTGTTGTATCATATGTAGCATCTGTAAATTAAAGACAGACCAGTTCTGTCGAAACTATACCAAAAATTAATGTAGACCTTAAACAGGTCAAACATAACCAACAGCACCAACTAAGCTATATATATGCATATATCTAGTGTTTATTTTAACTTAATTCCTAATATATATTAACTATCTGCATCCATAATAAGGTTGAGATGGATCAACAGCCAACTCAACAACTGATCTGAGCTCATCCCAATTTCCATTCACAAAGAAATCATCATTACTACTTGGATTATTGCAGAAGCTTGTGTAATCCATTGTAGAGGTATGCGGAGCTTGTTCTTGTGCTTGTGCTGCAGCCAATTGACTCATAAGAAAGTAGGGGTTTCTCTGATGATCATCAGTAGCACTGATCACTTGGTCTGAAAAAGTAGTGAGTGCTGCTGCAGGTTTCCTTTCATTGATTATAAGATTATAGGTAGAAGAAGAATGATCTCCAAAACTGTTTTGATCAGATTCAAAGCTGCATGTTTTTGAACTCGAATCAGTTGTATTACGCACTGCTGTTTCTCTCCAGTGGGGTGCGTACTTTTTGTAAGATGAGATCCTCTTGAAGATTCTACACAATGTCCATACTTCCTGCAATAGTTCATGCATATTCCTTAATTAAGCTTAATATGTTTGGTTAAATTTGCTATAACAAAACATGAATGTACATATATATATATATATATATATTCATATCGCTAAATAAGATACCTAAAAAATGATACTGTAAAGATCATATAACTATTATGAGTAAACATATTGAAATATAAATATCATACAATCACTTGAACTTCATCAGTAATATGCAAGAGATCACAAATAATATAAAGAGCTTATATGTGGATTTTTTTTCTTCCTAAAAACAATATATGACCATAATTGAACGTCTAATTTCTTGAGGACAAACCCTATTATATAGTTCAAGATTAAGAGCTAATAAATAAATGCAAATGAACTTTAAAAAAAAAAAAAAAAACAATTAACGCTGTATGATCTTACGGCTTCTTGATGAGCAATATTGTTCTTGATATGATGAGTCGGTGAGATATTGGCATTATTCTTTCCATTTGGTGGGAGGCGAAACTCATGCATCATCCAATCGGTTTTCGTGCCTTTTCCAGCGCTTCCACGGTAGTAAACCAAGGATTTCTTGAGGCCAATGCAATCCTGGGGTTCTTTGAGTGAATGTATAGGCTTGTCGATCCCGGTCGCCTTCCAAAATCCAGATCCTGTAACCCTATTAGGCCTTATGCTGTTCCTGTACTTCCTTCCTCTTATGCAAAAGAAGTACCACTCCTTGTCCCCAACACTACTTACTTCTTCATTGCCACCACAAATAAGGCAAAGTCAATATATAAACCAATTAATATATGCTTGTGTCTATGAATCTGTGCATATATGGTTATACGTGAAATACGTATAGTTATAGGTCGGCAAATATATAATCTTATAGTTGCAAGGCCGGCCTGCATATACGGTGGATTAAGTCAATCAAGATTTTTTTTTGTTTTTGGAGACATTAACATAGAAAGATATAAACGTCTTTTTGGTATATGTATTGTTCATTTCTTCTACTCCAATATCATCAACTTTTGTGGTCTTAATTAGTTGCAGTTCGAACTGAAACTATCTAAAAGAAAGAGAGACTATAGAGAATAAAGATAACAAACAAGGAATTGAATTGATGAAATCTTACTTGGAAGATCCCATGGATCATATTTGTAGATATCAACTTGTTTGATGAGTTCAATACTAATGGATTTCTTGTCCACCTTTCGTCGGAGATAAAACCCGACAAGTTCTTCATCGGTTGGATGGAATCGAAACCCTGGAAGCATCACTTCTTCATCTGCATCATTATTCTTCTTGTCTTCAATTGTTTTTGCCACCTCCATCTCTCTCTCTCTCTCTCTCTCTCTCTCTCTCTCTCTCTCTCTCTCTCTCTCTCTCTCTCTCTCTCTCTCTCTCTCTCTCTCTCTCTCTCTCTCTCTCTCTCTCTCTCTCTCTCTCTCTCTCTCTCTCTCTCTCTCTCTCTAGGGCTTCAAAATGGAAGCATCTTGTGCATATGTGTATATACGTATAGATTTATATTAGTTATAGATACCTATATATGGAGAGAGGGGGTTAAGCAAAAAAAAGTCTTCCATGTGATGATGAAGCAAGACTTTTTTATGCTTGAAACTGATATGTTCCTTTTGGGTTGGGTCTGGTATTCAACATATAATGTGTTGGATATATATATATATATAGAAAGTTGTAAAAGTCAACTTAAATGGCCCCAGCTTTGACTAATAGAAAGTCTAGTTACACTTTTGACCAATACAAAGTCTAGGGATTGATCCATTACGTGTAATTTGAACAAAACCTAATAATGTATACTCACAAGGCTAATATTTTTAGCCTCCTTTATGGACTAGGGTTATTAATTTCAACTCGCAAACAAAACTAGTTTCTCTTAAATGTCTTCATCAGTTGGTTAGAAATGTATACCCTCAGTGTTGCTGGGGGGTTGGGTCCAATGTCTGATTGGTAATATGTCACAGAAAATTTCCTAATTACTTGTTTGTAAAATTTACCATTTAGGGTTTTTTTTTTTGAAAGGTTGGGACTTGGGAGAGGAATCGATCACACCTTCTACAAATACAAATAAATAATAATAACTCTTGATCACCACTTCTCTGTATTTTTTAGTTAGTTTATAGATAATGTGTATGGGCTAAAATCAGCACTCGTCCCAAGCAATGCATAACAGAGGCCCACGACCTAGAAAACATCTATTAAGTCTACAGCTTAGGCAGAAGATTATACAAACCAACGGCCTAAAAGATTCCCGATTGGTTTACTGTCTAGGCAAAAAGACTACACAGGTCCATAGCCTAGAAGATGCCCATGACCTGGACATACAACTCTTTAAGCCCATGGCCTTGAAAAGCTCAACAGGCTCATGGCTTTGGATAGTACAAATAATAAAATATTTGTACTATGCGATCTTTGTAGGTTGTCGGTGTCCTATGACGAACAAGACTTTTATCATAGAATCCCGCATCTATAATATGTCAATTCATTGGGTAACTAACTCTATCTTGACAAAATTTGTAAAATAAATCCCCATATATTAACGTGAATCTTTCTAGAATGAATTTAAGATCGAGTCTTATGTTGATATAACCCTAAAATTTTCACATAAATAATAGAGTCTAACGTGGGCCAATCCATTGATATGATCCAAGTCGGCCAATTTTTCAAAAGAAGAAGAATATAATAATATTAAAGAAGAAATTATTGGCTTAATTAGTTAGATTAACAATTTTGCTCACGTGCAAGACCTCTATTTTACATGTCAAGCCAATCACATATTTTTTAATTGGACTACTACTCATCATTGTCGTCATCCATCCATAAGCTATTAAGCTAACTAGACTAGATCGAGGTCCAAATATTTTATTATTTTATTTCAATCTCAAAGCTTCATTATATATATCATTCTTTCCTCTAGATGTTGTGTGTATATATATGATGTATCTTCTGCTGTTGATTAAGTATATCATCCTCTTACTACACGCGACGCAAGATGAGGAGATAAGACTTCAAGATTTGACACAAAAGCCCATGACTTCCTTACACACAGTCACACAAACATACATACTTCCTTAGAATTATATGTGTATGTGTATATATACATTATATGAGATCGCTAATTTAATTTGGTTATCATGAGAACAAGAGTTTACATATAAAAGGATCTTGTCCATTCTCACTGGTTGGTTCGATCGATATATATATATATAGTTTTTGTGATTGAGTGATTTCCTTTTCATACCTCCTTTTCTTCACGCTCTTAATTATCTCTCCAAATCGAAAGAAAGTAAAGATCAATGTTCGACTTTTCTGGTTCACAAAGTCAACATGACATTGAATTAGTTGTATATAGTACGACCGTACGATGGAGAAGGAGCAAAATCTTGGGTTTCAAGGGTCAAACTTCATGCCAAAAATTGCCAAGACAAAAATACAAACAACCACCTTATTTGGGGGAGAGGAAAAAACAGCAAGAATGTGGAATATCATAACTAAGAGAAATATTGGAAAACTTATGAATTTAGGGAGGATGAAAGAATTCATTAATAAAATTAATAGTTGCGCATGCAGTGTTTATTGACTGACAGCTAGATGCAGTTTCTTCAACTTGAAGCATACATACATAAATGTATATATATCAGCCCACGCAGAGACCAGCCTCTTCAACAAAGTAGAAAAGGCGAGTCAAAGCTCGCATGCATATGTTGATTTATTTCCTAAAATTAAGCACGCATTGCTAATAATATTGCCCACCAAATTCACAAAGAAAACAATTATTTCACTCCCCCACCTATAGATATAAATTGATCACCAGATAACGAGTGTTTTTAATACACAAGATAAGAATGAAAAATGTATGTTGGAGTCTTCAAAAACTATATTGAAATATGTATTTTAATTAGATCGAGGAGATAATATTCATCACACATGACATACAATAATTGAAAGTTTAAAATCATTATCTTGTATTATCCATCAGCTTATTTTAATGTGGTTCAAAGAACAAATTTAATACAAAAGGATAGTCCAGGTCGTCCAGGTGTTGGAATTTTATGGTTCAATTACCTTTTAGAGAGGCAATTGGTGATTGGCCACAAATGATTTGTAGTCAACCAAGTAGGGAAAATGAATTTTCTTTATTAATTAAATTTAGAAATAAAAAGGAGGACAAGGTCAAGTCTTTGATTTAATGAGACAAAGTCTTTACGAAATGAGAAGCTTCTTTTCGGTTGAAAAATTCACTAAAATTTCATTCATTCTTTTCAACATTTAAATGAATTAATTAATGTCACCTTTTTTAAAAAAAAATAATTTTCTGAGGCTTACTTAAAGAAAATGACATGTATTCTAATGTCTTCTCAATATATTACTTGAGTGAGAACAAATAAAATTACTGCAATAACAGATATGCTAGCATTTTTACTAATTACGTACGTATAATAGCAAAACTATTATCGCAATAGAGTCATGACAAACAATAATGGAAATTCTAAAGAGGAAAATAATTAACGGATTTGCTAGTATTATTTTTACTAATTATTTTGTTAAACAAGTTAGTTTGTCTTCATATGTATATGTGTATATATAAGCAATAAAAAGTAAAATGTGGTAGGGGAGATGGTGGATATGCTCTCTCTCTCTCTCTCTCTCTCTCTATATATATATATATATATATGATGATAATGATGATGATTGCGAAAGTTAATAATAGTTTTACCAAAATAATAATATTTAAGAGGGAGGGATTTTGTAATAAAACTTCAGTTTCAAATGTTGTCATGATTTTGTAATAAAATGTTGGATTTCCATCTATAATCTAATACATCATGATTTTGTCTTATTCTCTCTTCTTTTAGTGGAAGTATATATAGAAGAAACAAAATCAAAAGCTCTAGTTTAAATCTCAACTCTACAAACCGGCCAGTAACGCAAACAGTAGGAACATATCTCAACAAGGAAAGGTAGTCCATGGAGAAAATCCTCCAAAACAACAGATCTAAGAAAAAACAACCTCAAATCGGAACAACTCCCATAAACAACTCGTTAGTTGACTTAAATAATATATTGCACCAACCAATCCAATCCAATAGATCCAAGAGAAATCTCCACAAGATAGGTTGCCAATCGGCCTAGATCCAGTCAAGTTGGTCACAAGAAAATGGGAGAGGTTACTAGGCTAGCATTTTTTATGAAGAGATCAATGAATCTTTTTATCTATGATCCGCCCGTTATGGAAATTTCTTCTTCCAGAATTTGGAAAGGTTGGGCACCCCCCAAAGTGGAATTGGCTAACTTTATGTGGGGCTAGAGAAAGACTTTCAAAAATTGGTGCTCTAGACCTCAGTGATGCTTCATGCCCGTTCTGCCAAACTCAAGATGAGACAATTGATCACCTGTTTCAGCGCGCATTGTGAAGGCCCTTCTCTGATTTGGTATCGTATTCTAAATTGGTGGGTATGACTTGGTGTAAACCTTGCAGCATCTCTAAAGCTTATGAAGAGTGGCCTTCTTTTGCTGTTGGCAAATTAAACTCAATTAAATGGATTTCGAAAGGGATTTCCATTCCATGGAGACTAGATCAAGATATGAATGCCATTAAACTTCTTTCAGAAAAAAACTAGCTCCTATTTCATTTGTCCACACTTGGAGAGAGTCAAGAAATGATGGATGGTTGCCTGGTTCCCAGCGATTTGACTTCTCTAGGTTAAGGTCCTTTGGGTCTTATTGAAACTGGTGGCTGCTTTGGTGTGGTGATGGTTTGGAGATTTCTGGACTGTGTGGCTGCTTTTGGTTCTGGAGGTCTTGCCTTCTCTGGTTTGCCATCGGACAGGGAGCTGCGCATGTTCTTTGTAGCTTCTCATCTTGAGAACAGTGTTTTTTTTTTTTTCTTGGGGTCTTTGTTGCTTCTCCTATGTTATGTTGTTGCTTCTCCAATTTTAGGCCCAACTTGATGATGTCTTGTCTTGCCCAAAGGTATATAAATGGATCAAGCCCAATGAGAGTTCAACTAAACGCAGTGCTATATTTGAAGCCCATACGACCCCCGTTTCCAAAAAACAACGGATGAAGCCCATTTAACACCCCGACTACAGTTCCTCTTCATTCTCACTGATCAGATCTTCGTCTTTGGGTAACCCCACCCCAGTTTGTAGGAAAACAGGACCTGCATGAGCATGAGCATGACCATGGTGTAGAGTGGTGCTGGTACTTGTGTGACTCAACTTCTAGCCACTGCTCCACAAGACCCTTATCTTCTATCGTCTTCCCAGCCAAATCACTGTCCATCCTGGGACTTGTATTTCTCTGCATACTACCTTATGATGGCACGTCATCTTGAATCACAGGAAGCTCTCCTTAAGGCTGCATATTTTATGCGGATTTAGCAAATTCAAAGGTGATCATTCATTCAACATATTAAATATCAAGGTTAAGAAGAATAAACTTAGCTGTACCTTGATATATTCAGGGTGTTTGTGTTCTCCCTTGATGAGATCGACTGGTACAGTCTCAAATTCAATACCCTTTTCAATAAGGCAGGCAATCACCCTTTTGGGTGAAGCATAAGCAGGACCATAGACCTTCACCACCATATTTTTCGGTCTCACACGACCACTTTCAAATGATATATCTTACACCATTTTTCATTCAAATCTAAGAAAATTCAGAATGAGGTTAATAAGCTATTCATCATACCCATCTACTCAAACAAGATTTTCTTCACCATTTTTCATTCAAATCTAAGAAGTAGAAGCAGAAGATAGTTGAAGGAAACATCCATAAATTTGGAGGAATAAGCTAAAGTGGTACTATTGCTAGTCCTAATATCTCTCTCTTTTTTATGTGTGTTATCTCATACATTGCAACACAAAAAAAAAATCCAGATTCAGTCAAAGAGTTCCGTCAAGCAGATCAGAAGCCACCATGCAAAAAGTGAAGAAGAAAATTTCCATCCTAAGTCCATAAAAATACCACACAGCCCTCTCCTACAATTTCCACCATAATCGTTCTATCAACTTCTTTAAATACACATGCGCTTGCAGAACCGTACATAGTAACCAGGAATGAGATCCAACTTCTCATACATCCACCATAACCCTGCAGACCAAAACTACAAGTACATACACATAATGGCATAATTAAGATGCTTAAGTCTTGCATGCTCACTTGC
Organism: Tripterygium wilfordii; assembly: GCF_013401445.1. Lineage (NCBI taxonomy): Eukaryota > Viridiplantae > Streptophyta > Magnoliopsida > Celastrales > Celastraceae > Tripterygium > Tripterygium wilfordii. Next base: position 114,865 of record NC_052249.1, read on the forward strand.
AATTTATACAAGCACACCAGATAAAAGCTCAAACTTTCAATATTAAATCTTCCTCAGTGGAGTTCTCTCTCTGCTTCTTTCTTTAACATAAAGGATAAGAACATAAGGTTACAGAAGAGACGGTGCAAGTATTTAAAGAATCAAGGCAAAACTAGAGAGAATAAAAGGCTGAAGGCATCATCAATGAATGAATCATTTGCAACATCCCATGCTACCACCACCGTTAAACTCACAACACTAAACCACTGTCACATTCAGCGCCACAACAGCAGCAGCAACAGTAAAGAAAACATCAAACCACAGCAAGTATCATAAATTCATAATAACAAGCCCTAGGATAAGTAGCTCTTCAAATAGCTTAAGACTACACCTACAAACCCTAAGGTAGACTTGTATCTGAAAATCAATCATTTATTGTAGCAAAATTTCCCATTCCCCATTAAATTTGAACCAATAAACTCTAAAACACTAGCTCTCTGACTATAGGTATTCCAACAGATTAAAATTTGAATTGTCGTGCATAAAGAAAGAATCTTTTGAGCTCTCAATCCTTGAAAAACTTGATGACACTGGTTATCTACGAAACCCGACATGTATAATGGCATAATTTTCATACTTCATCTTGTATTCGAAATCCAAAAACCCAATCCTGAAGCTCTAAAACTCGTTGAAAGTAATGGCATAGCCAGTCACGAAGAAAGCTTTGAGCTTTCAAACTTCAAAATAACAGCAGGAAGACCCGTACCTCCAACACCCCACATTTATTATGCAACAATTTTCTCACTTAGCTAAGCTCTAAAACTCTGTATATAAGAAATTCAAACAAATTGAAACGCCATTACCAAGAAAGCAAGATGCTCTGAGCTTTCAAATCCAAGAGAAAACTATCTTCAAAATCCAACACCTATAATGGCTCAAAATTTCCATTTTAGATAGCAATTGAAATCACAAAACCCTAAAATCCAAACAAAGCATCTATGAAACGCTCACCGTTATCAAGATAGATTCAACTCAACAAATCAAGGACAATAATAAAAACCCATGATATGTATGTAAGCTGGAATGAGAAATTTATGAACCTTCAGGAGCTTAAAAGCTTCATCATCATAAGGCTCAGAGGGGAGCGACAAAGAATAACCGTACAGAGGAGAAGAGGAAAGACGAGCAGCAGAAGAAATTGAATTCAGATTGAAAACTATATTGCTTTGAAGGACATCATGACATTCCCCCATCAGGTTTTCGGCTCCACATTATTCTTTCGCCGCTTCAAGCGCTTTCCATTCCCTCGGTAAAGCTCTTGCGGTTTCTCCCCCCATGACGGCCGAATTTGTTGTGGCCAGCTCCTATTTATACGTGGTCACCCCTCTTTCCTTCTTCAGTAATTTAGTCTCCTTTTCTTTGTGTTTTACCCGACAACGGATTCATTACCGCCCTGCCCGACTTTCAACCCACTGAAAATTAGAAAGTGGAGGCCTAAAATTAGCACACCATACAATGAATCAAAAGAAATTTTATAGAAGGGGAATAGTAAGAGGGAAAATTTTAAATAAATCAGTGCAATTAGCCATTTAGGGGTGGTCTAGTTGGTTGAAAATAAATCTTTTCAATTAAGGGAAAAGTTCAACTCTTCACGTCAATATCTCACGATTTATTGAGTGTTTGAGGAGAGTGAAGCGATCCAAATATCTAAGTTTACAAGGGTCAAAGGTCCATGAGTTTTCGTCTTAAGAAAGAAAAAATTATTTAAGGATGATCAAGTTCATTATAAATGGACTTACCATTTTACACAATACCAAATCATGAGCTGATGGATCATGATTCATGAATTCACAGATTTAGTCCAATGAGGTTGGATAATGTGACTTGTGTTGGCTTAAATTTTCATAGTAAATAACATTGGTAAAATCCTTTGCTTTTACAAAATTGGTTGAGTAAACATATTGTGGAAGTTGAAAAAACTTGAAGCTCAATTTATCCAAGACTCGCATGGTCAATGTACATAGTGTATTTATTATAAGCAACTCGTCTAAACCATTTTACACGCCTTGCTTGCCACACAGACAGTTTTGGAATGGGCTCTCATTCAAGGATTCCTCGCAGCAATCAAATATGAACACCCAAAAGTTTCATTTCATGTTTAAAGGAACATGACTACATTCTCCTCCATCCTCAAATGGTGAAACAAACCTCATGCCAACAGCACTTCCACGGATTCTTCAGAATGATACAACTGATTTAGAATGCGTTGAAGGTCGCTGCAACTGAGAAACAGCAGTGTCATTTTCATCACAATCATCAAACACCATGGGTCTCCCATCTACATGCTTCCTGTATATCATTCACAAAACTATAGTCAGAGTTCATACATATACAAGTGGAAGTAAAGACAAACTTACACCAGCAAAATAATAGAAAATTGACTGTACTTTCGATGAGAATTTTACTTGGAACAATGACCCTATGAAATTGCATTCCCAATCCTACTCATCACTAAATAGATTGAGATGAGAGTGGACCCAAGTGGTTATTTTTAACTAATAGATCAGATCGTTCCTTAGCCTAATTCTCTAGCTATGAGGTCTGAGGTCCACAACACGAACCGTGCATTTTAGACGTATGATTAGGTAGCAGTTCCAATGCAACTCTATATATTTATGAACATAGATTTTGCTACATCTCACAGTCTCTAGACAATTTCAAATATCAATGCGAAAAAAGAGCAAAATTGTCGTACGGTTTCAGTGAATGAAGATTTTTGGAGAAAGAGCAAATTTAGCTTCTAACTTTATTTAATCTACTGCTAGCAATAGAAAGTAACATTGAAATCCAAAAACAGCACACGAGGCAGCGAGCATACCTTTGAGAAATGAAACTCTCTTCGGATAGTGCCTTTTCTAACCTCTCCTCAAATGGTGTTGCATGCCACCTTACTTTCTGATCCTGCAACAACAGAAGATTTCATAAATGCAGCTTCCAAGAGGCAAACAATAAGGGAACAAGAAAGCCCTGAAACATACTTCCTTATACTTGTTAGTTGAATTTGGGATTCCATTCCCATCCCACCACTTGGGCGAGATTTGAGGTTGCTCATTCTCATTCCAATGAGCAGCAACAAGCCCAATGATAGGCCGGTCCCCAGGAGTTCTACCAAAGTGGCGCTCTCTGTTAGAAGGTGGCTTCAGCCATGAAGACAAGCTTGAATCTACCTTCACATCATTGTCAAATGATGTTTCTTTTGAAGTCACTTCTGACATAGCAGTTGTGTGCTCTGGCAGCTCAATAGATTCTCTCAGCTCGTCTGGAAGTTGATGGGAGCTAGGATTGCCTTTCTTCAGTTCCTTCCACTGAGATATATTCTCGACTGGATTTGAGACTGAGTAGACATACTGGGATCTGATCCGAGGCTTGCCATCTGTTAAATTTCCTAGGTTTGCAGGAAAAACGGTTCCCGGAGTTTGCATATCATCTGAAAGCTTCAATGGGGTTGGATTAGGTAACGGCTTTGATACACTCAGATCACCTGGAGATCCAGGTCCCCTAAAATATTGGCTAGAATTTTCAGATGAAGAACCTTTAGAGGATGATACATCGATATCACATTGAAAATGCACAGACTTGTTCCCACGCTGAACAGTATCAGGCTCATCTGCAGCAACCTTTACCACATTAGTAATCGGAGTTTCAGTGGCCTGGATAGAATTGATAGAAGTCCTGGTGTTCTCCACATTGGATATGCAGCTACAAAAAAAAAATGGCATGAAGCCAACATAGGCAGTTGTGTGATTGTTGGAAAAACCTTAAGGCATATTAAAAAGTATGAACGTCCATGAAAGATGCACGCAAAGTATTCAGATCTCTATGAGACCTCACCACACCAAAATCAGAAGGGGCAGCATATTTAACAACTTGATGCATTCTTCTTCATTTTCCAAGACAAAAAAGACTTTTAGTTAGATGGCCTCACTTAGTTTCATGAGCTAATGGGTGATACAACTTAAAGATAGACTAGGTTGATCAACACCACAAACTCATTCCATGTCAGTAGGTCACGTGCCCTGGATGAGTAATATAATGTTTATCAACTAGTTGATAACAGTTAGTAAGGTTAAAAATACAACCTCCAAGGGGTTTGCTCCAAAGATTCCAAGTCCTTTCTCAACTCTTCACCGAGCTTAACAGGAGTACGGGGCAGATCGAGTTGCTTGTCCAACTGCAGCTTCTGGATTGATGAGTTGGATAGCCAGGAATGGAACTCTAAAGGCTCTGAACCTTTGTGGCAAAGAGAAGAACCTTTCAACTGCTCAGAGGCTTTTCGGATTTCAGCAGGAGTCTCCGGCAATGTACCACAAGCCTTAAGAAACTTGGCCTGCAAAAACATAATCAAGAAGAAAGCTTTCAACTGGCAATTTTAAATCGATAATGCTAAAGAAAAGCAAGTCAAAAAGACTAACATGATTTGATAAAATGGTAAAATTATAAGGTAAAATATCCAAGAATTAAACAACAATTTGCTTTTCATAGTCAGCTATTTAATCAGGAGTGATCCAATGAAGGTGTGGTTGAACCTTAAAATTACAACAATTTACAAAACTTTTGACGACCGATAGTTGCACAAATATGCAAAAGAACATTACTCCCGAAACACAATTAAATACCTCTTCCTTGAGTTCCTTGTCAATCTGCTGAGACTCCAGACAAAAATTTCCCCTTCCACTGCCAGGAGAATAGTCTTTCTCTATTGAGGGAAGAAAGTATCAAAATTCCATTAAGCAAAATTAAGAATAATCAAAAAGAATAAGGATAGAATTTGACATAAGGACCAACAAAATCATAACAGAATTAACGATGCAGGAATGCCAATATTTATACCTTCCGACAAAAATAAGGATGACAGGCGATTCTTTGATACAACAGTCTCCTGAATCAATAAGTACAACACGGAATCAGCAAATGAATTCCATTATGCATTAAGTAAACATCATGCGTATCTTGGACTTTCAAGCAACCTCAAAAATGATACAACCACGAAAATTCAACAGGAAGCAAATTAGGTTGGTTATCTATTTAAAAGCAGAAAAAAAATGGCAAGAACTCACTTCCTGTTTATGTGCAAAAGGAAACAACGCTCAGAAACTCATGCCAGTGCTTCTGAATATTTTGCTAGCTTTCCAAACAACAAAATAGATAATGACCACAACATCTCTTAGTTCAGCTGTAATTGTCTCTTCAAATGTTAGATTGCCTAATATTAACTAGGCAAAGCTATCTGATAGCTCCATTTTCTATCTCCATAAGGGTCTTTCACCACATCAAAAGGCCAAAAAGAAACATAATTTTTCTTATATTTGGTTTTGATTTTCTCCGCAAATTAAGGGAAGTGTACAGTGATTTCAACTCATAAGCTCAATTTGCATTTCTTCTGAAAATTTAGCAAATCTCAGCAACCAAACAAGGAAGAACAAAATAAATACAGTCTCGATTCCAAATAATCCAACAAATACAGAAACATGTCTGCACGCGTGAACAAAAAGACACCACCTTTGTCCATTTCTTATACCAAAAAGGGTAAAATACGAAGAAAAACAATTTTCTTGGCAACCAAAGATGAAGCCAAACATACGTGGCATGAAAACGATCGCACAAAACTTGAATTTGCGAAAAAAATTTACCGAAAAGGGAAAACAAGAAACAAAATTATATACTTCTTCTGTCGGCAACAAAAGAGAAAGAAAGAAAGAAAGAGAATGACGTACAGTGGAGTTGGATAGCGCAGAAGCAGAATCGGAGGCGATGACGCCTCCTCGACGGCGGCGAGTGTGCCTGTCACGGAAGCATCCAAGGAAAATGCCCATGGCTCTGAAAAAGGATCTGGTAAGAAACCTGAGAATCGATCTCCAAACAAACCCTAACTGGCGCTTGAACAATGCGCATATCATCGACACACCCCCTCTCTTTATCTTTCTCTTCCGCTTCGCTTCGCTTCTCTTCTTTCTTTTTATTTTATTTTTTCCCGAAACAATCACTGAATTGAGAGAGAGGGGGGTTGTTGTGTCTGTTTTTGAAATTTGAACTTGTAATCAAAAGAGGGAAAGGAAAGGCCCCCCGCTCTCTCTGCACGCGATAGCATGGTACTCGCGCTACAAGTGTGTGTCTGTCTGTCTTCTCAGTAGGCCCGTTAAGCAATTGGGCCTGCGAACGCGATTGACGGCTTAATTATTGATAGTAAGTAACACTTAATTTGGTTTTAATACAAATTGTGTAGGCCCACCACTCTCCTTCTCCATCTCCATCTCCATCTCCATCTCCATCATTTGGTGATTCAAATCTCTTTTTTTTTTCTGTTCTTTTCACCTTGATCTATTGGTATTATTAAAACATATTATTGTGTCAAGTGTATATGTATAACATTTTTGGCGTCTTTGTTTGCGAAGCTCCATGTGTTACTTGAAATTGCAGACATTCCACTGCCCTGCCCTGCCCTATATCTCATATCATAATTAATGGAGTTGTTTGCATGCACCAAATAATTATAATATGGTCAATGAAATGGGCTTCTTATGTAGCCCATTTTGAATAATTAACAACCAAAAACAGGGCCAGAAACCAGGCTCGATAAACTTTGCTAGGTCCAATACCTTAGCTTGTTATATATATGTAGTCTTATTACCATAGATTAATATATTGTTCCACAACCTTGAACAATTAAATTTGAATACCAGCTACCTACAGAGACAAGCTAGTCCAGCTTCTCTCTTCTCATATTGCTCCTTGAATTCAAATAACAGTAAGCCATATTGGCATGGACCAATTATATGTTGTAACACATAACAATTAGATATTGTATTTTGGTTCTAAGAAAGGAGTTCATCTGTCTGTTGCTGTTTTCCTGTCTTGTCTGTCTTACTGGTATGATCATGCCAGCATATATACACATGTATTTATCCTAGGCCATATATCTTCCGATGCCCTATATATTCTACCCTCTCTTTTTCTTCTTATATATATATATATATATTCTCTCTCTCTCTCTCTATATATATATATATGTATATATATTCCCTAGAATGGTAGAAAGAAACATGTTAATGTTATGTGAAGGTCGGTAAGAGCTTTGGAAACTCAACTAATTAGTTCCGTCAGATCGATGCCTACTACTTTTGTTTTAATTTCCACACAACTTTTGCAATGGCGGTATAATTGAGGGCGCATCATATGCATATCCTTTTTCTTTTTATATATAAAAATTACACTCTCTCTTAAGTTGCAATAAATTAAAGAGAGATGTATGTATAGACATAGTTGTTTGCATGTGTTCATTGAAAAAGTTCCAACAAAAGTGAAGTATAGTAGTTAAATTATAGGTGACAAAATTTAATTTGCCAAACTAGTAATCGCTTCTGCTTTCTGGTCTCAATTATTGATTACAACTTAGAATTGCCTCAACCTCAATAGATAGAGAGAGACCAGAGAATTTTCAAAGATTCCACTTTTGACTGAAGAGAGATAAGGGCTAGTGGCATCATCAGTTTAGGTAGATTAATAATTGTGCGTCCCCCCTCTCTCTCTCTCTCTCTCTCTCTCTCTCTCTCTCTCTCTCTATATATATATATATATATATATACATATATTTATATATATATATATTGAAGACATATACGTGTCACTTTCATCAAAGAATTAATAAATGGGTTTCTTCTCTTAATTTATGTTACCATATTATTGGTTCATTCGTTTCTATATATGGTCGCTTATTTAAATCTTCTAATGAGGAGATTCATATATATATATATATATAGACTTGCATATGTCCTTTAAATTAATAAAATAATACTATGTAAATGGATGTTGAATGGTGAATAGCTAGAAAGGTTTGAAATAAGAATCATAAAGTAAGAGGAATGGATGACTATATACACACATATATATCAAAAATTCTTGTATGTGGATCAAAAGTGTAAATCAATTTTGTGAACTTGTTTTCAATCATAGATGAGGAGGTGAGTCTCACAACAAATGTATGGTCCCCACTTTTATTATTAGATTTTGTGTTCACAAAGTTGATCAACATTTTTAGTTCACATAGGAGAATTTGTGTGTATGTATAATGAAATATATGTATATATGCATGATTCTAGGATTCTAGCTTGCTAGGGTACGTACGTTACCCTTGATTTTCTTGCACATTGAAATTGGATGGAGGAGAGGGGAAATATTGAATAGAACACGGAATATGATGGGATAGAGACAGATGGTTGAGTCCAAAAGTAGGCACCGTCTTTAATTGAACAAGGAATTTGATTGAGGAAGAGAGAAAAAGATACATTCTCTTTAATTAATCTGCTTCTTTACTAGCTGCTACCACTCCTCTTCTTGACTTTTGCAATTGTGTTCCTACTTACTTTCTCAATTTGAAGCCCTTTATCCCACATATAAAACTTTTAAAAGCCAAAACCTAGGTTTTTGGCACATGTGTAATTGCTCAAAATTGCATTTTCCTCAAATATCACGTGTTGATCTCCTAATAATCCACAACTATGTATTAAGGGGAAAAAAATGATTTCTTATGTCGATACAATATTTAATGAGATTTTGGGATTAGGGACCCAATCAGTGTACCAAAAAATTAAAAAAATTATGAAAAAAATCATAAATGTGTAGTATTTCTTATAATGAATCCGACGATATATTTTGTGTTATGGTGTTTTTCATACGTTGAATATACCCTCGGTTTTTATTGAAGTCTGAGCTACATGCAATGCAATGTGTGTATACAGTATATATACTATTTGTTCGAGTAAATGCTTTGGGGGAGGGGGGTGGTTGGTTGGTTTAAAGCCGATTTTAAGTTACAAAAACTCATGCATGCACATATGCATACGAGGAAAGTTAAAGCTTATTAAAGTAATTTAAAAAAGAAGAAAAAATAGTGTTTGTTAACCCATGTTTATTCCCCTGGCCACAGTGCCTTTCAGTAGTAATGATCATGACTTGGTGTGTGGAAAGAATCCTTATAAAAGAGAAGAAGATCATAATGTTAAATTAAGAAGAGGTCATCCTAAAAAATTCCTCAACCTAGCCATAATAGCTAGGGTTTTTGCTGCGCCAACCTCACACACCAAAAAAAAAGGTGTTTTTATTTTATTTTACGTATGCACTTAGAAAGTTTGAACAGTCTCCCCAAATTAGGTGTTCCCAAAAGTCCATGGTCATAGACATGCCAATATATATACACACATGTGCATGGACTTTTTTGAACATATATATATAGTGAGAGAGAGAGAGAGAGAGAGAGAGAGTAGTTTATATTGTTTTGTATGTGTTTCCAGCTGTATTATATATGTATGATGATGATGATGATGAGGTTTGTTGCTGTTGAAGAATCAGAAGCCATGAGAAGTAATAATATGAAGAGAAATGGAGTGAGACAATACAACAAATCAGAGCTCCCTCGTTTCCGCTGGACGCCTCACCTTCATCATAATTTTGTTCAAGCTGTTGATCGCCTCGGTGGAATTTACAGTAAGTGTTATATACATGTACATATATATATATATATCTTAATTAATTTGATGGTTTTGTTTAACTTTGTTGTCTGGGTTTAACAGAAGCAACACCTAAGCAGATTCTACAGATGATGGGAGTGAAAGGACTCAGGATTTCTCATGTCAAAAGCCATCTCCAGGTACTTGACAAGTATACAGATATATATTCATGAATTCCTAATTGATCGATTAGCTAGCTTGGTAGTCCTAGCTAGCAAGTTTTGCTATAAGGTTTTATCTAGTGAGAAATAAAACATATGTTTGATCGAGGACCTAATTGACAAAATCGATTCCTAAACTCAAAAGAGAATTATCATTCATAATCGATCTATTCCGATGATTAAAACTTTAACATATATAAATCGATCGACTGATTAATTTCACAAATAGTTGTTGCCCTAACTCCACCATAATTAACTCATGAAACTGCATATTCTTGATTAATATTGTAGAGAAAAATTCAAATACAATAAATATACATTTTTTTTTAATTTCCTTCTTTCAATTCCCTTGTCTCTTTATACATCAGATTCTAGCCTGCTAGGTTTGATACTAACCAATGTTGAAATTATATAGGGCAGGCTACATGTGTTATATGTGAATATGACCTTGGAGAATTAGGTATAAGCTATGATGACGTCCAAAACAATCCTCGGGCTTAACGATGTAGATGGTAGGGCAGATGTCATAAGCTGTTCTCAATTCTACTACGGATTACCTACATGTAGGAGTACATGTAAGTTACGTTATAGGAAGCCCCGAGGGTTTGTTCGGAAGACCTCTCTAACGCTTAAGTTGGTAGCTATCAAATGGAGTGCTTTGAGTTCTTTTTCTTAAATAGGTAGTAACTAAACATGCAAGAGTGTAAAACTTGGAATCTTTTACCTGTAGTGGAGGTCCCCTTTCATACGAGTTGGAGGAGTTATAATATTGATAGGAGTAGATCTCTTCTCCATGATCTGCGGAATTAAAGGGAGATAAATCTTATCCTGATTCATTTTCCGAGTAGAATTGGTCCTCCATTGGACACTTAGTCTCCTTAGGATATCTGGTCACCATTGGTTACCGATCGAGCATGTGTGCTCAGAAATTTAAGGAAGGGGCTCCTTGGTGGTGCCAAGGTTCTCTCCTTCTCTTCGGATGTCATCCTTTGTGTGATCTTGTCGGTTATATATGCCTTTTCGATTGATGTCCTCGGTCGATAGCAGATGAATATTACATCGCCCTAGTGTGATATGCCATTTGGGTGGAGATAATTTTGGTATTATCAAGCTAAGCTATATATGTACAAGGGATAACGAGCTATTAATGCATTATATATTGCTGGTTCGGTACCTAATCAGTTTATATATATATATATATATATATAATTTGATGAGATTAAGACAAAAAGGAACATGTATATACAAATAATGTTATGTTTTTGGGGCTGTCACTCGCATGCAACTACTTAAGCTTAATTTAGGCTTATATATATATATATATATGTTAGATGTGCGCGCGAAAGAAAAATATTATTATGATTATTTTACTTGTTTAATACTATTATTTTTAATGAACCTTTACTGCTTCACACAACCTCAAAAGAATCACGAAATAAATTGAATGATGAATATGTGTGTGTGTGTGTGTGGCACCTGCTCAGATGTATAGAAGTGCTGTGAAAGGTCACAACAATGGCATCGTCGACATGAAGAGTTCGCGGGTAAAAAAAGCAAGCTTTAAACATCTTGGAAGGGTCTTCCCTTCTCACAGGTTTGTATAAGATGATTAACTTTATGTATATGTGTCCATCTTCCAAATTCTAGCTACTATATATGATTTAATTTGCCAAGTCAAAGATGAAAGTCAAATGAGTAGGGAGTAGGGACACTCTGACGAACTTTTAATTAATGATCCAATTCAATCATCTTATCTTGCAGGCCAGTAGAAGATGGAACTAGAGAATGGAGCCCATTGAAAGGAAAACATGAATATCATGGAAAAGCTGGGGTGCTCAATGACCAAGAGGTGAAATAATACTTTCTACATGAATATACACACACATACTGATGCTTATAATTTAAATCTCTCATCGCATCTTCAGGAAATTAAGCCCATGTTCACTAGCTTCTTGCTCTGTTTTGCTGCAGGATACAAGCTCAAGCAGTTGCTTTGGTAATGGTAGGTCTCAGGAAGAAGACGACAAGGCTGAGCTCTCACTCTCCTTCACTACTTGCTCTCCCACAATGACAAGTGCACAAGGAACAGACCTCTCTATCAGCATCAACCATCATCAATATTCTACTTCATCACAGACCCATCACATCAACTTGGAATTAACCATCTAAACCATTTCACATAGCCACCATCCACACAAAGTACTACACACTCAAATGGCTACTCTACTTAATATAGTTTCTACACTAATAAAAATGTTTACAAGGATTAGCTAGTCAGTACTGCGAGAATTCATAATGAATTAACATTTGAGTTTTTGTTCTGCTTTCACCTTTACCATCATGGTTGAAAGCAAACATTGGTACTTGCAACCAGATATTCGAAACTCCAAGCTCAACCTTGGTATTTCCAGCCAAAATGATGTTCCCATAATCCTGGTTAAATATGATAATCAAAACTATGAAGCAATTTCTGAGAAGCGCTAATCTTTACATTGCATCTGAATCTTATTGGATTCGGCAACCATGGTTGATCAACCAGTTCAACTACTACACCTCTAGGTATTTTACATTGCATGGAGATCAACACTAGTTTTTATGACTCTTTCAGTATCCTCCATTATCAGAATCTTCACTGCCGCTTTGCTAAAGTCTTCTTCAATCCCCTGATTATCTTCCAAAACCACATCAAGTTCATTACGGATAGCACCACAGGCACCACAAATATCAAAAGCCGCCCAAAACCACACAATTCCTTCAACTGTTCCAAAAGTAAACAGAACGGTAACATGCCGACTTAAAACATCAACATTTACAAAAGATAACAATTTTTTTTAAGTTGTTCAAATTACGTAGCATTAATTTTGCACGTAGTTACTACCTCATCGTAATGCAGGTAGATATGGTAAAACAGGTACATGAAAAGGAGTATTCTGGCAACCTGCAAACAGGTTCATGTTTTAGCAAACACGTCCAAGATAAATAGACAAAGTAATGCTATTGTTTGTGGAAGATCTTCCTCAAACAAACAATAGCATAGAAAAATGAAAATTTTCAGAATTCATTTCTCCTACCAGCCAAGCAACGAACATGACAACCCCATTAATAAGGTATGTCCTAGACTTCTTCATTCCAGCTGTGTCCAGATACCTATGAAATACAAGATAAGCATAAAGAATGGAAATGTCATGATTCCAGAAATCAACTTGCTTTGTTGATACGAAATTACCATCTCAGATTGACACCAGGGGTCGTTGTCTCAGATATTAGAACCATGTAGGTGTAAACTTGTCCTTCCCCTGTCAACATAGCATAAGCTACAGCTGCCATAGATAGTAGATGATGAATAACCTGAAATAGTGATGTCATAACCATGGGTGAGATCAATATGAATATCATGATAGAAGATGAAAATTCTACTGCAAACCCAACTAACAAAAAAAAAGTTCTGTAAGCACATGGCCAGCAGAACACCAACTAGACAATGCTGCCATGGAGAGAAAATTTGAAATGAATATTGAAGATGACAAAAAAGCAAGAAAAAGAAAGCATCCTAATTCAATTGACACTCTTCATCCTACAGAAATGAACTTACATACTCCATTCCACCTAGAGAAGGATAAAACCAAATGATCATCCCAATGTCCGCAATGAAGTAACCAACAGAAATCTGTCAAATTGTATAGAAGAATGAGATGTAAAATTTCTTGATTACAAAAAAGCAGAAAATACTTAAGGCAATGAACATATGCAGGACACATAATAGAATATTCATATATCTAGTACAATTAGAAGAAAACGAGCTAAACAGGAAACAATGCAGATAGGAATTCAAACACAGTTGATGGCATAATTTTGAGCAAACATTAATATAGCAAAGATTTCAAGAAACATGGTGGCATGGTCAGTAGCTTTTAGGATCAATTTTCTACAAAGTGATACTGATACGAATGTCCCACATTGCTTAGATAGGGGACTTGTGATCTATTTATAAGGAGGGCAAATGCCTTCTTTAATCAGCCAACAAGTTTTCTAGGTAGTGACCTATTGGGCTTGTTGGTTACAACCAGCCCACATGTGGGTAGTGGTTGGGCTTGTGTGGTTGGTTAAGGAATGTATGGGCCCGTTGGGTGTGTGTATGGGCGCGCACTTGGCCTGGTTCTTAACAGATACCTAGAGCATACATAGAATCATCCTTACATTTTTCCAGAAGAGATTATTGAAACAGAGAGAGATGCCAAATGGGTGTTGGGTTCTGGACTCTCTCCACCTAGGCCATAAAATTCATCAGAAACAGTATCCTCCATTCTTTTTAAAAGTTGATAAATAGAACACAATATACTTGTTTGGCATATCCATGGAATCCTCCAGTTGCAGCAAAATGACAGAGAAATGACCAGAAAGCAGATGGTCATGAAATATGACAAAAGACAAGAAAGCTATGACAAACGACAAAAGAACAGGTAGTTCATGAGCGAGCAAGGACAGCAATCGAGTAAGATAAAGTTGTGTGAACAACAAGATGAGAGAGTCCATGTATCTAAAACTCCAATAAGATTTTATACTTATCCTCTGGATTACAATCTCTCCCATTTTGGTGGGATTGAATAGTTCCCCCTTTGGAGGATTAAAATGACGCCTAATCTATATACCAGTACTTGCCAATTGGGGGTTGGTGTTAGTACTCCAATCACATGCAAAACATGACTTAAGAGATTATTGGAACAGAGCAGAGGTTCCAAAAGGATGTTAGGTTCCAGACTCTCTATAACTGGACCACAAAGTCACTTAGAAACAAGCCTTAGATGCCCCCTCTACAGATACATTCGTGTGGAAAGATGAAACACATACTCATATAGTGTAAAATAGAAGGTAGCCATATCTTCAGAGAACTAATGCCGCCAACAGCAATGGCAAGCCAAAATTGGAATTCGTATAAGCTATAAGAGGTTCATCTTTTGGAGTGTGAGAAATTTGACGCCTTCATAGCACAATCAACAAAACTTTAGCCACAGGGAAATTCTGCTTTTAGCTTCTGTTTACAAATTATGAATGGCTAGAAAACTACAGCCTGAGTCGTATGTATGCATGTCTAGTACAAAAGCAAAGGAAACTTTAAGCTTAAAACAAGACAGTATTCAGAAGCTTCTGTGTTTTCAAAGATGGATGAGAAATGAAGAAAAAGGTACTCTAATTAATACCATCTCAAGTCCCATGTCATAATTAGAAGGAGGAAAATAATTTAATTGTTCTTACCCCCAGTGCAAATGTAGACAGCGCAGAACTTCGAAGTGTAATAAGTCCAGCAAGTCTTTCGTCAGAAAAGAGATCTGACATGAAGACAAAGTATAACGACAAGGTTGTGATGAACAGGGCATGGATAGTCGATATGGCCCTGCAATAATAGGTTAGACAATATCAATAACTCACATTGAAAAAAAAAGAGATGAAGAAATTTAACTATTTTAATATCTGAAACCACCTGTTATTCCACTCAACTCGCTGGATTTTTGTGAGGTTGGAATAGCTTTTAAAGTAAATAGTACTCATTAACTGCGTAAGATCGTAAACCTGAAAAGAAAGGCACGGTAACTGAACGGATAAGGAAAATGTAATAATATGAAACATTATGAGAAACGATAACTAACCAGCTTGCACGCAAAAATGCCACCAATTATAGAAGTGAATGGCATAAAAGAATCTTCGAGTAAATAATCCTTTAAGAACATCTCTGCCTGATTTTGGTAAGATTTCATTGCCATTGTGTTTCGTTTAGAGACCAACAAACAGCATTATCCTTAACCAAATACTGTTGTAGAGGCTCTTTCAATGCCTGATTCTCGTAATCCTAACATTGATCATCCACCCGAAGAAAAAATCACATTAAAAAACTTGAAAGAAACTTCAAAAAGAGAAGTTAAGCACATAATAACAGTAAAATCATTCAAATGAATCTAAATTTGACAAACATGCATAGATGAAGTAAAGAAAACAACTTGCAGACTTGGAGAAAATAAAAGGTCTTCTTCTCCTGGAGAAAGACAATTTCCATGTTTGTATGTGCTTCACAGAAATTATTGGAAGAGGAACCCCAACAACCCCACATACATAATACCAAAAAAATCCATACCTACAATCTCCTTCGAAAACAGCTGTTCTCCTATTCTTCATCTTACAGTACCATAATAATCACTTCTATGATTGACAAATCCTAAACCTCATGTCCATAGGGACACCGAACGAACCAATTTGACCGTCCACACACTACAAACTCAAATCCAAGATGAAACCCACGTATTATTGTATCCCTCAAGACACAGACAAACACAAAGACACAGACCTATACCGTCAAAGCAATCAAGAAAAGCCACAACAGGAACAAACAAGAATTGATATTTCATATTTGTTTCCTCAACCAACACAAAAAAGGTATCCGAATGAAATAAGAAAACCCATAATTCTCAATCATAATCACCAAAAAAAACCCGGTAAGAAAACTGTTTTAAGACCCGGAAACCAACAATTCGAGAGGCAACTACAGTACCTTAATGACTCTCTACATGAAAGGAAACACATTCAGAGAAACCCAAAAAAGAAAATACAATGATTTGGACATAGACAGGCGAAAGGGTTAACGAGGCCTTACCTGAACCGAAGAGAAGCACCCGGGAGTTTCGGGAAAATCAGGGGAAGCTTGTAGAGCGAAGGGAAAGATGGTGACTTGGTGCGTGTCTTATGGGCTTGTTTTTATATATATTCCTATCAGATTTTATTTTATATAATAGTAATATTCTTTAATCTAATTGAGTTAATTTAATAAATTAGTACGGTACTAAGGTTGGTTTTGCGTGGTCAACAAAACAAGGCAAAGAACCAATGGGCCTTTCGCCTTGAGCAAGTCCAAATAGGCTTTTATACAAAACTTGGCATGTTCCATCCAGGGGTGGCCTGAATTATTCCATCTCCAGAATCCAAGTTAACTCTTCCAGTGGGACGATCTATATATCTGGAGTTTTTATGAATTTAGGGTATTTGAAAAGATTGGGACGATTCAAGTATCCAAGCGGAGAATTCAAGTTCAATTCTTCAAGTGAGTGAGATGGTTCAAATATTTTAGGTTTACATGAGTTTAGGATGCTTGAGAAGGTGGGACGATTAAATATCGAAAAAAAAAATATATAAGTTGAATAGCCTTTCTTTTTATTTTTCTTCAAGGGAATATTTGGAAAAAAAAATGGTTAAATTAAGCTGAGCGTGGTTGTTAGGCTGGTTGTAATTAGATTCCTTTTTGCATTTTTTAAAACAAAGAGGACAATCTATTAATGTTTAGGTTACCAGTTTAAATGACCTTAAAACGACATCCATATTTGATCACTTAGTGGTTTATGATCACAAGAAATAGCCTTTTCTTCTCCATTGCAAATTCTGGAGAAAATTACATAGTTATTACCCTTTTTCTTTTCTTTTCTTTTTTTTTTTGTGATAAATTTGTCTTCTTCTGATATATACTTAAGTTGACACGATTCAAATTGTTAATGACTGCCATACTTTGCTGCATTATACAAAAGGACAGATTCTTCTAATTTATTCTCACAGCACAAATCAGAATTCTTGATTATCATCTAATATAAGGCTGAGAAACACAATGTACAAAGCTCTCGTAATGGATGCTAATTTGAACCCACGACCACGACTATGTTGGTCGTTGGCGACATAACTTTACCAGTAAATCCTTGATCATTACTTGACTCATTCCATAGAGTTGGGTACTCTAGAGATGTTCAAGCAAGCACAATATATAAACCAACAGAAAATGTTATTAACTGAAGTAGTAGGGAATAACTCCTTTCAAGTGTGGAAATTTTACAGGGATTGGCTCCATAAATATTACATCTAACACAAAAAAAAAAAAAAAAAAAAAAAAAAAAAAAAAAAACCAAAAGCGGATGTGCTCAATCAAACAAGCTCAAAAGTATCACTGGGCACTAAGGTTTTCCTAATGCTGTTATGCAGAGAAATCAGGCTCTTCAAAATTCAAAACTCTGAAATCCTTCTCAGATTTTTATGAAAAGGAGATTTAGTTATTCTGTAAGTTACTTTCTCCTGACCTCGTGATTCATACCCTCCTTCAGAGTCGATGAAGATAAGGAGGAGGATGTTAAACCTGGCCGACTATTCTCGGCCATGTCCTTGTAGAACGCCTTCTGCACTTCGTCTTTAAGTTCCATGAAACGCATCTTCTTAACTTCCTGCTCTTCTGAAGTGCCCCTTTCCAGGTACCGAACATCGGGCATATCATCCAAATAGTTATCGAGTACTGCTGAGCAGTGGGGGAAGTACCTCCGACCTGTTTCCACTGTGATCATAGAAAACTCGGCAAATGTTCAAGGGAACAGAGGAAGCTACTGAGGGACAGGGTGGAAAATTTTCTTTTGTCCAAAAGCGTAGTGAAGAATTTACCTAAAAAAGTAAATAGAATAAAAATGTGAATTTTAAAATCTGATATTTACCAGGATTTGGAGTATTGCTGGGAATGTCTCCGTCAATCAAGTTTTCTATGAATATAACTCTGAACTAATGCACAGATGTTGCTGTGAAGCTCATTTAAATAACAATATTTTTGCCAATGTGGAGTATAGTAGTTTTGCCCCACATGCAGAGTGTAAGTTTCTGAGCATGAGCATAACACCAAGGTCACAATGCAACAACATTAAAGTTGCGGAAGAGCCAGGCCCTCATGCTCTTGATTGTAATGTTTGACGTTATAAAGCAATAAACTCAGGCAATTTTGACATGGGCAATTAAAAATCAAAGATCAACAAACTCAGATAAAATCACTAATATAGAGGTTGTAGAGTAGACGATACCCGTTTTACGAAGGGCTTGCAGTCTCGTTTGTAGTCTTTTGATCCGCATTGAAGGGGTTTCATTCAGATCAACCTCCTTTAAATTCCCACATGAACCTTTTGATTTTGAAGCCAGAAGGCCGATGTACACGGAGGTTGAATCTGCATCAGCACTCTCCATAGCTAACCTGGCTTCAGTTGGGAATAATAGCCTTGCAAATGCCACTGCACATGAGAAAGACGTTTGGCAGTTGTACACAGGATGGCAGCCAAAAAGTTTGATGTACAGACTTTAATAGGATTATGGATGAGGAAGCCAAGCCTAGTGATTGAAGATATTTGCCCACATATAAATGTATCCACATGCAATTTTCAAGGACTCTGAGGCCCATGAGAATTAAAAAAGCAAGAGAGAGACCAAAAATACTACATTTGTAGTTCATAACTAGCATCAACATCCATACACACACAGTGACGCGAACATGGAAACAAGACATCCCTGGATATGAAACAGATAAGCACTCATCAATCTGGGTGGGGCCAATGAATTGCACATGGCACACTTATATATATATACACACAGAAGTGATAGGGATCCCAGTTATCCCAGTAAAGGATGTGTCACTCTCTCATTTAATCACCAAGTTTTGTGAGCCCCTACACTTACATCAATCAAGGGACAATATTCATTATTGGGATGACTGGGATCCCTTTTACTGAGATCACTACATTTTTGATATATATATTTCAGGGGGTGGAAACTGGGGTGAATGAGAAAATAAAATCACACAGTAACTATCATAAGAATGAAATGCCCGTAGTTCATTCTTATTAGGTAAGAAAATAAGATTCTATCATGTTGAAGTGCTATGATAGCAATGCCGATCAAAAGTTTATCAAGAAATCTGATGATTTCTGATGCTATAAAAGAAACAAGTTAATCATTTCAACTATGTATAACAAGCCATAAACTCTTCCATACCATAGTACAAATTTATTTTCATATTTCATTGTGGAAGAGATGGCCATTAGATACAATCATCCAAACAAACAACTTAATGAAAATAATTCAAAAGGTTTACGAGTTAAGAACGAAAAACTGGTCCAGACATACGATCTCCTAAGTAGCCAAATCAGGGCACTATTAACAAAACAAGAGTAATGTTCATCGTGGTAAACAAATCAGGAAGCAAATTTGAATAAATATCATAATCAATAGTTGAAAACTAAAAGCATGATACCAATAAAAGAATATCACCTCTATTTTCCAGGTAATCCAGCCTCATTTGTAAGTCATCAGGTATCACTTCTGACGATGAGGATGACATGTTCCCAGACATTGAATCCCTTCGCAGCTCTCTTTCTAGAAGATCAACGAACAGCCAGTCTTTGAAGAGGCTCTTTCAATGCCTGATTCTTGTAATCCTAACATTGATCATCCACCCGAAGAAAAGATCACATTAAAAAACTTGAAAGAACCTTCAATAAGAGAAGTTAAGCACATAATAACAGTAAAATCAGTTCAAATGAATCTAAATTTGACAAAAATGAAAAGATAAAGTAAAGAAAACAACTTGCAGACTTAATGTAAGGTCTTCTTCTCCTGGAGAAAGACAATTTCCAGATTTGTATGTGCTTCACAGAAATTATTGGAAGAGGAACCCCAACAACCCCACATACATAATATCAAAAAAAAAAAAAAAAACCATACCTCCAATCTCCTTCGAAAACAGCTGTTCTTCTATTCTTCATCTTACAGTACCATAATCATCACTTCTATAATTGACAAATCCTAAACCTCAAGTCCAGAGAGACACAGAACCAACCAATTTGACCCTGCACACACTACAAACTCAAATCCAAAATGATACCCGCCTATTACTACTGTATGTATCCCTCAGACACAGACAAACACAAAGACACAGACCTATACAATCAAAGCAATCAAGAAAAGCCACAACAGGAAAGAACAAGAATTGATATTTGCTTCCTCAACCGACACAAAAAGGTATCCGAATCAAATAAGAAAACCCATAATTCTCAATCATAATCACCAAAAAAAAAAAAACCCAGTAAGAAAACTGTTTTAAGACCCGGAAACCAACAATTCGAGAGCCAACAACAGTCCCTTATTGACTCTCTACATGAAATGAAAGACATTCAAGGAAACCCCAAAAAAGAAAACACAATGATTTTGATATAGACAGGCGAAAGGGTTAACGAGGCCTTACCTGAACCGAAGAGAAGCACCCGAGAGTTTAGGGGAAATCAGGGGAACCTTGTAGAGCGAAAGATGGTTACTTGGTATTTCGAGAAAGTGGGAAATCCAAGTTCAATTCTTCAAGTGAGACGGGGGGTTTTTATGAGTTTAGGATGGTTGGGAAGGGTGGGGGACGATTAAAGAATAAGTAGAATAGCCTTCCTTTTTTCTTCAATTAAGCTGAGCGTGGTTGTTAGGCTGACTGGTATTAGATTCCTTTTTGCACTTTTTAAAAGAGAGGAGGATAGTCTATTTACCACATATTTGATCACTTTAGTGGTTTATGGAATGGTAACAATTTATAATCACAAGAAATAGCTTCTCCTTCTCTTTTTTAAAAATGTTCTAACATTTGTTTTTTCGATAAGCAATGTTCCAACATGTTCAATATAGCTTTCTCGGCATTGCAAATTCCGGAGAACATTACGTAATAGATATTACCTGCTTTGGTAATAAATTTGTCTTCTTTTTTTTTCCCTTGATATGCTTAAGTATTGAAATTGTTAATAATTGCCATACTTTGCTGCATTATACAAAAGGACAGATTCTTCTAATTTATTCCCACTGCACAAGTGAGAATTCTTGATCATAGTCTAATATAAGACTGCAAAACAATTCCAATGCTTCTCAAAAAAAAAAAAAAAACAATTCCAATGCACAAAGTTCATGTAATGGACGCTAATTTGAACCCACGACGACTATGTTGGTCACATAACTTCACCAGTAAATCCTTGATCAATAATTGAAATTTCAACGCTACTTGACTCATTCTCCAGAGTTGGCTACTCTAGAGATGTTCAAGCAAACACAATATGAACCAACAGAAAAGTTAATAGCACAAGTAGTAGGTTTTCCTAATGCTGTTATACAGAGAAATCAGGCTCTTCATAATTCAAAACTCTGAAATCCTTCTCAGATTTTTATGAAAATGATATTTAGTTATTCTGTAAGTTACTTTCTCCTGACCTTGTGATTCATACCCTCCTTCTTAGTCGATGAAGATGATGAGGAGGATGTTAAACCTGGCCGACTATTCTCGGCCATGTCCTTGTAGAATGCCTTCTGCACTTCGTCTTTAAGTTCCACGAAACGCATCTTCTTAACTTCCTGCTCTTCTGAAGTGCCCCTTTCCAGGTACCGAACATCGGGCATATCGTCCAAATAGTTATCGAGTACTGTTGAGCAGTGGGGGAAGTACCTCCGACCTGTTTCCACTGTGATCATAGAAAACTCAGCAAATGTCCAAAGGAACAGCGGAAGCTACTTTGGGACATGGTGGAAAATTTTCTTTATCCAAAAGGATGGTGAAGAATTTATCTAAAAATGTGAATTTCATAATTTCATATTCAGCACTAAGCAGGATTTGGGGTATTGCTGGGAATGTCTTCGTCAATCAAGTTTTCTATGAATATAACTTTAAGCAAATGCACAGATGTATACTTTTACCAATGTGGAGTATAGTGTAGTTTTGCCCCACAACACCAAGGTCACAATGTGACGACGTTAAAGTAGCGGAAGAGCCAGGCCCTCATGCTCTTGATTATAATGTTTGACGTTATGAAGCAATAAACCAAGGCAATTTTGATGTGATCATTTCAAAATATCAAAGATCAACGAATTCAGACAAAATCACTAACATAGAGGTTCTAAAGTAGACAATACCTGTTTTACGAAGGGCTTGCAGTCTCATTTGTAGTCTTTTGGTCCGCATTGAAGGGGTTTCATTCAGATCAACCTCCTTTAAATTCCCACTTGAACCTTTTGATTTTGAAGCCAGAAGGCCAGTGTACACAGGGGTTGAATCTGCATCAGCACTTTCCATAGCTAACCTGGCTTCAGTTGGGAATAATAACCTTGCAAATGCCACTGCACATATGAGAAAGATGTTTGGCACTAGTACACAGCCAAAAAATTTGAAGTACAAAGGAAGCCAAGGCTAGTGATTGAAGATATTTGCTAACATAAAATGTATCCACATGCAATTTTCGAGGGCTTTGAGGCCCATGAGAATTAAAAAGCAAGAGAGAAGCCAAAAATACTGCATGGCACTATGATGTAGTTGATAACTAGCATCAGCATCCACACACACACACACAGTGGCGCCAACATGGAAACAAAACATCCCTGGATATGAAACAGATGAGCACTCATCAATCTGAGTGGGATCAATGAATTGCACATGGCAAACTTCTATATATATAGTTTCAGAGGGTGGCAAATGAGAAAAGAAAATCACACAGTAACTATCATGAGAATGAAAGATCTGTAGTTCATTTTTATTAGATAAGAAAATAAAATCCCAGCATATTGAAGTGCAACGATAGCAATGCCGATCAACGTTTAGCAAGAAACCTGATGATTTTTGATGCTACAAATACAAGAGAAAGAAACACGTTAATCATTTCAACTATATATAACAAACCATAAACTCTTTCATAGTACCAATTTCTTTTCACTTTTCATAGTGGAAGAGATGGCCATTGGATACAATAATCCAAACAAACAAGTTAATGAAAATAATTCAAAAGGTTTATGAGTTAAGTTAGAAAAACTGGTTCAGACATGCATATGGTCTCCTAAGTAGCCAAATCAGGGCACTATTAACAAAACAAGAGTGATGTTCATAGGGGGAAAAAATCACGAAGCAACATATTTGAATAAACATCATAATCAGAAGTTGAAAACTAAAAGCATGATACGAATAAAAGAATATCACCTCTACTTTCCAGGTAGTCCAGCCTCATTTGTAAGTCATCAGGTATCACTTCTGACGATGAGGTTGACATGTTCCCAGACATTGAATCCCTTCGCAGCTCTCTCTCTAGAAGATCAATGCACAGCCAGTCTTTGTTTGATTCTTTGCAGTGCTTCATGCCCTCTTTGTAGTCTTTTGGCCTAGTCAACCTCCGACAAATTGCCACAGCAGTTTGTCCATCCCAAGTAGCTTCTGATGCACAAGCGCCGTTACTCAGCAGGGCTAGTAGCACCAATGGCTCCTTACGCCTAGCAGCAAGATGAAGCACTGTCTGTCCACGGGAGTTCCTAATGTTAACATTGGCCCGGCCAAGAGTAAGAACCTCCTTAAAAACCTTAGGATCACAGTAGGCAGCAGCATAGTGGAGAGCAAAAGCATCATCCAGACTGACATACGATTCATCCAGGAGAAGCTTCAACAGCGGGATATCATCAGAATCTAAAGCCCTGTGGATTCTCCCAACTCTCTTTTCGTGCATAGGATCTGCTTCAGAAACAATATTTGCAGCACTTTCCTGAGATTTGCGAAGCAATTTAACTTCATCAAAAACTTCATGAGGAAGCTCTTTCTCTAGACACACATTGTCGAGGTCTGACCTCACTATTCTTTGGACACATTGGGAGAGAAGATGGTTCAATTGGCAGTGAAAAGCAGCTATAACAATTGGGATAACATCTTCTGGCAGAGCCTTGTCAATGAAGTTCAGAAGATGGCGCTGCAAGAGTGTAAAATGTTCAGCAAGAATAACACAAGCCATAGGCAAGCTCAGCTGTACTGGATCAACTTGAACAATTTATATGATAAAAAATAGCCAGGAAGCAACTTAGAGTACAGCTTACCTGAACAAGCAGAACAAGTTCTGTCACCCGAAATGTGGCGGAAGTATACACCAATTCCAGAGCATAATTAATAGCAGGTCGACAGGCATCATGAATGCAAGAGTCATCAACGCATGTTGACACTTCCGGCGAAGAGGGCTTAAGCTTTCCGGTATATATATAGTGTAAGAAAACATTAAAGGCTTCAAATCCGACACGTCCGTGGGGCACCAAATCAGACATGAGGTACCTTGGTTTACCTTCTCTCTTTGAACTGTCATTTTCCTTCCTAAAAAGCTCATGAAAAAACTGACTTCGAGAAGCCAAAATACACCGATGCACACCCTTTGGGACACCCTCAACAACGATGTCTGCATCACTATAGTCATATTCGGCATCAAGCAATAGCTTTTCAAGACTCCCACTAAGCTTACTTAAACTCACGTTTTCAAGGTTTGCCCCAGGTTCAGAGGCAGTGAGGGCCGACAGACTGTGGCCATTGGACCCATTTGATACATATGAAGATGAGGCAAAGCTCAAGGATGATGAGATCTCATTCCCATTCTCCATATTTAACATTCTAACCACCTCTGGTTAAGCCTAGCAAGCATTTGATCATATGAAGAACCGTGAAACTGACTCCATAAAGCTCATCGGTTCGAATTTCGGGACGAAAATTATTGAACTAATAACAATCAGAACTGACCCACCGGACAGAACTAGGAAGCCAGAATTATTCAATCTGCTGCAAGAGTCTGAACAAAAGAGCTTATGCAGGATCTCACAGTTGGCTATAAAAAAGTTCTAAAATCTTCAAAATTTCCAGAATAGCAGATTCGATATGTCGAAAAAAGGGGCTAAATCCAGATAACGTAAAGAAACAAAACCCAAGGGTACGCCTCTGGGACTGGAAGCAAACCAGATTATGCTAATGAATCCAAAAACTCAAAGAACATAATCGAAAGGAGAAAATAAGGGTAGAAAAGAGAGAGAGCAGAACAGTATTACTTGAGAATACAGATACTGCAAATCAAAGAAGTTGTAGCTGGCGATCAATATGCAGCAAGAGCCTGAACAAGAGAGCTTATGCTGGACCTCACTGTTCACTCTAATTACATACACGTGAAAATCGAACTCTTTCAATCGACTTTGGGGGACAAACGGAGAAGGACTTCATGGGTTTTACAGGAATTTGCAGTAGAAGTAGGCGACTTTGTGATCCGTATGGATGGAATCCAGTAAACTGTTTCAAGAGAAGGATTCGGGGCGCAAGGAATAAAGAAGCAATAGTTGACGGACTACGGGAACAAATAAATAATTTATTAAACAAATATAAATAATTTATGTCAAGTGTCACAGATATATATACACACAGTGTATGATGCCAATATTCCACATATACGACAAGAAATAAATACCCAGTAAATACAAAACATGGATGATGGAACTCCTCACCAGTTAGATAGATTCTTACACGATATAAACATGGCTTTGCCTTTCCTCTGTTCTTTTCCTTATCATATACAGTCCATGACAAGCTACATCGCTTGACACGTGGAGCAATCATACACATGCACCACCGTGACAGCGGATGAACTCCACTACATCCGCCAAATGCTCCTCCACCGTTCCGGCGGCCACAGTATCCACCACCAGCTTCGGCACATCCCCTACATCATACTCCGTACACCCATCATACCCTTCAATCAACCTCTCCAGATCTCTCCACGTGGAAGGCTTATGCCAGCTGGAACGATCTCCAGCTGCTCTTCTTTCAAGCCTCACACGCCACTCACAATGATCTGACGGCTTGCACTCCACGACCACCACGCGGGCCCCAGTGCAGGATGCCAGCTGGATAAGCTTATCCAAGTGAGCCTTACGTGAGAGCGGTGAGTCAACGACAACACTGAGGCGGAGTTGGAGCTGAGTGGAGATAAGCTGCCAGATGGCAGCGTATGAGAGGTCGTTGAGGAGTTGTGAGGCGGTGGCTGGTGAGATGTGGTTGAGGAGAGTGGCTTCGACGGAGAAGGTGGAGTCGCGGACGTCGTCTTTGTCGATGAGAGGGATTTTGAGGGTTTGGGCTAAAGAGCGAGCTAAGGTGGTCTTACCCGTGCCAGGATGACCTTTCATGGCGATTATCAACTGGGTTTTTGTTGCTTCTTCTCTAGCCATGTCTGTCTTTGATTTGATATCAATAGGATGATGGTGTTGTGAAGATAAGTTTTTGGCAAGAACTACTGGATTGGTTTGTGCTAAGGTGGATCTTACGTGTAATTGGGAACATTAATTTGTTAATCTTATATTGCTAATAGCTGAATAAAGTTCCACACTTGATACCAATCATATTGTGTGAACAATATAAAAGAAAACGCAAGGACAAAGTTGTAATTGAGACACTGCAACAGCTTCTGGGTTCTGGCTCGCCAATGCCAAGTATAATTTTCAGGGGAAGAAGAGTTTGAAATATGGTAATTAGTTCTGGGTTACAATACATAATTATTAGCCTGAATCCTCATCAGGAATCTAAATGTAGATTTGTCAACAACAGGCGTAGGATGCAGAAGTTAAAACAGGACGGCAGTCAATGCAGAAATGGAAACAAATGACGATACTTCACATAATATACGACACCACTTCATCTTGCATTCTAGGCATCATAATCCATTCACCTGCACCACTTCATCTTGCAATGCTTCCAGTAGAGGAGCATCCGGGATCTGTAGCTGGTCAGAAAGTTGAGCCATTAAACCCGAAGAACGAACGCTGCACCAAAGAAAAGGATAAATTACTGCCATAAAATGTATCTAGCAGTTTCTTTCTTCCCCTTTTTTCTAGCACGGAGTGAAGATGATCCAATTACATTAGTAGTTTTGTGAGTCAAAACCCTTTGAGCATTGCTAATAAGGTGGATACAGCAATCTCTGGGCAAATGAGAAGCCCCGGAACAGAGTAAATAAACGTCCTGAGGGTCTCAATTATCAAAGCAAATATTGAATGCCTATCTATTAGGTTTACATGGAGGCAAGCGGGAAATAGTGATGTGAATGTGATTTGAAAACTCCAACAATCAAGTTTATTTCAAATGAAACAGAATGGAGACTATGACCTCTCAAAATTCATAAATAGAAACATTTCCGAATTTAAATTCAAGCTTACAACTTTTTATCAAGAAACTGAACAGCAGTCCCTTATGTCAGATTGGACGAGAACTATAAAGCGAATGAACAATTCTAAACAGCGATCAGATAACGTCCCACACTAAAAGGACATGGTTTCTGGGAAAGTTTATGCAACAAAGCCAAAAATGTTTTAACAGCAACAACCAAGTACTATCTATCGAAAGCTTTGTTTGAAATATATCTGCGATGGTTGAACTCAGTTTTCCATTAACACCCTGTCCAAGGCCCCCAATAGAAATCAATTCTCCATATGCAGCTGGTACCTCAGTGCCCCCAAATGCGATAGGCACTCCCCCATTTAGCAAAATCATGACGTACTGAAGGTTAAAAAATAAAATATATAAACATAACCTGCCAAATATGAAACAAATGCAAGACACAATATAATATATCTCTGTTCAGTTCTCCAATGCTATATCATTTTGCATGCTGGTGAAGTAAACGCGCCTTTGCCACTGAAAATATTGTTTATCTATTTTTACGTGGTAAAAAGTTCTCACACATCTTCGATTCTGAACCCCCAGCATAATAGCATAATGAACACAAAAAAAAAAAGTTAAAAAAAAGGACATCGACCAACCTCAGTGGCTCAGTTATGCTACTCATATTTGAATACAGCATAAAAAGTAAACAAAAGAACTTTTCTTGACAACCTAAAACACTGAAAAGTACATACTCCTGAACTCCATTTATCAGCTCATACCAAGTAGTGTGATGCGGAAGGAGAATGAAATAATGTAAGAAAGAGAAGAACGGGCAAAGGATACCCTAAATGAACACACAACAAAGCAACACAACGTCGAATTATCATGCAATCATTAGGTGGATGTGGATCTCATACTTCAATGCAAAGGCCTGCCAAAGAGATGGCCAAGTATGCCTATCGCCCAATCCAGGAAATTCAACCCAAGAACTGGACTTAAGCTCGAATACTTGTGCACTTCAAAGTTCCCAACAATCAGGTGCTCACTTCCTCATTGCGGAAAGATTTATAAGATAGAGAAAGAAATTACCTTCCATTTCATATCCAAACATCTCAGATTATTAATTCCATTGCCTATGAGCAAAATTGAATTTCCAAAATCCAAGATCCTTTTGAAGAACTAAGTTCTTAACTAATCACTCCATTTAAATCAATCTCTTGAACTTGCTGAGAAAAATATAGAATAAAAAATTCACAGCTCCAATGAAGAACTAAGTAGTAAACCAATTACTGGATTTAATGGATCAAATTCAAAGTATAAAAGAGCGCTAAGAAAAAGATACAGCCTTTCTTAGAATCTACAACCCTAGTGTCCGAACGAACCATCAAAATTCAACAAATATTCACAAGGAAAATTCTTCGAACAGTTGATGGTCAATATAAAAGCAAACCATGCCGCCAAGCAACAATAACAATGATAACAAACTCTCGCCTCCGGACCAACAACTTTCAACATAAATTAAATTCAACTAAATTCTTCAAAGAGTTGACGGTGAGGGCAAAAAAAACATGCAACTAAGTCCCATCAACAAAAGCAGAATATAAATTTGTTCAGATAGAGTGCTTTACAGATTCAGGTTTTCCAATGATTTTAGCAACAGATTTGGTAGCATCCTTGAGAATGTCAGAGGATATCACTGCATCTACTGGCACATTTGTGTACAAATTCAAGGTTGGCATCTCCTTCTCCTCCTCCTTTCGAGCGGTCAACAACAATGTTCTGCCGAGGCAGAGAGTGGCTTCAAATAATCAACTTGGACTTTCGCGGATAAAGCACCAAATGGGCCTTAATCACAGAAACGATTGGAAATAAATAAATGGAGCATAACATTTGAGTAATGACTATGAAGATGGACTGACTTTAAGCCCAGTTCATCACTGAACTAATTGGGCTACAAGGCCAAACAGTTAGATGGGCTTACGGTTGTTTGTTCAAGCCCCATAGCAAGAAGAAAACACTGCTAAACAGCACCTCCTTGCTTCCTTAGTCCTTCCCCTCTGTCTACGTAACCGACCATACCATACAATACAATACAGAGACCGAGTATGAGTATTTGTCACGCTTTTCTCTGTTGACACCAGTAATTTAATTTAATATATCAGTGATATATTAAATTAAATATTTGGGTGAATCGAGTGCTTGCTTGCCCATGGTGAGAAGCAGTGGAAGTCGGTGATTTGGATTCTTTTTGGACTCTTTACTGCGGTTTCACCTTTACCCATTTCTGATTATTGGAATCGGTTTCTCTGGTGGGTTCATTTTCTTCTGATCTCAATCGGCCCCCATAAGTGAAAATCTGGTTCCGGGTATTTCCGATTATGCTCTTTTTATTGCTAATTTGCCCCAATCTTCATCTGATTATGGTTTTTCTTTTCCTTCTTGTTTCATCGATGTTATTATATTCCTGTTTTCATATCTTGCTTTACTATCACGGTTCTTTGGCCCAGGAGTTCAAGATTGCAGTTCTTTCAGTAGTTTGTGTTGGTGTGCTCAGATTACCGATTCTCTGTGATGGCTGATGTAGGATTCATGGACTATTCTATGCCTGTGATGTGGGTTTTAAGTGTTTTGGACCTTACATCGATTCTGATTCATCTTCATGGATAATTTTTAGGTACCCTTCAATATGAAAATTTGAGATTAAGTTCGGCTACTTTATCTTGTTGAATTATTGACGCTCTTAGTCTTAGGTGTTCCTCTTAAGGATCCCAAATTGGGCATTGTTTGTTTGATTAGGTTCATTGAGTTATTTAGTTTATTTAGTTGCATTTGCATTTTTCAATTTGGTTGTATCAACTATTAAGCAATCAAATGGGCACTTGATTCTAAAGCAATAAACTTGAAAACACGTGCTGTCTTGGCATTAGACTGTTAAAGATTTGATTTTCTTCTAAATGCAATCAGTTTTTGGAAATAAATATTCACTAGATCAGTTTTTTTTTTTTTTTTTTTTGGTAAATTAACATGATAACATCACTGAGGCTAATCTAGGAAATTGTTTCTAGTTCTCTTTTTTCTTTTTTACATAAATTGTTTCTAGTTAATACTGCAACTTTTCTTTGTTGTGTGCATTATTGTCTTTGTTCCACAACTACAAAAGTTAAGAGCTTCATAGTCTTTTGTATGCACCTCAAAGATACATAAATGACTGCACAATCTTATTAACCTTTTAGATTGGGTGTAGATCTTTTGGGAAACATATGTTCCTTCTGTACATATACATGTTCATCTTTTGGGTGTAGAACTGTAGATCGTTTGACACAATTAAGAAAAATCTCTAGTAGTACATGTTCATGACCAGTTTATGTGACTAAAAATAGGACAGTGATTGTGGGAGGTTACATGTACAATCAATCTAAAGCAATCTTGATATGGCTAAATTTGAATTAATGCAATCGAAACAAAATATAGAGCATGCTTTTTGGCCAAGTTCTGCTTTATATATTTTTATAGGATTTGTAGGTGGCATTGCCTTTTAGCATCTTTGTTAAGTTCTTTGTCTTGTCTCCTTAGTTCGTCCTTATTTTTTTAATCCACAACCCTGCCTTTGCCATGTTATGCAGGAAATTATCTCTTATTTTTCATTGAAGCTTACACAACTATCCCTCTTAGTGTCTTTCTACAACTGTAATAATATATGGGCTGAGCTGCACTTTTCATGGGAGGTTTAGAGGATGATGAACCAGCCTCAAAACGCGTGAAATTTGCCTCTGGAGGATTGAGAGATCTTTCTAACGGTTCGTTTTTATCGCCCATAGCTGGGTCTTCTGGAGACTTGATGGCTCGGCCCCTACCATCTGAAGGGGACGGTGGAGTTATTGGTTCAAAAGGAGTTATTAAAAAAGTTGAATTTGTTCGAATAATTGCAAAGGCCTTATATTCTCTGGGTTATAAGAAGAGTGGTGCTCATCTAGAGGAGGAGTCAGGAATACCCTTACATTCTTCTGTCGTAAATTTATTCATGCAGCAAATTCTTGATGGTAAGTGGGATGAAAGTATGGCCACATTACATAACATTGGTCTATCTGATGACAGCATTGTAAAGTCAGCCTCTTTTCTGATACTGGAGAAAAAGTTTTTTGAACTTTTGGATGGAGAGAAGGTGATGGATGCTTTGAAGACATTGAGGACAGAGATTGCACCTCTTAACATCAATAATGATAGGGTTCATGAGCTTTCTTCATGCATTGTGTTCCCTCGACCATATTCTTTAGTGGGGTCGTGCAATGAAGACATTTTGAGGGAAAAGTCCCGGCCTAGGCTGCTGGAGGAATTGCAGAGCTTGCTTCCTCCTACGGTTATGGTACCTGAGAGAAGACTGGAGCATATAGTTGAACAGGCACTTTCCTTGCAACGAGATGCTTGCATGTTTCACAACTCCATGGATAAGGATATGTCATTATACTCTGATCATCACTGTGGAAGAGATCAGATTCCCTCTCGAACTTTACAGGTTATAACTATGTTTTTTCTCAGTGGAAAGTGCACTACGCCACTACCTTCTTTTACCTACATGTCATTATATTCCTCTGAAGAGGCATTTATCCAAGGTTCCATGTAATTCTCTGGGTTGCACCCCCTTGGTGCTATAATAAACTTTTAGCCATTAAAAAACTTCCATTTCTGCTTCTTTTGCAATTTTATTTGCCTTCAGTAGAATGCTTTCTTTAATGAAAACCTGGAATCAGTATCTTACAGTGTTTTCATTCTTGGTGGTATAGATACTACAAGCCCACACAGATGAGGTTTGGTTCCTGCAATTTTCACATAATGGAAAATACTTAGCTTCGTCATCCAATGATCGGTCAGCAATTATATGGGAGGTATTTTCTTTGCTTGGAATGATTTCCAATCATGTTATCATGGAACGTTCTTTGAATAATGCATGCCCCATTTTTTTGCAATTGTTTCCATACCATTCACAGGGTTAAACCAAATTTGAACATTGAGGATTGTAGGGAAGGGAAGGGAGTTCGAGATTTTTTGTTGTTGACCTTTTGTTTTCCTTAATATTCCTAAATTAAGCCAGTGAGTTAGGTAAAAAGGACTTCCGTGGATGGAGATTTGATAGCCAAAAGTAGCAATTAAGCTGCTTTCTTCGTTTGTGAGACTGTGGAGCGAAGAATTCTAACAATAGACAACCTCTGAGAAATTAATTCTGCCTATAGATGTTTGTTAGGGGGAACTGGTGGCCTATTGGTAAAGTTTCTTGATGGGAATTTGGGTCAATGCTGGGTAAAGCTGCCCCCCCCCCCCCCCCACCCACCAATATCGCCTAACATACAAATACTCCAGTTGGAAGTTGCCTCTTGGTGGCATAGAGTAAACCTCGATTCTCACTGTTGGATGGAGGGGTTCCTAGAGTGTGAAAAATATTTTTTAGCATTTTCTCTGGCATTTTACAGGAGAAGATGGAGGATGGTTGTTTTGAATGATGTTTTGTTTTTGTTTTATAAGAGCTTGTGCAGGCGAATATCTTGCTCTAATAAGTAGTACTTTGTCTACTTTGTCCTAGGTTGATGTGGATGGTGGGGTCTTTTTAAAGCATAGACTTTCTGGTCATCAAAAACCTGTCTCTGCTGTTTCATGGAGTCCTGATGACCGTCAACTCCTAACTTGTGGGGTGGAGGAGGCTGTTAGGCGATGGGATGTTGCCTCAGGTGAATGCCTTTGTGTTTACGAAAAGCCAGGTCTTGGCCTGGTATCTTGTGGATGGTTTCCAGATGGGAAATCGATATTCTCTGGTGTTAGTGATAAGAGCATCTGCATGTGGGAATTGGAAGGTCAAGAGCAGGAGTGTTGGAAGGGGCAACGAACGTTGAAGATTTCTGATTTGGAAATAACTAGTGATGGGAAGCAAATTCTAAGTATCTGCAGAGAGACTGCCATACTACTACTTGACAGGGAAGTGAAAGTTGAGAGATTGATTGAAGAGGATCAAACAATAACTTCATTTGCTTTATCTTGTGATAATAGGTTCTTGCTGGTCAACCTTCTGAACCAAGAGATACACCTTTGGAGCATAGATGGTGATACTAAGCTCATTTCCAAGTACAAAGGTCATAGCCGCTCCCGGTTTATTATTAGGTCTTGTTTTGGTGGACTTGAGCAAGCTTTTGTTGCCAGTGGCAGTGAGGACTCACAGGTATAAATTCCACCTTACTTTTGATTACACAATATAAAAGGAGTAAATCTATTTGTAATTCTTTTGGATTATGCAACATATTCTCTGACGGCTCTCTCTGAAATTGTCTCTTGTAAAACTGTTTGGAATTGTTTGACATTTGCACTGTTTTCTCTTCTTTTTTTTAAATGGAAAAAACAAAATTTTATTTAACACTCACCAAGTTGGTGCCAAAATTACACTATAAATGTGTCAATTCACAAACCACCTACTTTAAATTACACTCACAATCTACAGACCCTTTAAACCAGAACATCAAGTTATTACTCCAAGTACATTTAGTTTTACATAAAGATGCTTCCTCTCCTCGAAAAAATATTTTGTTCTTTTTCAGCCATATTGTCCAAGAAAGAAGTAACTCAAGGCAGCATCACCTGCACATTCCTCTGATTCTCATTCTTAAATGAGTAAGATAAAGCAACTAGTTCGTGACCGTTCCTACCATCCCTCTTTTTCATTTCAATTGTTGTGCCATTGCTTCACTTTGCATACTTCTCACTTTGTGACCTTGAGGAGTTGGTCTGGAAATAGCTTTTAGCATACTAGTTATCGAATGGTTTAGAATTAGCCCAGATATACTTACCCTTATTATATGCTTATGAGGACTCTCTTTTTATATACCACAAACTAGTAGTCTAGTACAATATGGTGGTTTTATGCATTTCGATTGACGTCTAAACTACTCATTTAATACTTCCATAACTGAGCTCAGAACTACAAAACACAAGGCCTTTGAGTCTTTGACTAACATAAAGACTATATATATCTCACAAACAGTTAAATGCATCTTGACCAGCTGGTTATATCTCCCAACATATCTGTTGTTCTGGTGTTATATTTTATATAAAAACTGTACGGAATTTTCCGGTTGATACCTCCAGATAAGTTCATTTGTGTTGATTTTTCATCTTCATCATTACCTTTGTCGTTTCTGCATTTTACAAATACTACTGTTGTTTTCTTATTTGCAAGTGTGAATTGATGTGTGTATGCAGGTTTATATTTGGCACAAAGGCTCAGGGGAGCTCATAGAGGCACTGCCAGGTCATTCTGGAGCTGTTAACAGTGTGAGCTGGAATCCAGGGAACCCTCACATGTTGGCATCAGCCAGTGATGATCGTACCATTCGGATATGGGGCTTAAATGATCTGCATATAAAGCGCAAGGATCCTCACAGCAATGGTGTCCACTATTGCAATGGAGGAACTTAGGAAAAGACTACAAACATTGGATCTTCGATTAAAACACCTCCTCATTTGATCAATGCTTTTATGTAAATACCTTTTTATCTTCTCTATTGCAGGTTGACATTCATCTCAAACAAGCATGTGAATTGTGCAGTAACATTCTGATAATAAATTGACTTTCATTTTTAAGATTTGATTCGTGCATGACTCAAGTATACTTTTCACTCGTCTGTTTTCTTTATGGTTAAGGATCTGATTTCATTTCTCTTTTGATATAGTTCTCATCAGGGTCAGGCCATCTGTTAAGATGCTAATGAGTAATAAGGCACTCTGGTTTGTGGGATTTCTTTGGTAGTGGAATGTTATCTAGCATTTGATACAAATTGACATGGTATAACTCCTTTGTGCAATTGACAGAAACAGCAACTCAGCATCTCTGCACGGAGCATTTCCTACCGGCTACTGGAACTTGTTTATATATTATCTAGCATTTCCTGGATAACGGTTGATAGATTTCGAGTCATTCAAAAGGGGTCCTTGTTCACAAACCGATAACAAACACAGCTTCCTCCAAACTGACTCCATTTTCTATCGACTTACAGAGGAAAATATACAAAGATAAGCGCTTGACGAATGATTCAAAACAAACATTCTTCATATACCAAGTTGATTCGGATACATTTTTGCATGTTAATTACTTAGGCAACACTGAAAGAGGTAGCAGCATTCTCCACGAATCTCCTTGCACCCTTGAACCACCTCTTGTCTCCAGCTTGCGCCTTGCAAATGTAGAGCTTACCATCTTTGACAGTAGCCGTGATCAGCTGGTGCTTGCCACCTTCGGTTCCATCAGCAGTCCTTGTCAGCACAGACAAGTAGTAATACGGTTTCCCACCAATCTCTTGAGTTGAAGATTCTAATATGTTAGCACTTGCCACAACATCTGTATCAAAACCTCCCTACATACACATACCCAAGTGTCGTTACTCGTTACATAGGATTGAATGCCGAAATTTTGAAGATAATAGAGAATCTAGTTTCCTCACTTGGCTAACATAGCTGATTTGACTGATCTGTATAGTTGATTAAAGAGAGAAGATAATTATACGAAATAAAATTTATCCTGGCTACACTATGCCATGAAATTACCTCGGCCTGTGTTTTGCCAGAGTATGCTTGTTTCCCTAGCAAATAATCCACCTGCCACAAAACAGTATTTTATCAGAAAACGGTGACCTCCATTGCAGAACCTAAAATAAATGAATACCTTGGAGAGGAAGGCCTCAGGTGGACCAAATTCAGTGATAGACTTCTTGTCGGTTGGAGTGACCATGACAGAAATATTGCTGGCGGGGTCAAAGTTGTCTTCATATCTAAGAACCTGACCAGGGTATTCCGTTTCTTTGCTTGGATTCCACTTTGATGGGATTGACAGCTTGAACCCATCTCCATTGTATGGCAAGAAGTCTGTGTTTGTCTTTGGCTTCCCAAAAACATTGGCTGAAATTCAATAATGAGTACACCAACATACATAAATGATTCTTTCTTAGCAAAATTAGTAGCTGGTTATGTTATTTTGAAAGGTTAATTCATGTGGGCGTTTCATCTAAATTGAATTGATATTAAGGCAGTGATGAGAAGAAAAGTATGTATCATGTACGTACCAGCTTCCCCATAGGCAGCATCAGCAGGTGCAACCCTGGAGCCAATAGCAGCACCACCAATGAGAATTGTGAGAGCCAATCTGCGAGACATAGCAGTGTGATCCTCTTGGAGTAGTGTCTGCTTCTGGTTCTGGGCCCGGCAGACTAGGTGGGAAGGCGTGATGCTTGAGACATGGCGCTGCGACGATGCTGATGATGATCTAGCAGTAGTGGAAGTGGTGAGTGCATGGTGGTGCAAGAAGCAAGCAGTGGAGGCCATTCTTGGGTTTGAGAATTGAATTGTGTTGGTGTTGTTTCAGGCTTTGTTGGGTGTTTGATGTGGTTTGGATGGATTTGTGATATGTGAAGGGAAATGGCTTTGGATTTGGATAGTCGAATTATGATTTGCGGGGAGGATTGGGTATTTGATATTGGATAAGGTTGTACACACTGTCATTGGTCCCACGTGGCATACACCCTTTTGTTTTTCTGGGGTGCCTACATCAACCCCATTTGCTGGAACTATTTTTACTGGGCCTCATTTCAGGGCCCACTTTTGTCTATTAAAATGGGCTCCTGCATAAGCCCATAACATTCACGCACATTATTTGAATATTTACTAGTTGGTAAAAAGTTTATTGGGCCTGGTTTTGGGCCCGTTTTGTGTATTAGTTTCCAAATGGGCTTCGTAAGTAGCCCGCATTCAATGTTAAAGGCTTAAAAGCAAGCAAGTGAATAAATGAATATAAAATAAAATCGAAAACTGAACAAAAAAGCGACAATGACTGGAATATACAGATGCCAGCGTGGTAAGTTGGCCACTGACCTCACGTGGGCTATCGTATACACCAACCACTATCTCCTTCTCTTCTCGTAGAATTTGATTCCTCTCCGCTTCAACTCTGTATCTTCCCTTCCTGGTATGCCTCTTTCTCCGCTTCTCTTTCTCCTCATCTTCAATCTTTCCTTTTGTGCACATTGACGCTTGCAAGATAATATTTTGATGCTATGTCTGCTACTTATGAAGACTTGTTGATTGAGTTCTCTTTCGTTTCCATTTGTATTCGAGTCATTGCTAAATTTTTTGTCAAATCATGGAAGATCCCTTTTTGGGGGTTTTATTTTCTCAAGACTGGTGACTGGAAATTATTTACGACTAATCCACACATGGGTTTTGGCTATTTCCGGTAGTGGATACTTAAAACGAAATTTGAATCATTAATCTGTTCGTTGGACTTTTCTACTGTTTTTTTTTTGTTACCTTCTTTAGTTTTTCAAGTATATCTTGGATGGAGAGAGCTTTTCAAGTTTGCAGTATTAGATAAACATGTTGTCAATTGTTTACAAACTAGGGATCACCACTTCAGATAGCAATCATATAAAACAAAACACATGTACCTAGACCATGTATATGTAGGTATATCATATCCCGAGTTCATATATATATATATGACAAAATCATATAAATCCAAACCATGCTTATGTGATCATTGTATAAGCTGAAACCATTAACTCATATATACATATATATTTAATCGGCAATGCTATAGAGCAGTACACATGTAATCAATAAAACTTTAATTGCCTTTTAGTTCAACACGTATTGAATCATTGATTACACATCATCAACCGAAACATGATTGCACAAAATATCACACCGAACAATATGACCAGACTCAAAGCAACAGAGTTTGTTACCGAACGACGAAATGAATTGAAGACAGAATTTGAAGCGAGGTACGCGGATGCGAATCTCCTTAAGGTGATAAAGCCGCCTGCTATCGGTGCCTACAGGATGGATGGCAGTTCACCTCCCAAGATACAACGCTTCACTCCCACCGTTGGTAGCACTATCAAAACGATGGACTTAATCGAACCTCTCTCGAACTGTGCTCTCAGACCTGAATAGAATTTTCTTAGAGTGTGTTTTTCTGTACTCCTTTCAACTGAGGAGACCACTTCTATTTAACGAGGTAGTGGAGATGTGGATAGAGATAGGAACATATTTTGATAACTCTAGTGGATAGACACAATCTTGAATGAATCCAATCTTGCAGGGATTTTATCTGAGCAAAACCAATTTAGTTTTAAGCTCATCTTCTCACATAACTTGAGTTCGGCCTCAATTGATTTGGGTCATTCTTCACCTCTCTTATTTGGGCTTTGCACCAAATAATCCAACAATCCCCCACAAAGAATGGATCAAATCGATTGGTCTGACTCGAGAGAAAGTCTGAGAGTACAACAGAAAGTACTATATCAGGATAGGTAGTGTTTGGCTTTGAACCTTCCTTAGTGAAAGCTTATCGAACTCACTTAACCAGTCAGTGGTTATTAGCCTTGAACTGCCAGTTGTTATTGCAAGCTTAAACAATAAACCTCACATAGCACTTCCCAATTCGAGATTAGTTCTCGGTTGTGCTCATTATCTCGGCCATGAGCGTCTTGGGTTTCACAAGTGCTTTAGGAAATCTTGCCTTAAAAGAATTCCACAGAGCCGGCCTTACTCCACTTGCATAGGTGATGCACCATCAAGAGTATCTCTTTATACCCCACTTGTGTATTACAAGATATGGCATCATTAAAAGCTTAGCTTATCCTCAACTTCACAGCACCCAGTGCATCCAGGAAAGGGGAGAAGAAATTATTCTGAGTGCTTTCTCATCAGTTACAAAGTTTGCGTTGTCCTATTGAACCTAGTCCATGGGATCTCCAATCGCTAGGTTAGGTTTCCACCAAGTAACTTTTATTGTGTTAAGGATTTTAGCCCCATTCCTTTTGATGCGCAGTTTACCCTCTCAGATGTTAAACCTTTTGTAAATGGATCCGCAATATTCTCATTCGATTTAACATAATCGATGGAGATTACACCAGTTGAGAGTAACTGCCTCACTGAATTGTGTCTACGACGGATATGTCGAGATTTTCCATTATAAATGAAATTCTGTGCCCTAGCAATAGCTGCTTGATTATCGCAATGAATGCATATTGCTGACACAGGTTTTGGCCATATTGGAATGTCCTCTAAGAAATGACGAAGCCATTCAGCTTCTTCACTTGCCTTATCTAGAGCAATGAACTCCGATTCCATCGTTGATCGCGCTATTAACGTTTGTTTTGAGGACTTCCAGGAGATTGCCGCTCCTCCCAAAGTGAATATGTAACCACTAGTTGATTTAGATTCTTCAGAATCTGCAATCCAATTAGCGTCACAGTATCCTTCTACTACAGCTGGATATTTACTATAACACAAAGAATAATTCTTTGTCTTATTTAAATATCCCAATACTCTCAACAGAGCTTTCCAGTGTTCATGTCCCGGATTGCTTGTGTACCTACTCAGTTTGCTAACAGCATAGGCAATATCAGGTCTTGTACAATTCATGATGTACATGACACTTCCAATTACTTGAGAGTATTCAAGTTGATTTATTGCGTTTCCAGTATTCTTGTGTAGGATTAGGTGTGCAAGAAATGGATTATTAGTATCTTTGATATAAAAATCCTTAAATCGTTCAATCACCTTTTCAATGTAGTGTGATTGAGATAGTGAAAGGCCATCAGAAGTTCTTGAAATTTTGATGCCTAGAATCACATCAGCAACACCCAAATCCTTCATGTCAAAATTCCTTTCCAACATTTTCTTGGTATGATTAATAGAATCAATATTCTTACCAAGAATTAACATGTCATCGACATATAGACACACAATTACACATCCTCTCTCGGTGGATTTTGTGTACACACACTTGTCACACTCATTGATTCTAAATCCATTTTGAATCATGACTTTGTCAAATTTTTCATGCCACTGTTTAGGAGCTTGTTTCAGTCCATACAGTGATTTGACAAGTCTGCATACAAGCTTCTTATCTCCTTGGGTTTGAAAACCCTCAGGTTGTTCCATATAAATTTCCTCGTTCAATTCACCATTCAAAAAAGCAGTTTTTACATCCATTTGATGTATCTGCAAATCATATAGTGAAGCTATTGCAATCAACATCCTGATGGATGTAATCCTTGATACAGGAGAATACGTATCAAAATAATCTAGACCTTCCTTTTGTCTAAACCCCTTGGCAACCAAACGTGCCTTATATTTGTCAATGGAACCATCTGCTTTCAATTTCCTCTTGAAAATCCATTTGCATCCAATTGGTTTATTTCCGGGTGGAAGTTCAACCAATTCCCAAGTATGATTGCTCATAATGGATTCAATTTCACTGGTCACAGCTTCTTTCCAGAATGGCGCTTCTGGAGACGACATAGCTTCACTATATGTCTTAGGTTCTTTTTCTAACAAGAATGTTAAGAAATCTGGACCAAAGGATGTAGAGATTCTCTGTCTCTTACTCCTTCTTGGTTCAGTGTCTGTAACCTCAGCTTCTATCTCTTTTCCCTTTTCGAAGTTTAACTCCCTTAACCTCTTGTGAGGAGTTTCACCTTGATCCTTTTTGTAAGGAAAGATGTACTCAAAAAACTCAACATCTCGAGATTCTAGAACCGTATTCACATGAATATCAGGTATTTCAGATTTATGCACAAGAAATCTATATGCACTACTGTTGTGTGCATATCCGATAAACACGCAATCAACAGTTTTTGGACCCAGTTTTATTTGCTTAGGTGGAGGAACTGCAACCTTTGCAAGGCACCCCCACACTTTCAAGTATTTGAATGACGGGATCCTTCCATTCCATAACTCATATGGAATTTTTCTTGTTTTCTTGTGGGGTACTCTGTTTAGAACATAGTTTGCTGTTAAAACCGCCTCCCCCCACAAGTTTTGAGATAGTCCCGAACTTATGAGCATGGCATTTACCATTTCCTTTAAAGTTCTATTTTTCCTCTCAGCAATTCCGTTTTGCTGAGGTGTATAAGGAGCTGTCGTTTGGTGTATTATTCCCATATTTGAGCATATCTCCTCAAAAGAGAATGATTGATATTCTCCACCTCTGTCTGATTTCAAAATCTTAATCTTTTTATCAAGTTGGTTCTCAACCTCATTTTTGTACTTGATAAAACTCTCCATTGCCTCATCTTTGCTTGTCAATAAATAGACATAGCAAAATCGTGTGCAATCATCCACAAAAGTAATGAAATACTTTTTGCCACCTCTACTTTGAACAAATTTTAAATCACATAGATCACTATGAATTAATTGTAGAGGTATTGTACTTCTCTCAATTGAATTGAATGGTTTCTTTGCAAACTTTGCCTCAACACATGTTTCACATTTATAATGTGCATCCAAATTAAATTTTGGAATTAGCCCCAAGTTTGCGATTTTCTTCATTGTACCAAAGTTTACATGTCCTAGTCTACCATGCCACAAAGATGGAGAACACACCATGTAAACTGAATTCATCTCTTTATTCATAACTAATTTTGGGTACAAGAATTTGGAATTTTCATTAATTACAGCAACATTGGCTTTAAAAAGCCCATTATCTAAGTACCCTTTGCCTACAAATACCCCACTCTTAGACAAAATAAATTTGTCGGATTCGAATACCATCTTGAATCCTTTCTTGCTAAGAATGGGGCCTGAAATCAAATTCTTCCTGATCTCGGGAACATGCAGCACATCCAGTAGGTCAAGCTCCTTTCCTGAAGTAAACTTCAAAGTCACCTTTCCTCTCCCTTCAATTTTAACTGGGGCAGAGTTGGCGACGAAAATATGTTCTGCCTCCTTTGCTTCCTTGTAGGTGGTGAACAGTCCCTTATCAACACATATGTGGCTAGTAGTACATGTGTCAACCCACCAATCCTTGGCATTGGATACCATCAGAACTTGACTTACAACAGCAGCAAATCTCTCCTCATCTTGCTCATCAACTAGGTGGGCTTGATTATTGGCTCGTCCCTTGCCTTTTCCATTTTTCTGGCGCTTATTTCTACAGTCTTTAGCCATATGTCCAGGCTTGTCACAAACAAAACAGTTCCCCTGAAACTTCTGGGGCTTACCCTTCTGTTGATTATTATACTTCCGCTTCCTAAATTGCCTAGGTTTGGAAGACTCCACCAGATTTGCCTTTGGCTCTTTGGAAGAACATGTGCTCTTCCTATTGTCCTGCTCAATTCGCAGTCGGCCCAACAGATCATCCATGTTCATCTCCTTCTTCTTGTGCTTCAAGTAGTGCTTGAAATCAGTCCAAGAATGAGGAAGCTTGTCTATAGTAGCTTGCACTTGGAAGGACTCACTCATAGTCATTCCTTCTGCTTCAATCTCTTGCAGAATAACCTGAATTTCTTCAGCTTGATCAATCACTGGTTTGGAATCCACCATTTTGTATTCCATGAATTTGGTCACCACTTGCTTT
Organism: Tripterygium wilfordii; assembly: GCF_013401445.1. Taxonomy (NCBI): domain Eukaryota; kingdom Viridiplantae; phylum Streptophyta; class Magnoliopsida; order Celastrales; family Celastraceae; genus Tripterygium; species Tripterygium wilfordii. Next base: position 157,747 of record NC_052249.1, read on the forward strand.
TTTGAGCTTACTTCTTCGGTACCATATCGTTTATCAAGTGCTTCCCACAATTTTTTAGCACTCGGCATTTTAGAATATGCCTTGTATAGCGGATTGATCATGCTATTCATAATATAATTCTTGCACAGATAGTCACCATACTTCCATGCATCTATAGCAGCTACGACCGTCACATCAGTCTCATCAGCACCAATTGTTGGACACTCTTCCTTCAGGTATCTGACCAAACCAATAGTGGTCAAGAAAAAATACATTTTCTGTTGCCACAGTTTAAAGCCTGAACCAGTAAATTTCTCAGGTTGTTCAGCCTTGATAGAGTGGGGAATCACTGGTGGTGCACTTATATTCACAGTCGGCTTTTCATTAACCTTTCGACTGGACTCGGCCTCACTCACAGTGTGACCATCATTAGCCTTTCGACCATTGCCACCATTAGTGGTCTTATCATCAGAGGAGGCATTGCCTCCCTCTGGATCAACAAAAGGGTCAACAGCAGGATCGTTTCCTACTCCAGGCATCCTCGGGTTATTAGGGGCAGCCATTGTATCAAGTTATATCTGTAATCAAGACCTAGTTAGTAAACACAAAAGGCCAACAAACACGGTTTTATCACCTTAAGATTGTTGTCAATTGTTTACAAACTAGGGATCACCACTTCAGATAGCAATCATATAAAACAAAACACATGTACCTAGACCATGTATATGTAGGTATATCATATCCCGAGTTCATATATATATATATGACAAAATCATATAAATCCAAACCATGCTTATGTGATCATTGTATAAGCTGAAACCATTAACTCATATATACATATATATTTAATCGGCAATGCTATAGAGCAGTACACATGTAATCAATAAAACTTTAATTGCCTTTTAGTTCAACACGTATTGAATCATTGATTACACATCATCAACCGAAACATGATTGCACAAAATATCACACCGAACAATATGACCAGACTCAAAGCAACAGAGTTTGTTACCGAACGACGAAATGAATTGAAGACAGAATTTGAAGCGAGGTACGCGGATGCGAATCTCCTTAAGGTGATAAAGCCGCCTGCTATCGGTGCCTACAGGATGGATGGCAGTTCACCTCCCAAGATACAACGCTTCACTCCCACCGTTGGTAGCACTATCAAAACGATGGACTTAATCGAACCTCTCTCGAACTGTGCTCTCAGACCTGAATAGAATTTTCTTAGAGTGTGTTTTTCTGTACTCCTTTCAACTGAGGAGACCACTTCTATTTAACGAGGTAGTGGAGATGTGGATAGAGATAGGAACATATTTTGATAACTCTAGTGGATAGACACAATCTTGAATGAATCCAATCTTGCAGGGATTTTATCTGAGCAAAACCAATTTAGTTTTAAGCTCATCTTCTCACATAACTTGAGTTCGGCCTCAATTGATTTGGGTCATTCTTCACCTCTCTTATTTGGGCTTTGCACCAAATAATCCAACAAAACAATCGTGTCTTAGTAGCTTTAGAATTTTCGTTTTACTCATTGTTTGATGTGTGCATAAATTGTTCATTTATTTTTTAAGGGGTTTGATTCTGGAAATTTGTTCAAGTAATTAAATGGAAGTTCATAATGGTCCTACGATCTCCATAACTTGCTATTCAGCAAATATATTTTACTTTAAGTCATGTAAAACCTTATGGACAGCATGGTGAAATTACTTCACTTCTAATTTTCCATGTGCTTGCACATCTACATAATTTGTCACGTCTCATTGGTGCATCACGTAAAACAAAGGAGTTTACCAGCAGGAAACTTCCTGTTGAGACTTCCTCGATCCTACTCCCAACTGTTTTGCACACTTTTGTCAAGCTTTGGTCTTTGGAGTGGTATATCCACGTTGTCGTTGCAACTGAAATGTGACTTGGACTTGGAAGGATGGGTTCACTCTTAACTGCCAACAAATTGAGTCTCTTCACTACTGTAGGGCTAATGGATTTGGCTCAGTTATGTCTATTAGAACTACCATTCTGAGACTCTGGGATTTTGTACAAATAGGGCCCGTAAGGATCTAGGAGTCCAAGGAAAAGAATACCTCATGTTGAAGATTGACATAAAGAAGCATCAGTTGAAACTGAACCAATGATTAAATACACAATCCATTGATCTCTTCAATGAAGTTTTTTTTTTTTCATTCAAAACAAAAATTTGGATAAGTTTAAACTTCTCAATACTTTTTTTTCTTATAACTGAAACTTTGATGATAAAAGATACGCAAGTAAGATTTGCTTTGTTGGCTCTTTTATTGATTTTTATTACGGCAATCTGAAGTTCAGAGGTGTAGGACAGTTGCCTTACAGCCTTACCTTAACTTTTTGCTTTTAGGGATCCCTAATTCCCTATGCAGCGTTTTGTATTCATACTAGCTTTTGCATTTCTATCACTCGCCTTGGTATCTCTTTTAGTATGCTACTTTATGGATGTGCATTCCTGAGCACTTTAGCCTTCTCTGACAAAAAATTTCTTTCTCATTCTGGATTTATAGTAGCAATGTCTGAGAAAATAACAGCCGAGAGCTTACTGAACAACCTGGTAGAAACCATTGCCGACAATGTTCCAAAGCAGAAATCTGTATCATTTTTTGAAGACGAAAATGTCTCATCTCGTTTCAATAGACTTTTTGGGCGCCAGAAGCCTGTACACCATCTTTTAGGGGGTGGAAAATGTACGAATGTTCTGGCCTTATCTCTTTTTCTACTTTTTTTCCTCCTCCCTTACTCTTGTTACTGTTTTTCTTGCACGTACTAATCTCACCCCAAATCATGTAGCTGCTGATGTTCTATTGTGGAGGAACAAGAAAATTTCAGCTAGTGTTCTAACTGGGGCAACAGCTATCTGGGTGCTTTTTGAATGGCTAAATTACAATTTTCTGACCCTTGTATGCTTTGCTTTGGTTTTTGGTTTGCTTGCTCAGTTTGTTTGGATAAGCGCTTCAGGTCTATTAAACAGGTGAGTTTGACGTATTTTCTCTTATGCTATCTGTTCAATGATATAATGTACAGTTGTGAGGACATAGTCTAGTCTCTGTGGCAAACAGGTCACCATCTAAAGTCCCTCGCCTTGTTTTGCCTGATGAGATATTTGCCAACATTGGCATAGCAGTTGGCACTGAAGTTAACAGAGGTTTGCGATTTCTTCAGGATGTGGCCTGTGGAGGAAACTTGAAACATTTTCTTGTGGTATGATTAAACTGGTGAACTATTCCTGTTATATTTCTCGTTAACACAAAGTATATAATTGCTTATGAAAACTGGTAAATGTTTTCTTGGGCTAGTATTTCATCATAGAGAGATTTCCTTAGGACTTAGTTGGACCATCAACTCTGGAAGATATAAAAAATTGAAACCTGCTGGAGACATTATGGACTTGACATGAAGGTATTTGTATGAGAGTATAAACATTACAAAACCTGTGTTATATGAAGAATTCTGTTGGCTTGTCGTCTATTTGATACTAGGTGTTTGGAGAAAGACAGTAGATTTTATTTGGAATATTGGAAAGTTGACCTCTTTAGTTTTCTAAGACAACTTCTTTATTCTGTAAAATACTTCCAGGCTTTAGGAAGCTTATGGGTGGCCGCTGTGATTGGAAGCTGGTGCAATTTTCTGACTGTTCTGTACATTGGTGAGACATCTTACCCTTTTCGTTGGAAATTGGGCGTTCTGTGTTGATGACATATCGGTCATGATTCTAGATATTGTAGAGTTAATACATGGAAATATTTCTGTTGTAAGAAACATTGAATAAGCCAAAAGCAGAGAATCCATGAAACCTCTCCTGTTACAAATTTATGACATAATTTTGGTGAATAAGATAATATGTTGCCTGGTTCTTTCAAATGGGTTTTGCAGTTGAAGACTAGCTAGAAAGCTAGGCAATGAGAATCATTTGTGCAGCCGTGATTGTCGTGACTTAATCATGGATGTCATTTCTCCTAAATAAATGAATAAAAGTAGCTTAAATGATCAGATAAATAAATTGTAAGCGTTGATTTTAATAGTTCTGCAACATTGATGGAGCGAGCATCTGGTAGATAAGCAGTATGATTATTGTAATATATATATATTTCTCTCTCTGATCCTATGATATTTCCCTAAAGGTTTTGTCGCTGCGCATACGTTACCGGTCCTGTATGAGAAGCATGAAGATCAAGTCGATGACTTTGCATACAAGGTCTTTGACCAGCTTCGGCATAACTATCGGAAGCTGGATGCCAGTGTCCTAAGTAAGATTCCCAAGGGAAAGCTCAAGGGGAAGAAGCATGAGTAGATTAATCATGTAGTGTAGTAATGTAGTATATAGAATTTGATGGATTGCCTTGGTCAAATCAAAACTTTTAGTTAATTGAGACTAAAAGCAAACAGTTTATTGTCATTTGGTATGAATTTCAAATCTGTCACAATACTCAACTTAAGGCAAAAATAAAATGTAACCTGGTCCACACAGTCGATACTTATTAGGGATCTAACACCATAAGACTCCCAGAACGATCTAAGACCACACAATTCGATACTTGACGTACGCCATGCCCACGGGGCGGGTGAATTAGTCATTTTGGCAATAATATATATGTCACTTATTAGGGGATTGGGTATGCTCCTTCTCCTTTTTCTTACTCTTTGATATCAACATTTTTTAAAAACAAAACATTTGAATATAATATTGTTGTATTTTATGTTAAATAAAGAAACCAAATTCATTAAAGAAAATAAATGTATAAAAAAAATCTCCGACATTTGTTGAACATATATTATTGAGTCTCCGACATTGGTTTGGGGGCCTCACCGGTCTCCTCATTAATTACCTTAACGTACGTTTCACTGTGTTAGTGTATAGTCTTAAATTGAAAAAGAATACAAAAGGTGTAATTAATATTTATACACTTGAACCAAATTGTGTATACCTACATATATGAAGCCAGGGTGGCAAAAGAGGTGTGCACGAGCCGTAGAAGTTTAAGAGTGTGTATTGGCTGCTCCATCCACGTGTGGAATGTGAAATGCGGACAACTTCCATGAGCCAAACCCCAAGTCTGCCATTTTGGACAAATTTGTGGACTCTAACTCAACCATGTCACCCACTTAATTTCCTCTTTTTCCAAAGGACAACACCCATTTACTACAATTCACAAAAAAAGATTAATTGTAATGGAATTGAGAAAAGGAAAGCGCATGTGAGAGTTGATTAATATCGAACATAATCATCAGATTTTTTTTCAGAATCACTTGCCATTATCACCAAAAGTGCTTCTGCTATAAATAGGGACAATGTCCATAGGCTGGTTGGTCAAGAACACGCACATTCTTTGCTTGCTAGCTAGCTTAAACCTAGTTCTATTTGTGGGTTTTGTTGGGTCAGTTTGAAAAATGGTGATTATTGTGGGCACCAAGAAACCTGATGCTGATTTTCTGCTCAAACCTGGATTGCTGCTCAGCACTGCACAATACCAGATTGTGACAACGGCTTATGTCCGTCAAGAAGATGGGGACGATGACGACGATGATGACAGTGGCGATGTAGCACCAGCAGCATAAACATTTTTGGATATATACATATATATATATATATATAGAGAGAGAGAGATAGAGGGAGGGAGGGAGAGATTGATCGATCAATCTGTAATCCCTCTCAGTAGTATCCTTCAAAAGTATATAGTTTATGGAGTATTTTGTGCTCTCCAGTGTGTGTGTTAGGGCATATATTTATAGTAGACAAAGGATCATGATGACATGAACCCTAGAGTATTATGCTTAAGCCATATATATAAATAAAATATGTTATCAATGTCAGTGTTAATTGCTATGTATTTTGAGACTTTAATATAGTAAGTTTTAATGCAAATTATGCAATATTATATGCACTGTCATCTTTCTTTTTTTAAAAAAAAAAAATTAATGATCTCTCGGTAGTACTAATGTAGATTGATTTCATCATGGGTATTACATTTTTTTAGTAACTGTTTATTAGGACATTATATATCCCTAATTTTGAAAAGTTATTCTAATTTCTTTTGCATTCTTTGGGCCATTCTATTTACTTGAAACAATTTGAACATAAATTAGTTTCTCAAAATCTAATTTCCCATTCCAGTAGTGCACTACTCGTTAGTGTTTCTTCTTGATCATTACTTCAATATAAACTTATAAATCAGCATATATATTAATTGGATTATTGTAGATCAATGACCATCATCATTTTCCCAAAATTGTATCTTTATATATGAAATAAAGGGTCAATAATATGTTTGTGTGTTTTAACTTGAACCATTTGTGTATTGTGATCAGAAACCTCTCGTCAATACTTTGGAGATTCACTCCATGATAAAAATGTAAGTGATCCTATGTAGGGACACTTCTGAAGATGTGATGCACAGGTCTGAAGGTTTACTCTATTGGGGTGGCCCCAGAGGGCCCTACCTTGGATTGGAAGTTTCCATGATCACTACAAAACATAGTATCAAGTTATCAACCACGATGCCTAGTGACGATGCTTTTTGTCATAAGTGTTGTAAAAATATAAAACAAATGCGACGTTTATAAAAAGTGTCGTTAAAACATTGATATATCGGCGTTGATATAAAAAAATTTCGTTGTAGTAAAAAATGATTTGTGCCAGGCAATTGGCCCGAGTTAAAGCATGACGTTTTTTAAAGAAGCATCGTCAATTATCGGCATTTTAATATTATATACAAAAAAAAAAAGAGAGAGAGAGTATTGCTCCTTTTAATATTATTCAAATCCCATTTTCATTCAACTATTTATTAAAACCATCTCCTTCAATTTTATTTTTATGAAACTTTGTACTTTAAGACACATTTTAAAGCTTAATTGTCAATGTACAACACTTTATAAACAAGAAGCTGAGGCTAGATGAGCTAACATTCTCATTATTTCATGTAACATGTACCTTAATAATTTATGCTTATGTTGTTGCTCCAAATAAGGATTTTTAAGTGTGTGAGGATTATTATTATTTTTCCTTTTAATGATATATTCAATCCAACACAATTCTTTCTGAACAATATTTTGTATTTTGAGAAAATTCTTAGTTTCTGAACCGACAAAACTCATAGGCTGGAGGACACGAAAAAAAAATCTACAGAACTCCACGTGCGAAAGTACATATGACCACGTGTAGTTGATGATATTGATCGATTAGTTAATTTTCCCCCAACAAAATGACAACTTCGAAAGATGACATCTTGTGCTTTTCTTCGTCTCTGCCACAGATTTTGGAGTTCTGATTGAGGAGTTCCGACAGTAAGCATCTTAAATTCAAATACCCATTTCAATTGTTGAACTGGGTCATTCGTTTTGGTCTCGTCTGAGTTTCAGAATTCTAAGGAGTAAAATCATGGCCTTGCATGTCAGCAGTTCATGCTTCCCTGTTTTTAGCTGTCAAATGAGAGTTTCTAGAGTGAGAGCTATTGCCTCTGGAGATTCCGCCGCTGTTAAACCAGAGGAAGGGAACAGGGTCAAGTTGGGTGGCTCTGAATTGAGGGTCACAAGGCTAGGGATTGGAGCTTGGTCTTGGGGAGACACTAGCTACTGGAATGACTTTGATTGGGATGGTAAGAATTGACTTCATTTGGAATTTGTCCTCATTTTATATTTATTTTTGTTATCATTATATTGTACATGAATTTTTTTCAGGAATTTAACATTCTTGGATGTTTAATTTACCAGTGAAAAGGATTGATGAGATGATAATTTGTGGGTTTATTGGATTGGATTTGTGAAGTTCACTGTTATTTCATATTTACAGGTGCTAATAGGACAAATGAGTGATAAAAATCCAGTAGAATGAAATAAGAACACAAGTGTGTGCGAATTGCTACATAGTGTTTAAGATAAAAAAAAAATTAGAAAAAAAACCCTAATCTTGTTTTTCAATGATTACAGATAGGAAAATGAAAGCTGCTAAGGCTGCTTTTGATGTCAGTATTGATCTTGGGATAAATTTCTTTGATACTGCTGAAGTCTATGGCTCGAGGGTGAGAGACATGTCCTTTGTTCTTCTTCTCACCTCCATAAATTTTTGCTCAGTTTTACCCTGTAAAATCTTTTTTTATTTTTTGGTATAATTGCAGCTTGCATTGGGTGCCGTAAGTTCTGAAACTCTGCTAGGAAGGTAGGATTACAGAATTCAACTACTGATGACATTTCTAATTATAAATTTTCGAGACAATGTTAAAATTTTCTCTCCTAATGATTAAATTCAATTTCTTTTGATTTCCTTCAAGATTCATCAAGGAACGCAAAGAAAAGGATCCTGACGTTGAGGTTGCTGTTGCAACCAAGTTTGCAGCATTGCCATGGAGGCTGGGCCGTGGAAGTGTCGTAAAAGCCCTCAAGGACTCAATGAGTCGCCTTGGAATTTCTTCGGTGGACCTATATCAACTCCATTGGTATATGCTTTGTGAGCTTTTTATCTGGTCTTTTGTTGCTATTAGTATCTGTTGAAATTTGCTGAGTGAAAAGTTTCTGCTGATTTTCAGGCCTGGAGTATGGGGAAATGAAGGTTATTTATTCCTAAAACCATCATTACATAGAGCTAATGACTTGGCATATTTTAGAATATAATTTTTTATTAAAGTCATATCCAGATTACTGAGAATGTCACTCCATTGAGAATTCATTTTCAGGGTATCTCGATGGTCTTGGAGATGCTTTTGAGCAGGGCCTTGTGCAAGCTGTTGGTGTTTCAAATTACGGTGGTACCATTCTGCTGTTCATCTTATTATTCTTGATTCATATTACGCAGATTGAACTCAATCCTTAACTTTTTCCTGCTTCAAAATTATAGTACATTCATGATGTTTGGCCAATTCTTATATTTGTTCAAGGGTTCTTACCTCTCTCTCAATAGTATATGATGACATGCTGAGTTCCTTGATCAGAGAAACGACTCCGTGATGCTTATGAAAAGCTCAAGAAGAGAGGTATCCCACTGGCTGCGAACCAAGTGAATTACAGCCTAATCTTCAGGGCTCCGGAGCAGAATGGGGTAAAGGCAGCGTGTGATGAACTTGGGGTCACTTTAATTGCATATTCACCTATTGCTCAAGGTGAAACCAATATCTTTTCCTTTTGCTTTACTATTCTCACGTTTGTGCTACCCAGTTCATTTTTCTTCATCACTGAAACTTAACCCTTCTGCTGTATTACTAATCAGCCAAAGATGAGCTAGAACTAGAAGAAAGAATGTGCTATTCTTTTCTAACACACAAGGCTTCTGACCAAGAAAGATGGATATATAATCAACAAATATAACAACCATACAATGTTCAGAATGAAGACTCAAACATTATCTATAAATACCTAATACAGGCGGCCTTGTGAACTTTGATGACAGAACCTGAATAAAAATACAGTTTGATATGAAATTTGCCTTTTCCTCATGCCAGAGCACTGACATATGAACTCTTTCACTTACACAGGGGCTCTTACGGGAAAGTATACGCCAGAAAATCCACCAAGTGGTCCTCGAGGCCGAATTTACACGCCTGAGTATCTAACAAAGGTAGGGACTGTGGGAAAGTCATGGAAAACCCAAGTTTTTAAGTCTCTGGCTGAACCCTTTTTTGGCTATGCAGCTCCAACCTCTGATAAACAGAATCAAGGAAATAGGAGAGAAATATGGTAAAAGTAATACTCAGGTTTGTCATTGTCCCTCATTTAGCCATGTCCTTTTGATTACGGAATACAAGTTCCAAATACGTGAAAACATTTGTTTTTCTTAGTGCTACTTTTTATATCTTTAATTACATTCATAAAAAAGCCAAGACCTCCACCAGATTGCTAACGCCTTCATCAAACATGAGTTTTTTTTCTGCTTGGACTGAGAGGATATGGGGTTCCTGTCTGCAGGTGGTTCTCAACTGGCTCATAGCCCAGGATAATGTTCTTCCAATCCCTGGAGCCAAAACTCCTCAGCAGGCGGAGGAATTTGCTGGTGTTCTTGGGTGGCAATTAACCAATGACGAGATCAATGAGCTACGCTCATTGGCGTCTGAGGCAGGACAACCGGTTGGTTTCCCCGTTGAAAGCTACTAAATTCTTAACTGTAAGTTCACACTATTCTAGATAGAAAAAATAGATGGTTGAGGAACTAGGGATCCTTTTGATGGCACTGAAAATGTAGAGAAATTGCACTAGCAATTGCCTCAGTATCAGTACGTTGAAAAGTTCATCTTATTGTAAGTTCATATACACTAGTTAAATAAATTGAAAGACATTATATGAATCCATAAATAATTGCTATTTACATCAAAAGCATTATTATTATTAGTTAGTACTTCAACTTTCAACTATCCGAGTATCGTGCACTCCTTTAAAGAAATTCCCGTTTTGGTAACTGATATCTGGATTAATTTCCACGATGCGGGATGGAATTGGCCCTAGAATCTGGATTAGTTGATGCTTTTTCCTTAGCATTTTTGTTGTCTTTATTGTTGATACTTCTAGTCCTTACGGTAGAGCCTTTGGAAGCACTGTCAACATTTATAAGCGCACTCAATTATTGGCAGCTTCACTTTATGAAGAAAGTTTACTGAGGTTTTCTTTGGAGGCTTGGAATCCATTATTACTTCAATGGGCCAATATGGGTTTGTGATAGGGATGATGGGTCCATCTGACTGGGTTTGTGACCTAAACTAGGTCACTAAAATTTAGTATTGTTTTCTCTTATCATCTATATATTGTGAAGTGCAGATCATTATCAAAGTCGAAATCACAATAAAAGGGATTGGTTTTGTTGCTTGGCAAAAGTTTTGTCACTATACGGCAAGAGGAGAGTGACATATCATCTTGTTCCAAATTGGGCCATCACACCAACCACTAGAGAGGAAAATTATGCCTATGGTGCTTGCACAATTTAAGAACTTTGTGACCCTTTTTTGTATAGGCAAATATCCTTTTGAATCTTGTTCAAAATGCACCAATTTTAAGTGAATTGTGTGAAAAAAGGATACAAATAGTATCCAACTTAGCAGGGACACCCCAATGGCCGATCCTTTCTCTGTGGATGAATTTTCATGAACACTTCTTGTTCCTCCACAAAGGCTGCCATTTCCAGGTGGCACTACTTCCTTCAACATTCAGATCCCACTTTCCCTGACCACATGTAGTTCTAGATTTCCCAACTCTTTTAAAATTAAGAAAAACAAATAAAATAAGGGAAACAATCCAAAATTGGGGGCCGTAGGATTGCTCAATATTCAAACAATCTAACAGTATTCACAACTTGACTGCGCCAATGTCTCTAATCAACTGCCATGTGGACAATCAGGGTGTACACTGTCACTATAGAATCATTCCTTCTCTGACCTTGTCCCTGTCTGTGTGTTTTTGCAACTGGACATCAAGCAGACGCCTCTGGTCTTTTCTCTGAAATCTACCATTTTTACACTTAAAAAAATAGCTTTTCAGAGAGAGAGAGAGAGAGCATTCTGTGTCTAGATAAGTTTCTTATACAAGAAAGAATTCTGGAGACTTGGCTTTAAGTCAGGTGTGCTTCGCTTCCATTCTTCGTTTCCATTTTCCTTTTAAAGACCTTCACTTTGGTTCTTTCCCTGGCTGTTATTGCTGGAAAATTCATGGGTTTTTTTCATTTCTAGGAAATTTTTGGTGGGTTTGATCTATATTTGGTTTTTGTCTCGTTTGTTTTCTTTAATTTGCTTGTAGAGTTCTGAGAATGTACGAAAAGGGGCTCTCTTTTTGCAATCTCTTCCTCTTTTCTATCTGCTAAGTGTAAAATGGACCATGAAAGTTCTTAAATTGAATTGGGTTTTCTTTAATTTTCGTCAAACTTGCGTTGCCAAAAGATAGATCAGTGGAAGTGATGATAAATTAAAGCTAAAATCTAAGTATTGTGGTTTCTTTTCAAGAACTTTTAGCCTTTTAGGATACTTCCATATATGGTGTAGCAATATCTAAATCTGTTGGTCTGTTTATTTTATTGTTTACAGTTTACCCAATTAATTATGCACTTATTTAAATGTGGGTTTGGAATCTTTCGACTGTAGGATTGTCATTATGCTTTGTTTATGATGCTAACTGTATCTCACTAATGATTACTAATCATTAATCCCTTTATAATAATCGTTGCTTGCTATTTCTGTTTTTTTTTTTATTTATATTTTAATTTACAGGGAATCAGTCTGTTTCTTCTTAGCTCAGCACAGCCGCCATGAATCATTGGAATTTTGAGGCTGATGTCCCCTTCTCCAATCAAAAGAAAGCTATGGGGTCTGTATTTCTTGCTAATTGTTCTTTCTTTACATATAGTTGTTTAGCATATCTGAATAGTCTTGATTTGTTTGGCCAAACAATTTTCAGGCCAGACAATGAGCTTATAGAGCTGCTATGGAGAGACGGACAAGTAGTTTTCAACAGTCAAACACATAGAAAATCGAGTACTTTGATTCAAGATGATGAGACTCTCTCATGCATCCAATTTCCACATGATGATTCCTTTGATAAAGAGTTCTGTTCCAGTTTCTTATCCGAATTGACATATGCCGATCCTATCGAGACTGATAAATCAATCAGGCAAGTCGATGATGAAAATTTTGTTAAGTTTGGTGCTTCTGATTCTACAAAGGTTAAGCATCCAGTCGTTTCTGCATATACTGGAAATTCTATGCCACCTCCGAAAATTCAAATCCCCATTCAATCGCAGCATAATAATAATAATGTAGGAGGTTTTGTAAAGGCCTCTCATATAGCAGTGCCGATCATGGGTGAGTCGAATTTACCTAGTGGACAATTTAGAGGTAAAATGTCAGGGAATGTTAAGCAAGGAGAGCTTAGAGAGTGCTCATTGATGACACTTGGGTCAAGCCACTGTGGTAGCAACCAAATTCCAAATGACCTGGATACTAGCCGAGCTTCGAGCAATGGTTTTGGCACTACTGGGTTATCTGGTGGTTCTTCGAAATATGAAGGTAGGAAAGTGGTTTCTCAGAGCGACAAAGGGGAAGCAGAGACACTTGAGCCAGCTGTTACTTCATCACCAGGTGGATCGAGTAGTAATTTAGGGAAAACAGACAATCAGTCCTCTGGGTTCAGTGATCACAAGAGGAAGGGCAGAGATGGCGAAGAATCAGAGTGCCAAAGCGAGGTTAATTAATCTTCTTCTCTTTCTTGCCTGCTTGCTATGCCTTGAGACTTTTTTTGACATGTAATGTGTTAGTGTTTTAGGCCGCTGAGCTTGAATCTGCTACGGGAAGCAAGTATGCTCGTAAATCAATATCTGCTCGCAGGAACCGGGCTGCTGAAGTGCATAATCTTTCAGAGAGAGTAATATTAGGAATTTCTACCATTTCAAAGTTGGTGATCATGTACTCTCTTTTTTACTGAACCTCTCTTGTGATTCTGTGCAGAGACGAAGGGATAGGATCAATGAGAAAATGAAGGCATTGCAAGAGCTCATACCGAACTGTAACAAAGTACGTAGTTAGCTAAATTGATCTGTTAGGTGTTTATAAATCAGACTTCAGTTTTGTGGTTTTCTCAACAGAATTAGTCTTAAATGTTGCAGACAGACAAAGCATCAATGCTAGACGAGGCCATTGAATACTTGAAGTCTCTTCAGTTGCAACTGCAGGTATAAATCTTAGTTTCTTAATTTAAATATCAATATTTTCATTTGCCATTCAAGCCTCTGAAAATAGACTTCTGGTGTTTCAGGTAATGTGGATGGCTACCGGAATGGCCCCAATGGTTTTTCCAGGAGTTCAGCATTATATGTCGCGTACGAGTATGGGAATGGGGTCCCCTCCATTACCATCTATGCAAAATCCTCTACATTTGTCTCATGTTCCACTTGTTGATCCTCAATCCATATCCATGGCTCCAGCGCAAAGCCAGGCTATGATGTGCCAAACTCCATTCTTGAATCCAGTTAACTATCAACATCAGATGCAAAATCCATCTTTTCCAGACCAATATGCGCAGTTCATGGCCTCCCACCACTTGCAGACCGCCTCTCAGGTTTGTGTATGATGACAATGTTATCAGTATTTTTTATTTTGAGAGGGAAATTAACAGAAATAATTTGCATTGGTTTTTTTTTTTTCTCTTACAGCCCATGAATATGGTGAGACCTAATTCCCAACCAGTGCAACAAAGTCAAATGATGGCAGCACCTGGAGGCAGCATTGGACCCTTTAACCGTGGAGCGGCAAATGGCGACACTTCTCATGCGGCAATATAGGTAAGCCTCTCCGATCTCTTTGAACTAAATATCTACTGCTCTGAATATTTAAAATTGTTTATCTCTGGTTCAACTCCTCTGATACCACAAGTTCTGTCATCAATCATTTCCATAATTTAGCAGCTTTTTTTTTTTTTTTTTTTTTTTTTTTCCTGATGTTGACAGGTTAGCCACGATGCATTCATTGTTATCTGATACTCATGGTCCCTAGATAAGGTAGAAAGACAGGACCATTGCAACATTGTTGAAGCCATTAAGTTGTTCTTGGTGAATCTTTTGGATCATCTTGAATCTGTCACAGTATACAATCACTGCCGCTGAAGACGACGTGTATCTCTAATTATGTTTATATATCCATGTAAAAGCATTCAACTTTACCATAACCCAGTGATCGATTCTCGATTCAAATGTTATCCACACTGCCAAGGATGAAACGAGTATTAATCCTGGTGCTTGGCAAAATAATGCAGTTTTTGTAGTTGTTTCATTATATATAAATGAATAACCAACTTTTCTTACTCTTCTTGTACTATGCCTTAATTTAACACTGAATCAACTCGACCTAGTTTCCGTTGGTTGTGTTATCCTAGTTTGTAAAGTTAACTTTGATTCTTCAACTACAAGAATATTGGGAAAGTTGAATGAATACCCTACAATTGTTTGCCTTGAAAAAGTTTGAGATCTGAAGGATATTTTTTTTTTATCTCTACTTTTATCTGGCAACAAGTGAATATGTGACATAGTGATAGAGTTTAGAGGTGCAACCTAGTTCACAAGTTCAATTCCTAAAACACTCTCTCTACATATTATGTGAAGATAAAGTTTACGTATATACTATTCCTAACTCCGTTCATTGCAAAAGTTTTGTGTTCGAGATTTGTTTATCTTACAGTTGCTTATCTTGTGTAAACAATTTAGTTGGCATTTTAAATATTCCCAAGGCATCAGAAGTAAAGGTACCCAACCAAACCCACCTGCCTAGTGCAGTAGTGGCTATAGTTGGAGATGATGTTGCCTTTGTGTATTGCACCTCAAGACAAAGACACCACTCCACTTGTGGGCACTGTTTCTTTTTTGTACTTTATTTTGACAGCGAAATCCATCAATTTGGTTGTCCATAAGGCTTTGAATATGATAGTGAGCATTCTTCACTTACACAGTGATCAGAAAAGAAAGAAAGAAAGAAAGAAAGAAAGAAGTCTTGTCATTGATTTTAAACTAATTGAGTTGAATAGAAAACATTAATTATCATGTTTCCAATTAGCTAGGAGGGTAATGTCTGAATTAATAATAATTTTTCTATGTTTAGACTAATCTTCAGTTTGGACCAAATTATTAACTTTAGTTCAAGTTGCACTTTAGAAAAGGAGAAGGAAAAAAAGGGAAAAAAAAGGCACTTTTGAAGTGCAAATAGAATAATCGAGCTTTATCATAAATCACATCATTCCCTACTCCATTCATATTCTCCTTTTTTTCTTTTTTTAATTTTTTTTATAAGCACTCATATTATCACTTACCATTATTTCTATATAAGAAAGATTTTTGGGTAGGCTAAAGGCTCGCACAACTTGGTTATTTTTTGTCTCGTCGTTATTGGTTCTTAAACCTAGAAAATACATTTGTTGTGTGAGAATCGTAGTCTGTTGGATTTTGCCACTCGAAAGTGAAATAAATTCTCAACATAGATAAATATATTGGTGAGGTATCCTCTGTTGAACCAAATTACGTCTGGTTTAAACGCAAGTTGCAATACTAAAAAAAAGGGGATAAAAGAAGAAGAAGAGAGTAGTAAGAATGAGATTGAAACCCACAGCCAGAAGACAAAGAGATGCAAGAAAAACAAGCAGATATTTAATTGGAGCCATTCCATTAGAATAGGAATGGGGGGGGGGGGTCAGGGTGCTGGTTTTACAGATAACATGATGTTATTATGATTGTTATTTATTCCATGGACATGGAATCTTTTTCTTGATGCTTGGAGGTGGAAAAAGATTGACGTACACATGGTTGGGTCCCATAAATAAATGTTGTCTTCATTTTTATTTTATTTTATTTTTTTTATATTTATTACTACATTATTAGTGTTGATTTTTTATATCTTTCCTTCATCTTCATCCCTTGAAAAAGAGAGAGCACAAAAAATGAAAAAAAGGTTTTGAGTCTTTTGAACCCACCATCACCAAGCAGCCCAAAGACCAAACTACAATTAGCAGCCCAACGAATGGCGTGTCAAGCCCAAGCCCAAGCCAATAAAATCTAACCACCCACTTTCTTCTCTCTCATAACGTACGTAAAACCCCACCATCACCATCACCACCACCACCTACACCTGGACCTGGACATGGACCTGGTCGGTGCTAAATGCTAATACAGTCTGACCACGACAAACACGTGGTCGGTGGTGCTAATAACTTTCATTGACATTGAAGACTAGCAGCATGGTAAATTAGAAATGTAGTAGTCTCTAGTGACTTCACAATCAAATATTTCAAATCTCATATAAAAAGGAAAAGGATATATATATATATATATATACATATATCAATTATTAATAATATTATTATGATGTTGGGATTGGGAGGACCAAAGTGCCCCCCAATATTTATAATAACAGAAAGTTGATTGCTTTGCTTTTATATCATTATTCCAAGTTAATTTCATTTCCAAAACCAGTAAGAATTTAAGATTCATGGGAAAGATAATCAATTAAAATTAAATACTGTATTATTGAAATACCCAAAACAATAAAATAAAATTACTGTTCTTCTTCCCCACAATTACAAATTGAGATCGCTCCGCCAACAAAATTGATACCTACTCGCTCGCTAGTCTTTGCGTCTAAATTGGTAAATATCAATTAGCGTTCTCCACGTGTCATCCATAAAGCGCGTCATGATTAAAGCGCACCGTTTGGTTGGCACAATCAATCAGGTCACTCCCCCACTCTATTAAGTATAAAGCCCCACTCATGTCATGACCCAACCCTACAAAAGTTTCATTCATTCAAACTGTACTGTAACCAAACAGACTGACAGACGACGACTGCCCCTTCTCTTTTCCTTCAATTTCCATCTCTCTATATCCCGCAGCAATTAGGGATTCCAGATCTTTATTGGCTCTCAATCGGACTCAACGGAGATCAATAGATTGCCAACGAAACGAAGAGAGGTTTCGTATGAGCTGGTTGGGGAACCTGGCTTGCTATAATTATTTCTCCTTCACTTCCAATTCAAACCATTTCATAACCTGTTTCTTGTTTTTTATCCTCCATTACTCTCCTCAATTTACTCCTTCCCTCTTTTATTTTGAGAAGAAGCCCATTGAGCCCTTGTTAATATCAACGATTTCCTGCTTCGATTTTTTTTATTCTAATTATCGACTGTTTAATCGTCAATCACTGGTAAATGGATTCTCCGGTCGGGAGTAATCGCCATCAATTACGTCCTGGTACGTTCATATCTCGATCACTGTTTGTCTGGTCATCCTATTCTCGTGGTCGTGGAGTCAGTCAAAGATGTTAACCTTTTGATTTACTTTGTCGGTGGGATATTTTAATTGGAATTGAACTGTTGTATGTATCTTCGTAAGAGAAGAAATTTACTTTAGTTAAATTTTCGTATTTCTATTTTATTTTTGTAGTTGACTCAATTTTGGTATTGTATTGGTGATGATTTGTAGCTATTTGCTATTCAAATGCGGAGAGGAAGCCATCTGTAATCGTGATAGGTGGTGGCATGGCTGGGATTGCAGCGGCTCATGCTCTTCACAATGCCTCATTTCAGGTACTATAAACCTATGATTTAATGGACAAAAGGTTTCCTTTTGCTGACTTCAATTTCTTTCTGTTCTGAATGTTGTTTCTTACTTAATTATGCTGTATTACTGTCTTTTATCTGTCAGGTAATGCTGTTGGAATCACGGAATAGGATTGGAGGCCGAGTTCACACTGACTACTCGTTTGGGTTTCCTGTGGACCTGGGTGCATCATGGTAAGCTCTCTTTTTGCCTATATACCTTCTGCTAGGAGACTAGATCCGTTGCTAGTTGTTGTTATGAAAGCTGCGCCTTTATGTTGACACTGTAGGTTGCATGGGGTCTGCAAAGAGAACCCCTTGGCACCATTGATTGGGAGACTGGGGCTACCCCTTTATCGAACCAGTGGTGATAACTCTGTTTTGTATGACCATGATCTGGAAAGGTAAGTGCTTGCCATGTTTGTTGGTTATGATGTACCTGTTATTTGATATTGTTGTTTCTACAGTTTTTAAACCTTTTTTTTTTCCTCTCCTAATAACCTAAATTAGTCTCTGTACATAATCGATGGCCTTAATAATATTTTACTTTTTCAGCTATGCACTTTTCGATATGGATGGGAATCAAGTTCCTCAGGATTTGGTTACAAAAGTTGGGGAAGTCTTTGAGAGCATTTTGAAAGAGGCATGCTTTCACCTTATGTTGTTTTGATTATTCATTTATATTCTTTTCGTTGACTGATAGCTGTGACTTGATGTGCTACAAAAAAAGTTACGAATTTTATTGACTTTTGAATTTGACAACTTGGAGGTGTTTCTAGCACTTGGCTCTAAGATAATGATGGTGTTCCATGCCATTGTGCAATACTTTTAAGTCATGTCCAATACTTAAAGCCACGTACAATGATTATGAATAAAATAGTTGATTGTTTAAGTTTTGTTGTTAGGAGTTTGTTTTGCTCATATGCATTGAAAATAATGATTAACATATTATCAATTGGAATATTTAAGCTATTAGAAGATTCCATTCCATGTATCACACTGCTAAAACATTATAATTCCACCCTGAATGCAGACCGACAATGTAAGACAGGAATACCGTGAGGACATGTCTATACACCGTGCTTTCTCAATTGTTTTTGAAAGGAAACCAGAACTAAGGTTTAATGAGCATACCACTAATATCTGCTGCTTTCTTAATATTTTGTTCACTGCTGAGACTAAAATACCTTCTCGTCTTTTGCATGCAGATTGGAGGGGCTTGCCCATGATGTGCTTCAATGGTACTTGTGCAGAATGGAAGGCTGGTTTGCTGCAGATGCTGATACTATCTCACTAAAATGCTGGGATCAGGCAAGTTTCCGACAGTAGAAATTTTAAATTTTGTGTTGATACTATGAGCTCCATTGTATGAAGGAAGAATGATAAGAGCCATTTTAGAAATAGAGTGGCATGATCTGGTAATTGATATATTCCATATTGTGGGAGGCATGTGTCTATGAATTGACTGTATCTTATTGAATGTGCAGGAGGAATTGCTTCCTGGTGGGCATGGGCTGATGGTTAGGGGCTACCTTCCTGTTATAAACACGTTTGCTAAAGGTCTTGACATCCGATTGGATCACAGGTATGTATGGTAGTTGAATTAGTAGACATATCGACATGTACTTGTTGTGTGTGAAACTTGCTTCTCTGGTAATTATATTCATTTTCTCTGTTCTGCTCTAGGGTTACAAAAGTTATAAGGCGGCATAATGGAGTGAAGGTAATAGTAGAAGATGGTCAAGTATTTATGGCTGATGCTACTATTATTGCTGTTCCTCTGGGTGTTCTGAAATCCAAGAGCATAAAATTTGAGCCTAAACTCCCAGAATGGAAGGAAGAAGCCATTGATGAACTCGGTATTGGCATTGAGAATAAGATCATTTTGCATTTTGAAAAGGTGTTTTGGCCAAATGTGGAGTTCTTGGGAGTGGTTGCGGGGACTTCTTATGGCTGCAGCTACTTTTTAAACCTTCACAAGGCTACGGGTCATTCTGTCCTTGTTTATATGCCCGCAGGGCAGCTGGCCAAAGACATTGAGAAAATGTCCGACGAAGCGGCTGCCAATTTTGCTGTTATGCAACTCAAAAAGATCCTTCCTGATGCCACTGAACCGGTAAGCCCAGTTTTAATATTTCCTTTCGCCAATCGGCAGGCCTTTGATACCTGGTGTTTTATGCAAAAGGCCAACTATTAACTGTCTTGTTTATAATAATCATGTGCAGATTCAGTTTCTTGTTTCTCGGTGGGGTTCAGACATCAATACGCTTGGTTCCTATAGCTATGACAAAGTAGGCAAACCCCATGAACATTATGAGAGGCTAAGGATCCCAATAGACAACCTATTTTTCGCGGGGGAGGCAACCAGCTCAAAGTACCCAGGGTCTGTGCATGGTGCATTCTCAACTGGTCTGATGGCTGCTGAAGACTGCAGGATGCGCGTCTTGGAACGTTATGGGGAGTTGGATCTGTTTCAGCCAGTCATGGGCGAGGAGGCATCATTATCGGTCCCACTCTTGATCTCCCGCATGTAACTCGTGGTCTGCCTTCCTTTAGATATGAAAAGCATATGCATGGAGATGTTAACATAGGATCTGGCTACATTATTGCCATTTGATTGGCCTGTGCGAAAATTTTGTGGTGATCGCCCGTCTTCCCATAGATAAATCCATCAAAGCATTGGTTAAATGTGGTGTTGTTTCTGTGTGGCATACCCTATGGAACTGTTGATTGGCAGTAGAGTATGAATAATTCAATGAATCCACCACTTTGGATTGTTTCCTGATTATTTTATAATTTCTAGCAAAGAACATCGATGGTCTCTGCTAAAGATATGCTTCCCAAACCTTAAGGGCTGCTGTGCTTTCAAATAATTGCACAGCTGCTGTTCCTCGTAAAGGAGAAAAAAGAGCTAGATCAACAAGAAAAACACGATATACAGCTTGAAAATGAATAAATAATTTATGAATATTTGCCAACAAGAATACATTTACATGGCTGAGCAACAACTTTAGAATAATCAGACGGTCAAGAGCAACCACCACCCATCTAAACTCTAAACTCTATACTCTCCATTCTACAACCAAGTCTCGTATATTCAAATTCCTATTCCTTTCTATTCCCCCCCTTATTTTACTGATCTCAATAAGATTATCTCTTCACTCTTCTCCAAGCACTTCTCTATCATCATCACGTCGAAGCAGACCAAAACAAATCTGAAACAGCAAATCAGACTTATTCGTAAAACTTACGCTGGTATTGGGCCTTCAATGAATATTGGTGAATTACATGAATGAAATTCAGCTGCAAAATTTATGGAGAAAGGATAGTAATAACATAAATAAACAAATATATAAATAAACACAATGGAAAATGAATAAAAGATGTACCTTTAACGGATAGGAGACGTCAGATAATAGTGCCGAAACTTTCAACAGGTTCTGATTCTTCAAGCATGGAAGCTGCCTGGAAGCAGTCTGCGGCATCAGCTATTCGTCCATCGTCCTTATGAACCAGCCCTAGGTAATACCAAGCCATTCGGTTGGTAGGTTCAATCCTCAATGCATCTGATAGTAAGCTTCTTGACACGGGCAGTGCATCAGATCCCATCTTGGCCAACAGGGCACCAATCAGTATCTTGCAAGGCACATTAGATGGTTCTACCAAAAGGGCATTAATGTAAGCACACAAAGCTTCTTGGATTTGTCCACGCCCTTGAAGCATAACGCCTATTAGATCAGACAAAAAACAACATATTTGAAGAATGATTAATGTATAGTAGCACCGCAGTTGGCCACTGCCAATTGATGCCATTACAAAAATATACGTATTTGTTTTTGGCCAAAAACAAAAAGCAGCATGCCTGATAAATATTCTCCACTCACAAAATTAACAAATACAACGAATCAATCAGTCTAGAGGTCTTAAATATCTTTTCGGCAAATAAGCCATTGTAATGCCTGGTTCACATTTTTAACTTCATTTCTTCTCCCTGGACAGTGGGTTCATGGCCATTCCTTTCAAATGCAACCATTTTTTAAAAAAAAAGAAAAAAGACAAATCTTCCCTCCTAGGATATGTAGTTTGGAGAAGCATTATGAGTATTAGGCTATTAGCATTTTCAGAGAGTAGCAGATTTGAAATACTCACTCTAGAGCCTCTACTTAAGTTAATTTCTTCAGCATAACATATTCAAGATGGAACCTTCATGTCATGATCTCTTCAAGATGCAGCCGTATGATTATCAAAAAAATGACCATAACCTATAACTACATCCAATGCTTCTTTTTAATTCTCCAAAAAGAAGGTTCAAAAAATGTATACAATGTAGGCATGGAACAAATGAAGTTTCAGTTCATACCTTCTGTGTGTAGCAGTTCTGCTGAGTATTGTTTCAGATCCCTGGCTTTTCCCAAACACAATTCCACATCATTCCAACGAGAAAGCCTGGAATATAAATTGGCAAGAACATTCAAAACTTCAAATTCGTTGATTTTATCATCCTCGACCTATCATAAAACACAAAGAAAAAAGGTTATACTTTAGATGACACCTTTAATAGAAGCCTTAATCTCTTGCAGCACTTATCAACAGCACCATTTATCTAAGCTTCAAAATAAGGAAAAAAAGAACTAAACAATAGCAAAGTACTCATATGGTATACTTGCCTTGTATAAATCTCCACATGGTATAGCTTTCTCATTTGATATCCATATAATGGGTAAATGACATTTGTTAACAGTCAAATAAAGTTCTCTTAGCACAACAAAGACAAACACATACATAAGAATACAGAATATAACCTGAGAAATGCTTCTAAGAGGACCAAAAGATTTCCTTTGGGCTCGAACCAAAGAAAGAAGCTGACCATAAGTTTCTGCAGCATCCATGTGTAATGACTGAGAGATCTTTAGCTTTGCCTTCAGCCAGAGTAAGGGTCCTTGCTCCCATGTTGCAGTCTCATCCAAAGCAGCATCAGTAACTATCTCAGCCTCTGAGAATCTCTGTTTAGCTGACAATACAAGAGCAAGCAATCTCCAACCCTTTAACATGGAGCCACCTGTTGCATCAATAAACTGCTTTGCATAGCGTAAAGCAGCATTTAGATTCCGTTGTTCTGCATATTGAATTCCCAACTCAAAAATAACATCTGGATTATTGTGCTCAATAGTAGATGCTCCATCTAATGCTTTTAATGCTTCAGACAAGAGCCGTGACCTCTCAAAGTCAGACGAAGAAATCTTGGCTTGTTTTCCAAAACAAATACCCAACATAAGCAAACCCACGCCCTTTAAATGCTCATCATTTCCCTGAGAATTGCTAATCGCTCTCTGTGCATATCCCACTCCCTCAGCAGCAAGATATGAATCTCCACTGCAGATCTGGGCAGCCAACAGAAGCGCCATGAGGTCATCAGGCTTTTCATGTTTGTGCAAAGACTTCCTCAATAAATTTAAGGCAGCTTTGTTTTGTCCTGCTCCACTATAGCAAAGAGCTAAAGTATTCCAACGGTCAACCCGATGAAAGACCCCAGGAATGAGCTCTTCAAGTTGCTTTGCCAAAACAGAAGTTTGGTTACACAGAGATAGTGCAAATACAAGGTGCTCCATCACTAATGGATCCCATTTGATCTTACAAAGGAAAATTTTCCTCATAAGTATCATCAAGAGTAATATTGCCTCTTCCAGATTATTTTTAGGTACGTATGAACCCTCAATCTGTGAAGCTAAACTAGGCGGGGAAGCTTCCACTCCACTGTGCAACAAAAACACAGCAAATCCCTTTTGAATCCTAGCACAGCAATCATTATCAAGGTTCCATTGACTGAGGAGGGCACGCCTATACGAAGATATTGCTTCTTGATAGCAACCAGCCTGCTTCCAAAGCTCTGGAAGGAGTTCTACGGCCTGGCTAACTGTCTCTTGCAATCTAGTGTCCACTTGCACATCAGGTATGCCTTGATGGAAAATCCTCTCTACAGCATCAAGCACACTTTGACATTCACGAGCAGCATCTGCATAAAGGCATATAAAATGTTCCAAAATAAGAAAATGAGCATCTAGAAGTTATTGTTAGGTTCATAAAAGAAAGATCAATCAGCAGAAGTCTCCATACCAATTAACCTCCCTAGTTTTTGAAGAGATTTGGCCTTCAAGTAAATGGCTTCAAGCACGAGGCTAGCAGCATGCTGCGAGACATTGAGCTGTGGATCACTGCGAGATCGACCCTTCCTAGAGTTCTGTTTCTCTGAAAGGGAGGGTTGGAGTCGTTGTATGGCAGCCTGAAGATCAATACCATCAAATACACGAAGAGCACCTTCCACATTGCCTCTTTGATACTCTAACCTTCCTAGAAGGGCTCTTGCTTCCTGCAAATTAGAATTTTAGGTATAAAAATGTATCATATCTGATACCCCTATGTCTTATTTGTGGGCAAGTGTGTGCCTGCTGTCAGTTGCTGTTGCACAGAAGTATACTGCTCCTGAAACTCATATCCAACCTATCTTATGGGGAAAGGATGTGCTATCGGTTACAAGGCTTGGCCAAGCATCACATCTAATATATTTCTTCCGTATTTAAGGTAGAACCATGACTGGCACAAACAAGGAATCAAGTTGATGATAACAGTTCAAAAAACAAACGTAGATGCATCAACTGATTGGAATTTTGTAAGTTCATGGCAAATAACTACCAAGAGGAAGGCTCTCGCCTAACAATTTCGACAATCAATTATTTATCATACATCAGGGATTGCGTGTCTCAATCTACTACACACACTTGAGCATAGTTGGACAAACAGAATCAGAATGATATAGAGAAAAACTTTCAACCTCAAAATTAAGGGATAACCCCTCTCGTAATGAAGATTCTGCCTCTTGAATATTTCCCAAGTCAAGCTTTGCCTCAACATCATTAGTCTTCATGCATATCCCATTTGCGCACAATTCTCGGACCATTCTGTCTTCCCCATTCTCACTGAGCTCTGCAGATTGGCTCCCCAACATCTGTACCCTCGCCACCCTCTTCCTCTACTAAAAAAAAACACTTCCTTTGTCTCTCTATCCCTTTCAAATGTCATCCAACTTCAATGCCCCTGTTTTTACAAATAGCAGACAATTAATAAGCAATAAATAGAAACTTAGCATACAATTATACAGTTTACAGTTATGCTCTGCAATTTTTTCCTCCAGCCAAAGAAAATAGAATTGAAAAAGTATTGAGAATGGCGAATTGCAAGGAAAAGAAAGAAAAAAATGAAATGGTGATCTTCGTAACAGGAACTTGAAAGTGAGATTGTTTATTGGGGTCCCACATAATGAAAACTTCAATCTTTCACACAATCAGCAACAGCGATCTGAAATCATCGTTCTTTTACGCAACCAAACACAGATATATGTGAAAAAGTTCTCATCTTTAGATCCAATTCACTGACAAAAGAACCACAAAATATTCAAAATTACTTTGTTTCCCCTCTCGTTTGAATTAGAACTTTCTGATCAACCAAACAAATGTAGCCAATACAGCTAATCAAAATGTGACTAGTCATCAATGAACCTGACAATGTAAGAAATTTCGAGCGGGAGCCTACGTTCACCTTGCAAAACGTAACCAGAAATCGAGTCAACGGGAGGGCGGCGGATTAACGGCGACAGCTACGTGGTTGAGACTCTGCTAGGCAATTCTGGTTCTGGGATCGCATAATCGTATGCACAAGAGAGAGGAAGAAAACGCAAAGATTGGATCTGAAACTTGTTTATGCATTTAAATCGCAATTTGACAGCTAAATGAATTTTTTTTTCCTCTTGTCATCTTTTCTTTTCCTAATTTGCCTAATTTTAGTTGATTGATATTTTATTATTTCAAGAATAATATTCAAATATATTTAGTAGTCTATTAAAATAATGAGAACCGGGTCTCACGAACACGAACACGGAGACGAGTTCGGGTTCATATGCCGTCCGGTTTTCTTCTAAACAGATGAGATAATTCAACAGCAAAGCCCCACTACTAAAAAGTTTCAGACACTTCGCCCTTGATTCTCAACAAGAATCCTAAAACTGAGCTGAATGCCTGTGTCTCTTTTTCTCAAGCCATTCATTGCAGCTCCATCGACGAATTGGAGGTTTGTTTCTGTCAAACTTGGTCTCACTCTTTGTGGGTTATTTTGTAGTGATTTTGTTGCTTCCAAAGACAGCGTTATTCTGCTTCAGGAAAGCAAAGCATTAAGCTCCCTACGCATCATGGGGAAATTGAAGGGAAAATAAAGATTGCAAATTTAGATGTGTTTGTCCATTGTTGCATTGGGGGATTTTCCCCTTTGAATTATCATCATTGAAAGTGATTTTGTTGTTTCCAAGATAATAGTATTTGCTTGAGGAAACAGGGGTTATGCCATCTTTGAGTAGCAATTCTGTGGTGTTGTAAGGCATTAGAAGTTGGATTTGGTCTATTTGATGCTTTGCGAATTTAGAAGTGGCTTGTTACAATCTCAATTGTGTTTGTTTTCCTTTGGGGAGTGTGTTCTTGAGAGTAGAAAATGAGACAAGAGCAGGAGCATAGTTATAGTAGACGTGAAAGAAATTATATGTAGTCACATGAAGTCTTGCAGTCATCTGAACTTGCATCAGAAAATTGTCTTAAGAGTTTGTTGTTGCTTCGGTTGATTATTTTGCTGAACTAACACAAAAGCCAAAAATTTGAAGGGGCTTGGAAGATTAGGAAAGAAAGTTGCTTTTGTTGTTGGATTAAATACAAGATTTGAAAATCTTGGCTGCTGCCTTCAGCAGATGATTCTTAAAAGTGATTGTGGGGAGTCTTGCGTATATGATATAGCCAAACTTCTCTAGTTTTATTGAATCTATGAATGACCGAGAATTTTTCCGTTCATAGGCTATTTATATGATATCTTTATTGTATGCTATTCCTTTCTTCTCTAGATTCTTGTATGGCTTCGTATTCAGCCTTGGTGGGACTTCAATGGAACGGATTTCCTGATGCTAATCATAGTTATGGGAAGCAAGGGGATTTCAATAAGGCTGAGAAGGTTTTGAGCTTTATGAACAAGAAGGGTTGTGTCATGTGTGCCAAATGTTGTCTCCCATACTGCTCTTATGGAAGTTTATGGAAAAGAAGCTCGATACAACAATGCTGAAACTCTCTTTCGAAGAATGAAATTCTCAGGCCCGGGACCTTCTCCTCATACATATCAGATAATATTTCAAATATTTGTTGAGGTAAGAGCTTATTAAAGATTTATCTTTAAATTCTATTAACTTAAAGTCAACCCTTGGTTTGCTGTTAAAACAAGGTTTTTATTTTAACTTAATGTCAACCCTTGATTCTTTTTGAACTATGGTTGACATAAAACCTGAAAGGCTTATGTGAATCTGTCAAATGTATACACAGTTTAGTATGATTATTTCTTGTTATTCTGGCTTTTCACTGCATATTTTTTGTGCACTATATGAAAGAGATAATTTTTGCTTAAACTTGAGATACCTTGATTAATGATGGAGGAAGAGATTCATTCTACAAAAGACAAATACACACACACACGAAAAATAAGAGAGAAAGAAAGTGATACTCCTTTCATCCTCAAACTTATCTACTGACTACTCTCAGCCAAAACCAAAAGGGAGTGATACTCTTTATCAACTGTGAAAAATTGCAGGTCTTTTTAGCATTCATTCTCTGCCTTTGATTCTCCAATGTCCTCAGTTTCTTTTACGCACTGGCACTGGCCACCAAATCAATGGTCTCTTCATTTGCAGATTTGTTCAAGCGCTCCGCTGCTTTTACAACCTATAAAAACAATCATCAATAATCACAACCTGTCCAACCTTAGTGTAACTTATTCTCTCTTAACATACTTAATTCTTAACATATGAAATTTACCTCAGCATCCCAATTTGTTCTGGCTGTAAGAATAATTAAAGTAGCTGTTTGTAAGAGAACTCCAATGATCATCCCCCACCAAATCCCCTGTATAAAGACCCAACAATTCATTACATTGACAATTTGAAACCTCTTCATATGTGGATGTGTGTCTGTGAGAGAGTGAGAAACAGAGACTTACAGCTACTCCTAAACCAGTTTTGAAGCCAAGAACACAACCAATGGGAAGACCAATGATATAGTAAGTGGCTAGGTTAACATAAGCCACCACAGCTTGCCATCCACTCCCAATAGCCACTCCTGCAATTGACAAATTCATGTGATTCAGTCAATGGAATATATTTATCTCTTTGATCCATTACAATGTACTTGTATATGTGATCACTATTATTACCTGAAAGTATGGGTTGAATGCCATTCAAGAAAACAGAAATTGCAAGTAGTGGAGTCAGGCTGGAAACTGCAGTAATAACTTCATCATCGCTGGTGAAGAGCTTGCTTAATCCAACCCGGAAAATCAGAACAATTGCACTGAAAACTATGCTTATCAAGATGCTTGTTCCATTCACTACAAACACTGAAAATTTGGCCACTCTTGCATGGCCTGCCCCTAGCTCATTACTAACTCTTATGCTGCATTTGGCCAAAAAAAAAAAACCATTTTTTTAGACCAAGAGGAGCAAAAGCATCATATTCTATCAGTCTAAAACAGTTTATGCCAAGCAAATCATGCGTAACGAACCTGGCAGCTGCGCTGAGTCCCAACATAAATTGCATATCCCAGTTCAAGTAGTTCATACTGAAAAGAACTGACATTATAATTTAAATAGATAGAAGAACATTAGGCAATAGAAAATAAATTTTGGGATGATTTGAACTTACCAAATTGAAATGGAGTCTAGTGCGATAGTTGGATCAGTCAAAAGCCCTGATATAAGCACCAATCCTTGGTTGTACCATATCTCCAAACTACATTGACGGAAGTATTAGTATCACTGTAGATTTCATTCAAAGCATAAACACCTTGAGAGAGAGAGAGAGAGATTGTGCATACCATAGCATGACAGCAGAGGCAACTGTAAGCTTCAAATAAGGCCAAATCCCTGTAAAAGCTCTAGCAGACAAGCCAGTCCAGGTTTCTTTACAAGAAGGGCTTAGAACTATGTAGAGGCCATTTATAATAACAAGAAGCCACCATGAGAGACTCAGTGTTAGAGCTGCTCCCACAAGTCCATAGTCCAGAACATACACAACCACCCATGTCAAAAGAGTATGCAAAATGAACACTCCAATAGACATGAATGCCAAAGGGTTTACAATGTTCTGTGCCTGGAGGAACCTCTGCATTGGGCAGCTTATTGCAAATGCAAATAGTTGAGGGATCAATCCGCGAGCAAAGATTTCGCCTTGCTCGGCTATGCTATCTTTTTGTCCTATTCCTTTGAGAATTGGACCAGAAAACCAATACACAAATGAGAGAAGGATTGCTGCTACAAAGTGTAGGATTATTGCTCTCTGCAATATGATTCCCATTGCTGAGTATTTCTTGGCTCCATAGGCTTGCCCACAAACTGTTTGCACTGCACTAGCCATACCCAACTACATACAAAAAGAACAATTTTTATGAATCACAAGTCCTCACACACAATGTAATCAATATGTTGTTTAATTAACTCGAGTTTAAAAAGGGTGGGGGGTGTTATACCATGATTCCATAAGCAAGACCTTGAATTCCCACACTAGCAATAGAGGCACCAGCAAGTTCCAATGCCCCTAAATGTCCACAAAACATAAGTGTCACAAAGCTTAGCATGTAATTAAAGATGGAGACAACGATAGACGCCCCCGATAGACGCCAGAGGAGCCTAGACTCCCAGGCAACAAGCCGTGGCCACCACCGAAGTGCCACTGGCCTATTCTCCAAAAACTCCTCGATCACAACGGATGACAAATCCGGAATCTGAGAATGTGAGTGTAGCCCAAGTAGTAGTGGCCTGTACTCTGCTGAACCCATGATTCTTTTGCCACAAACTTGATCTTAGTATTCTATGATTTGAAAGAGGTTCATACTAGAATAGTTCATTATACATTTGTTTTCATGTTTAAGAAGACTTTTTATAAATCTTGAACTACCAGTCTACTGATAGTAGCACTACAAGTTCTCCAGTCAAGGGACGGAATCATAGAATAGTAGCTAAAACTAACTTCCCAACCTAGAATTTTGAATTAAAGAGTCTAATTAAAACCATTGATGATAATAATACATCAGGTGGGGTTAGTTCAGGTATCCCAGCTACATATGTCATGTGAAATCCCCTTGAAATTGTATGTTTCATCAAATGTTTGGTCCTCCTGTGTATGGGAAATACATGTCTTATTTTGGGGTTAGGTTTACACGTGTACCTAATCTTTGTCAAAATGTTTACACTGTTTCTTTAAGGGAAAGAAGTCTCAGTCCTCCAAGGTTTGTCGATTTTTTGCATGGAGTTAAGGAGTTGTCCCTTGATATGGAAAATGTGGGGATTATAGACCCAATAACATATTTATATATGTACTGCTTGTCTTTCGAGAAAGAGAAAGTTGAGGGCAATTGGTACTTTCTAAAAATTGGTTGGGTCAACAAGAAAAGTGGCTTTCATTTGAAAGAGAAGGTTAGGCGCCCAACCAATTCTTCGTCATGTAGAAGAAGAAGAGTTGTATGGACTGGTAGAAGAGAAAAAGAGATAATTACTACAGATTGTAGATTACTACTGTGGATCTAATACAAAATAGACCAAAAATCAAAACTCTGAAACACGAATTTTAGGTTCTCCTGAAAGTTCGAACTTTGTATGAGGGTGAATCTTTTATCTCTCCACTCTACTATTCTGCCTGAATTTTCTTACAATTAGGCTTAGGCTTCCCTCGTTATCGATAGGACCTCAAAAATCAAAGTTCAACATATCATCCTTGTTCAAGCCACCGTGACAAGTAAAAATCCTTCAAAATCATATCCTCTAAATTTCCATCCGACCAACGCAATCTGGGTTTCAAAAAAGATTCAAGCTTGGTTTGCAAACAGACCTGAATGGCGGCATAAGGGACTTCGCTGGAATCCTTGTGAAGACCATCTTCAGTGGCAGACCTTTCTGGGATCTGAAATTGGATTGAGATTTCGATCAATTCTTGGGCTTGTGCAAAGTTGATTCGACTGGGCCTACTGGCATATGCATCTCTTTTATTGGGCTTGTAGCTGGTGAATTTTTAGCCCATGTAAACAAGTAGTAGGATGATTTTACTCTTAATGCAGAGGGATCATGGGCCTTTGACCCATGTTAACCCATGACACCTCACTCTCCCTAGTCCCTAGGCACATGATAACTAGCGGGTTGTTGACGTGAATAGTTAAACTTGGGTCCCTCACATCCCAAGCAACTTGGTCACTCCTAAATGGTTAGTTAGACCAATTTCAATTTTGTTTAAATTTCAGATTGAGAAACTTTCCCTCTTAGGGTACTAATGGCCTTTCATAAAATTTGTTTTGATTCATTTTATGGTGTGTTAATTTTAGGCCTCCACTTTTTCGCTATTGAATCAACCTCAATCCAACCTTCCGATCTTTGAGATCAAGAGTTGATCTCGAAAGAGGTTCATTTGCATATTGTTCGTGTGGTCCAATTAAAGGTTACACTGTTAGTGATCCGTTCATGAACCCCGCAACACCATAAATTAAGTTATAAGCAGTTACTCAGGAAGCAATTTTCAGTGGCTTGAAAATAGACATTTTAACATGTAATTACATGACGAGACAAAAGCTTGGACCTTGTTTTAGGGTTTAGTGTTTAAATGAAAAGACTCAACATTTTGGTTCTTAAAAAAAGAAAAAAAAGAAAAAGAAAAGAAAAGCATCTCGGTGCTCTCTTGTTGATGTAGAAGCACCAGGTTGGAGGCAACTCCATTACTCCTTGATCTCATCTCTTTTACAGTTGGAATTTTGTTTTATTATACAAATGATAGTATATTTTTGTCGATTTTTAGAACATGTATTATATGCTTGACGGCTCAGTGAAATGTGATTCTCCCTATGCAGTTGGCCACGCATCTGAAAAAACAACTGGCAAATTTGTCATGGCATGCATCGAAGACGCCTACATAAATTCTCTTGGAAAAACCACTGAAATCACGATATTCCCAAACCAGACCAATAAGCAGAGAGGGAGCAAAGTCATCATGACTAGACAAATGATGGTTTCTCTGATATGTATTTTGTTAACGTGGAAATTAATTAGTGTATCGGCACAATCCCCTCCTCTGGCGAAGCCTGGTTGTCCATCAAAATGTGGAAGCGTCACCATACCATTTCCTTTTGGCATTGGAGCAGCTTGTTCATATAGCAACTGGTTCGACATTGATTGCAACGTCAAACAGAAGCCTTTCATAAAAAGCATTGGGTTGGAAGTTCTCAGTATTTCAGCAGAAGAAAGCAGCATGCGCGTAAACCATCCAATATTTTCCACTTGCCAAATCAATACTGCAACTTTCGCGAGTGTAGACCTGAGAAAAAGCCCTTTTCAGTTCAACCAGGCAAGCAATGGATTCACTGGAGTGGGTTGCAACAACTTTATCTTCATGTCACCGAGCTCGAGAGACCTCGCTGTTGGGGGTTGCGTGTCCATATGCCAACTTCTTGATCGTCAGCAGAGTTCTTATGGTTGTTTAGGCATCAACTGTTGCCAGACCGGAATCCCTTCGTATCTCAAGGCCTTTAATGCTAGTGTGTCTACAATGAGCAACAACTCCCAGAGAGCTACTTGCAGATATGCTTTTCTGGTAGACAACCAATGGTTCGACTCCTACAGAGATAATATTTTGGAAACAGTTATCAACATGACACACGTTCCAGTGGTTCTTGATTGGGGGATTGATGTAAATCTCACACAAGGATTTGGATATAGGGAAATGACTGCAATTTATAAAAATTCAGCAGCCCAATGCTACTACAGTATTAGCCCACACATTTTTCCTATACTCGTTCTATGTACCTGCAAGCAGGGTTACGAGGGAAATCCCTATCTTCACGATGGATGTCAAGGTACTATTACTCTATTAGTGCTCATCATTCTTCCAAAAAGCTCAAGCTGATAAGGAGGGGTGAATCTTTAATATTCAACAACATACTTTGTTACCTTATTCAGATGATAATCGTTTTTGGCTGCTCTAGTACTTATTTTGTTTACTAGTGCTATATTCTGTTCTGTTAAGTTTGCCAGATGTAGATGAATGCAAATCCCAAAATGATCCTGTGTGTCCGCCTTCAATGATTTGCGAAAACTATCCAGGAACATATGTTTGTTACAGCAACGAGGGCAGAAAACACATAATTTTGTCAGGTATTGTGTCTTTTATTATGTACTTTACAAAATAATCGTCAAGAGCTTTGTCTCTAAGGGTTGAGTCTTATCTTTAACGCAGGCACTGGAGTGGTCGGACTTGCAATATTTATGATGATTGGGCTGTGGTGGCTTCATAAATCACTAAAAAATAGAAAGATTAAGAAGCTGAAAGAGAAGAACTTCAAGCGAAATGGAGGTTTACTTTTACAGCAACAACTATCATCAAGTGAAGTCAATGTTGATAAGATCAGAATATACAATTCGAAAGAGTTAGAGAGAGCTACCGACAACTTCAATATCGTAAGACTACTTGGCCAGGGAGGCCAAGGCTACGTTTACAAGGGAATGTTGGCAGATGGAAAGATCGTGGCAGTGAAGAAGTCCAAAATAGTTGATGCAAGAAAGGTCAAAGAGTTCATCAACGAGGTCGTCATACTTTCACAAATTCGCCATAGGAATGTGGTCAAGCTACTGGGTTGTTGCCTGGAAACAGAGGTTCCTTTATTGGTTTACGAGTTCATCCCAAATGGGACACTTTACCAATACTTGCATACCAAAAATGATGAATTTCCGCTAACGTGGAACATGCGCTTACAGATTGCCACAGATGTTGCAGGAGCCCTTTCCTATCTACACTCAGCTGCATCATTACCTATCTACCATCGAGATATAAAGTCTTCAAATATTCTTTTAGACGAGAAGTATAAAGCCAAGATCGCAGATTTTGGTACTTCAAGATCCATTGACATACTTGGATCCTGAGTTTTTTCAATCAAGCCACTTCACTGCGAAAAGTGATGTCTATAGTTTTGGGGTAGTTCTGGTTGAACTCCTAACTGGCAAGAAACCTATTACCTCAACATTGGCAGAAACACAAGGTTTGGTTTCATTATTTATTTTATCAATGGAAACCAACAATCTCTTTGACATTCTCGATGCTCAAGTTTTGGGGCATCCTAAGAAGGAACGAATTGTGGCAGTTGCTAACATTGCAGAAAGATGCTTGAACCTAAATGGGAAGAAAAGACCATCGATGAAAGAGGTTGCACAACAGTTGCAAGGAATCAGAATGTTACAAATAGATTCATTCGGTCTACAAGATCATGAAGAGCTTCAAGTCATAGGAACTGAAACAAGGACTTGGCACAAGTTTTTTTAGTTCAACAGAATCAAGTCCAGGCCGTATTTTCTGTTTACCATCAGATTTCCCACCATCATCATATACAGTTTAGAGTTTATTTGTTTGTCCTTCGAAACTGAAAGAGTACAAAGTGTAATAGCAGAGTACACAGCAAAGATTCCAACAGAGTGGAAATTATGAAAATAATTTAGACAAAAATTCAGGAGCCGAAGTTGGAGACGGCATTGATCTGTCAATTTCTTGCTATTCAAGTTTCACAATTGGGTTCTCTGATATGTATTTTTTTAACGTCGCAAGTTTGTGTATTGGCACAAGCACCCCAATCTTGTGTCAGAATTTCAGTAAGAATATGCACTAGAAATTTGCAGAAAGTTAAATTTTTGGTTTTTCAAATGAATTTGCAGAAAGCATAACTACGACTAGCATGTATACAGAATACAAAAGGCAATAGATATAAGCAAAACTCACCAACGCATTAATCTGACTCGGGTAATTCATTGGCCGAACTTGATTCTTGGTGCTGTGGAACCAATAAGCGAACAGAAGAGTACACGTGGCTTCAACAAAGTGTCCATGTGGGATTTGGAACAGCTACACGTAGGCATTAACTTGGGTCAACGGTCAACCCTCTCTTACAGCAACCCCGTGTTATGGATGCGAGGGTCAGATAGAAATGTGTGTCGCTCTGTATTTCCTGAATCATCAGTTGGTTATTCTGTTCCTAGAGTTGTGGCGGTGTTGATGTATTGTTCTCCTGGGCTTTGATTGAGTGGATTTTAGCGGAGCTTGTAACGATGATATTGCTTAGAAAAAACCCCTCCAAGGCTCGTTTCAGGATTTCCTGTCTTGACCATCTTCGTAGTGACGCAGTCGTCGTGGAACATTTATTGGACTTTTTGTGGTGTCCATTACAATTCTTGTGTGACCTTTTTCAGGGTGGGCCTCTCTTTTCCATTCAAGTCAAGAACCATCACCGGACCAAGGAACCCAAAAGGGCCTTGTTACTCGTGTAGTCATGTCCTCAAGGGTATATAAGCGCCTAGCTTTTTGCATATGGGTTAATCCTGGGTTCGGGTTGCAGAAGGGGATGACATATGCGATTGTGGTGAAACGAGCTCTCTGTGGTGGTACAGCGCGGATGCACCAACCCGAGGGGAAACACATCCATAAAGTTGGCTGCCGTTGGCATCTACTTGGAAGCGTGATGATTTGTCGCATGAGCTTTGATCCATGGCAATCAACTTTGAAGTCCGAAATCTTCAATCTTCCCTCTGCATAGGATTGGATCATCCTGTCATATATGATAAAAGACAGTGATAGCAAGCAAACGACTACTATTATGATGTCACTCTCCTAGTGGATCCCTGTTGTTCTGTTCCGACTACCATAGTGACAGTTAAGGAAAGTCTCCTACTAGAATTTACAGCAGTACAAATGAAACACAAGGTTCTCTAGATAAGCTTACTCGGGTGCCAACAAAAGCATCAGAAACAATGCCAACATGCATAACTGATATTTATACACTTCATCAGCGGCCAACTGTCATTTCCACTTCCTCAGTAGTCGATGGACCCCATGGATGCAATCCCGTTGCTCGAATTTCTCAAGTCCCGTCTACTCATGTGATCGTCACAGTTGTTGCCGCTGTTGGTGAGTCTTTGGTTTGAGGCAGAAGCTGCAGGATTGAGGCCTTCTTTGCCCATTTGTTGCACTTCCAAAGGTGATAGTATCTTGATATACCACACATTGTTCACAAACTCCCTGGATTATGAACAAAAATTAGATTAAACATCTTCCACTCATCACATATTCATTGTAGTAAAAATGCATATAAAAAAGTCCTATGCTTAGTAATGTTATGCCCATCCTAAGAAATTATAGAAATATGGTCAATTATCTAAGCTTAAAAATCATAATCCAAAATACAAGCTGCAAAACTGGCCCCGGTCTTGAGAAATCTCAGGTGGTGTAAAGAATCCAGAAATGTTGACTAGATGTCATCAGACAGTTTTTTATATGCAATTTATAATGTTAGTAATGCTAATGGCAATACATTTACTAGAAGCAAACTAGAAAATAAAATTTGAATCTCAGACATACTTGCTACTTGAACAAACTGCATCGGGTTTTCTATGACAACTGTTTTATGAATATAACCAACCATAAGATGTCAACATAGTAGTGCCGACGGTAGCAGGTGTAGTAAAGCATCATTAAAAACAAAACTGCATGAACACTGTTGAGACTTACTGCCAAGGGTCGTCACCAAGGAGAAGAATATCATTCTCCTGGTCAACAAATACAAGCTGCCAGCCTGATCTCTGAGGGTCCTCCAATTGGCCTTTAAGGACAAACATGCGAGCGAGTTCACAGCGCAGCTCATCATAGCTGCTGAACTTGGATATATCCAGTGATCGCCCAAAGGACCCAGCTTTGTGGACCTGCAGCAAATAAAATATTGCCGTTGACTTGGGAGGCCATGTAATTGTGCCCTACAGTACAAAAGCCAGTAGCAAGTAACACAGGACATATCACACTTACAAGAACAGTAGAATACTATCCAATGCATTGTAGCCCAAGGGATATTCTTTAGGGTAGTTTGAATAAGGAAACTGAAGAGAAAAGGCAACACTAACATAGCAGGAAAATGATTACACTCGGGTATCAGTAGAAGTTAGTCCCCTGAGCCATTTGGAAAGGTTAAAAAAGTGTACAAGAACAGCTATTTGACTGTTTGCAGCAGAAGAGTTGGTGTCTCAGAAAATTTGAACTAATAGAACAGATCATGTTGGGAGTACTTCAGGAATGACTACCAATTTAATCCCATAGATCACATCCCGTAGCATAATTCCACAAGAACAGGCTTATGAAGAGCTTCAGGAAATAACAAGCCAGGAAAAAGAACAGGAGAAGAATGCACTAAGTACAGTCATGATTACCAGAATTTAATTTCTACAAGGGTCAAATTTTACACAAACGGTGCCAAAAATTTGCTGTATGAGAATCCATGTAGTGGATTAGGACTAATCTCTTATTATGAACTCATAGAGCCAAGAATGTAAGACATGTGCTTGCCACAACCAAAATCACGAGATGCTGGAAAAAAAGCATGTAGCGCTAATGATATTTACCTTGACAAAGGTTCCAGATGAAGGGTTTACTTGGTCCACGTTTTCAGAAAACTGCAAAAACCCCGATTCATCTACACAACTTGAAGTTGTCATGTCTGAATTAAGAGGAAAATCATTTACTGTAGCATTCGAAAAATTTGCAGCAGTGAAAGGCATAGACAATGAATCGTTTTCACTGCCAATGTTTCTCAGGTTTGAAAGCCCATGCTGCAGCATAAGGGAAGAGGAATCAATGCTAACCCCAAACAAAAGATTGTTTTGTGGATTAGCAGCACCTTGGTAAGTAGAGTAATCCCTTCCTGGAAATGGAGGCAACATACTAGAGAGTTCAGACAAATTTGACTGAGATGTTCGCAACTGTTCCACTTGGGGAAGGACACAATTAGCAGCTCCAGAAAGAAGCTGAGATTCAATAGGAACTTGCTTGGGTAACAAGCCAGAAGAATTGACAGGATTCGATCTGTTAAGTAGATGGGAAGCTCCCTGCTGAGATAATGAACCTAAAATACTATGCATGGAGGACACCTCCGTTGTGGCAACAGTGTTCCCAACAGAATCACCAAAAGTATGTTGTTGGCACTTTGAAGGAATGGCCTGCAATGCTGCAGACTGGGACTGGGTGGCATAAGTCATATGTGGTAGACCTGAGATGAAAGTCGGGATTTGCTGCTGCACAGATAACTGATATAGTTGTTGTTGTTGTTGCTGCTGCTGCTGTGGATGATGTTGTTGCCACTGATCATTATATGAGTTCTGATGCTGCAACTGTTGCAGAAGCTGAGCCTGAGTCTGAGCAGCCATCTGGTTTTCTTGAAAACTCTGAAGAAAGTTATTCTGAGAATGGGACTGCTGCTGTAGCATCTGCCTCTGACTCATAGCATCAGACCCACTGGATGCACTTTGAGATTGTTGAAACTGCAGAAGAGATTGTGGAGTCATTTTCGAAGGATCAACTGCCTGAATTTCCTGAAGAGCAGCAGCTGCCATGGCTTGGTATACATCAGGCTGAAGTCCTGACATAGAAGCATCAAACCTGGGCTGCATCCAAGGGGAAACCCCAAAGCCTTGAAAGTTCAAAGAATGAATTCCCTGATCTGCAACACCTCCTTGATGCCACATCAGCGGACTACTGATGCTCAGATCACCATCTTTGAAACCTGAGCAAAAACACATGTAGCTAATTTTACTTAACCATGACCAAATTTTAGCAAATGGATAGAGAAAATATGTTGATGTTTTTCCACCATATAGAGCAATGTATAAGTATACCGTGGAAGGAGGGCAGTCCAGATGGCCATGGTCGCTTTAGTCGCAGGGGAAAGGGGGATGGATACATAGGAAAGGTTGTTAAGGGTTCAATCTCCCATAAGGATACTCTTGGCTGCCTCTCACCTGCGGTGGATTCATCCCAGCCAACCTGTATCAAGAGAATAGTTATCGCCACGTCATAATTGCTCAAGCAAATATACATACATACATACATATATATAAAAGAATTATCACATGCGCACCAACTATGTGCACCAACTTTACGCACTCGAAATCCAATGGCTGTAATAAAGCACAACAAAAGTGGGGACCATACATTTGCTGCGGGACCCGTTGCATCTATGAATGAAAAGCAAGCGAGTAAAGTTGGTGCGCGTGTGAGAGGTTCTTTATATATATATACCCAACAACAGCAGTGGCATAAATTATTAGTCTGGGGAAACACTCCCGCAAACCTTAACAGACCGCCAATGTGAGTTCAACCAGCGAGCAGGATCTAAATCACTAATGCCTGTTATTGTACCCATGTACCTGGATGCAAACATACCCTGGTTAGTAAACATATCTACCACTTACCTGGACAGATCAACTTTTACTAAAAAAATACGGACAGGAAAACAAAATAAGATGCTAAAACACACTATATAAGTTGATTGTTAGTGTACCACCCTACCAATTTACAACAGACAACACAGCAAACCACAGTGCATAAACGAGGAACAGGTCAATTTGAACACCAATGCGTCAATTCCAATCGGAGTAAACTTTGTACAATATTATAGGAACAAATAGAATTATGCCCTTGAAATTCACCACCATCAGTTCACCATAGATTACCAGCTGGGAGATAATTACCACTGACGTTGGTAGCCCAATGCCTCCATGTTAACTTTTTGAAGGTCTCAACAAATTTCTCCACTGCAGACTCCTATCTATATTCTCTTAAAAATTTCATCTTTTGAGAGCTACCAATAACCTTTTTTTTAATGGAAATATTTTTTCAATGGAACTTTGATAATCACTAAACTATAATAGAAAGATTGAATTACAAGGAGATCATAGACTAACCGACGAACACTCGACTCTTCTGTCTCAAAAAGCATCCTAAATCGTATTCCCACAGAAACGCGAGTATGATATACTGCTTTAACATACTTTGCCAGGGGAATGATAAACTCCGAAGGGCTTGCCCTGGAATTGTGCAATGTAAACATGAGATAGATGTTAAATGCAATGTACATAACACAATACACCAAGTAGTTTTTTTCCAATCTGCAGAGGACGTTATTTCCACCTTGGGTTATAAAATATCGTAAAGCGGCTATTTGTGGCAGCTGCATGAGCCGCCGCAGCAAGAAGTCCAATGTGCATGCTGTCACTCGATAAAACTGATGAAGGCATGACTGTTTGCGCACGATTCGCATGCCGAATGCCCAAAAGCAATTGATTCTTTCCATTCCTAATGTCACAGAACATATAAGCAAGACATGATTAGTACAGCCATTTTCCACAATCAATTGATTCGACATGGTTGGAGGGAAGACATGGCCTCAGCGAAGCACCATACATGTACATGTGCATTTGCACAGTAAGAATGCAACATGTTCTGTAAAAAAGAAAAGAATTCTTCTTTTTTACATTAGCTCCTCTCTTTCCCCTTGAATACAAATCATATGGTAAATGGAAGTCTGGAATCATTTTGCTGGAAAATAAGAATTTTCAACAAATTTGGCCACATTTCTTTTATCAAGGCACCATCTAAAACCATAAACTTATAATAGAGGAAAAAAAATCAAATATAATCCACTAAAAGAAACGGTTAGCCCTACCAGATAAAAAGGACAGAATCTCCGGCAACAAGACGCTTTGCACTAACAAACACACTCCATCCTGTTGTAAGAAGATGCCTCTTGGGCTGACCTGCATAAACAGGAAAACCATTTTAGACGCAGGAAGTCATCCCTTGCATATCACAAAAAAACACTAGCATCCTGCGTATCGAAACAAAGTTTTCTTTTGAGCAAATTGGAGTCTCTAATAGTTAGCACAAATAATAACGAATCATAGTTAGTCTCTCACTGCCCCAATTTATCCAGAAGGCAAGGGCGCGAAGCCAAAAGGAATCCTAATGACAAACATAGACTGCACATTTACTTATAATCCCTCACCAGTTAATTAAACTACTAGGACAGGGACTAACACATGAAGTACAATAATTTGTGAGTACGTTCAAAACCCAACTCGAAAATGTGTCAAATTTCCATGGGGCACAAAAATCAAGCAGCACAAGAGCTTATCGACATACATAGTAGATAGTTAAAGAAAGCATACTTGGCAGCATAAATAATTTCTAAATCGGTTCAAAACCCACCTCGGAATATGTGTCTGAATTTCCATTCGTGATCATGAAGATCTCTTGCTATAAGTTCTTGAGACGGAGGTTGCTGTGAAACATCCTGAAGGATAAGGCAAAAAAAGATTAAGAATAAAACCACCTTGCTTCCTGATCCAAATGATATCAGCGGCATAATTAAATAAAATCAACCTACAAGAGGAGGAAAGACTTTCTCAGCTGCTCGGCGAGGAACAGAGAATCCTCCGTGAGTACTGGTATCGCTAGCAGTTAATGTTTTACAGAAATAATTGGTTGGCTGTTTGCAAGGCGTTCCCAGTTCATTAGGAAGTAGGTACACTTCTTTTTGCTCTTGCTGCAATAAAGTCAAAATCAAAGCACAAAGGAAAGCACAAGTATTGCAGATTAACATGTCAAAGCAAAGTAACTACCGGACTCAATGGTTGCAAGGTCATTTGAGCATATACTTCATCTGTCTCCACATCAGCCTGCACTTACAATATTTTACACTTTAAGGAACAGCACAAGAATACAATGACAAATAAATACAGTCTAAACAGCTGCTTACATGCATAGTCACATTGTGAAGCAGACAGATCAGTTGCGGAGGTAAGCTAGGGTAATTGGGGATATGAGCATCTACTTCCTTGTTGGTTGACGCAGCAACCTGCATCAAAAATTGAGAAATGAAACGGCTGTCTCTCCTCCTCACAATAATAAGGAAATCTTTGTAGCCCCAACTTATACAAGGGGCTTTAGGCCACTTACTTGGTGTTGTTTCTATCCCTGACAAGCCACTAAAAGTTGCGACCAACCAAAAATATTTATAGAAAGAGAAAGGGCACTAAAGGCACAGAGTATGGTGCCACATACAAAACAGTTCATTTAATCTTGGAAAAGGCCACTTTGCAGCCAAAAATTAATTCTGCCTCAACCATGCACACTTGCTGGTCTCAAGTGTTCTACAGCAACAATAAGTCACCTTATTCTTCTACTTATATCTTAAACACACACACAAGACTGATTATACAGTCACTTAGAAGCAAGCAAACAGTCATAACATGGAATATAATTTGACTTCTTCTTCACCACAGTTGAAAAGCTTAATGAATGCAGTATGCTCATTAAGACATTAGGAGGGAAATAGCTGCAGACCATATGCGAATTGCACGAGTATACTGACCTGTTCGCTGTGTCCTTGGGGAAAGTATACAACACGGCTTCCAAACGGAGGTAGTGAAACGAGAGGACCCGCACATGCATGCCATAGCTCTGAATTCAAACATTTGTTCTCCCCTACAAAATCTTTTTAAAACCATGTGAATTCGGATGACACCTGAAGTTTACTACACGAAGGATTTTAGACTTTGGACACGGGACACCTCCACAAACCAGTCAAAGGATAACAACAATTATCATACATCAGCGCCAATATTCAGGTTAGAAATAGGTTATCACAAGAAAATGCCTTGAATTGATGGATTTTCTAATTTTAATTGAACCTGGTTAACAAAGACAGCCTATAACATGGCCCGGATCAACTTGAGCATTCCTTCTTCGAACAGAAAAACATACTAAATTACTAACGGCCAACCCCTTGGCATCCACACTCCCACAAAGAAAATTAATTAATTAATTAAGAAGAGTGGGCGAAAGGGAATATGCCCTACTGAACTATTAAATAAAAGGTATACATAATGCCCAAAGAACTAACCAATTTAGAAGTTGCAAAGAGCTTACCTTCCTGAGTTTGCTGATTGAACCCAGATGAAGAAAGTCTCATTCTCTAAATCAGAAACCACTTTTGACAAGCTAAGACCACACCACCCCTGCCCTTAAAACCCCATCGATCAAATACCTTCAATTGCCACCGTCTTCCTTACTCAAGCACATTAAACACTGAATTAACGACACCCATAACTGCAAAATAGCATGAAAACCAACACACCCAACCACCCAATGCAAAAGAGTTCCCAAGAAAACTAATAAAATATCTCATCCAAAGCCACTGCAACAAATAATCCACCTCCGCCTCATGCCAGCTTGGATCTTCTCCAACCACAAAGCCCTCTGTAAAAAAACACTACATTCAACCCAGAAACTCAATCACTGACCCCAACTCTCAACAATCCCCGAAAAGCTCAAAACTTTACCAGATACCTAAATTAATCCAGATCAGCAAAAAACTGATCCTATTGGAAAAAATATTGCTTTGAGAGTGCCAAAAGAGAAATGGGTGGAGCTCACTGCCCTGAAAATGACAGCTTGAGAAGGGTTTTATATTGTGGGCTTTTTTATATTTATTTTTTAAAATTTATGGGAGCGAGAAAGCAGAATGCTGAGCTTTGACTGCCTTTGAGACAGTAGTGTCTTTGAAAGTGCTTCCTTGGTATGGTCTTGTCTTACTGAGATCAATCAATTAAAGACAGTGGCCATTATTTATGCCTTTCCCCTATAGCTGATCTAATCACCTTTCCTTTTTCCTTTTTTTTTAGAATGTAAAATGAGAGGAGACAGATCTTATTTTTGTGGGTTTCATATTAGATTTTGAATCAATTGATCATCTTTTATTACACAAAAGATAGTACATGAATTCAAATCGACACGATCAATGATCTGCATTACAAGACAGCTGCAACCGAGCTTTTCACTATAAATCCCAGAAATTGTACACAAGTTAAATGCACATACCAACCCACAAGTATTGGATATTTTCCAGATTCAATAAGAAAATTCCCAGGGAAAAAAAAGCCTGCTCTCCTGACACGTTAGGCTTTACCAAGTAAAAATATGCTCGACCACTTCACGTCCTTGCCACTGTACAATTGAAGAATGAGTCGCAACTGGACAACTTTTATAATCTTAATTTTGGGATTCTGTCATCAAGAAATTCCAAGCCAGTAGAGCTGCACCCACCGCCGGCTCCACCTGAAATTGATAGAAGAAAAGAGAGAAATTGTAATGTGAACACTAATATAAGACATTGAACGATTGTGAAAAGAATATGAATTTGCGCTTGTATACACACACACTGCCCCCTCGAACTAAAAATATAACTAAACCGTAATTTGTTACCACATAAGCTAATTAGGGAATGGGTGTGAAAGAATAGTTTTTCACACACCAAGAGCTTCAAGAACAAAAAAAATTGCCTCATTTGAAACCAATTGATGAAGGAGAAATAAACTTGCTGCTTAAAAGATATTCGGAGGACTTCCAGGCAGATGAAGATGTTCAAAGGCTGTGACTAAGAGTGAACGCATATATAAAGCACAGTTTTAAAGATAGATTAGATACAAAGTGCCATGGAGTAAAGAATATTCCACATCATAATAAATATCTTAAACGAAAAAATTGGAATGAGTTAAAAGTGC
The DNA here is from genome assembly GCF_013401445.1 of Tripterygium wilfordii. Taxonomy (NCBI): domain Eukaryota; kingdom Viridiplantae; phylum Streptophyta; class Magnoliopsida; order Celastrales; family Celastraceae; genus Tripterygium; species Tripterygium wilfordii. The sequence goes on from NC_052249.1 coordinate 202,325, forward strand.
TCTGGCTCGGGATTACAAAATATACACTTTCATATCCAATGATTGGATAACTTAGATAGATTTCATTAGCAAACAACTTTTAAATACCATGGAACATCATCACACGCTAGCTTCATTTTCCAGAAATGCACCAGAGTTAAAAAAAGGCCCTTCAATGATGTACGATTAATTTTGAGCCATTAAAGAAAACATATCCAAAGGATAAATACAGCACGAAGGAGAATGCTTTGTTGGATGGGCCGTAACTCTTCAATATCTAGTATGTTTCCAACTCTTAATGCTAGAAACAAATTATTGTCATCTTATAAACTGTTTTCCCCCCAACTACACTGGCAAACAAGAAGTTGCCCAATCACAGAATCAGCAATGGGGAAACAGAGTAAAATGCACTTACCTTCGGATGAATAGGTATAGCCCCAGGGTAGTCTCTAGAGATGCACTTTATGACTTCTTTACCAATATCCCATCTCTTATTGGCTTCAAGAACGCCCCCAACCATGACAAGGGGAAAGGGACCATCACCATCTGCATGATATTTTCCATCAACACTAGAAAATTTGTCAAAATATCTGAAGAGGATCAGCAAGAGCCATCAAGCAGGAAAATAATCCAGTTATTCGCTCTTAAATACGTATCTGTCTAGTTCTTCTTTTATCTTTGATAAAGATATGAATCCTTCCTAATAAGCACAATGTTATCAATTCATGGCCCATATGAGATGAAATAATGCCATTCTTGTAAGCCAGCAATGTATTATGTGTATCATTCATAGCAAAAAAGCATCCCAAACTTTAGAAAATTGATTGAATTGTACAAGATACTTTCACAACATCTGACTGTCACAGTAATCACATGACAAAAGAAGTCATCAAATTGACCATGCAGGTGGTATTTTTGTGCATCATACAAAAATACACATAAAATTAGTATGATTCACCTAAATGCAAGAAAACCATTCCTTCTACAGCCCACAATCACTGTATCAAATACTTGCTCATATCATGGAATTAATTATGCCAAATGTGTTCGAACCATCATGTTCTAAGGTCTTATAACAAGTACCAAATCCACTTTTGAAGTAGAAAACAACAAAACTGCCGAATCAATTGATGTCTAGGGTGCCAAATGCAAACCCAATCCCCACATTTTCACATTGACACAAGCCAGAGAAACAAAATTCACTTTCTTTCTAATTTTAGTTCAGAATGACACACCTTCACCACATAAGCTGAGTCTTTGAACAACAGCTTTCACACTTAAAGCTAGCTCCTCAACCGAGTCATGCAAAATCTTATTTGCAACCTGATCACCTGCTTCTGCACAAGATACAACAACTGGAACAAGTGCCGCAATACGTGCCCAAGATGGATCAATATATGTCCACCTGAACTCAAATAAGAGGAAGACCAACCATCCAATCAAATAATAACCAAGAATATAACAAATTGCACGAACTGCAGCTCCCTAACTGATTAGTTAATTAAATTCTTAATTTCTCAACAAATACAAAAAAAAAATCACAACTGTAGGCTACTTTTATAGCAAGAATAAGTAACACAAGTCCATCGAATAAAGGGACGTAATAGACTAGAAGCACACAACCATGGAATGAGATTTTGTGGACCAAATTTATCATATCCTTTTTCAAACCTTAAAGGTCAAAATTGATAGATAAAGGAAATCTTCCAGATGGCAATGGATATGCTATATTTCAGTTTTCTAAAGACTTGAATGGCCCTAGATATGTTATTTCAGTCATTAACAGCAATAAAAGGTTAGACCAGTGTATATCTCCTAACACTTCAGGGGCTTGGGGACAGAAGATCTCTGGTTCTATTACTCTAAGAAAAACCGAATCCTCTTGATGTGTTTGCAGTTATTACACTATGAAGAACTAAAAGAATACTAACTAGTGAAATGAGTAACTTTTCATTATTTTACCAATAAACGGCATAAAAATTTTGCACCAGACTCTAAAACCCCAAAACAGCTAATACATAACTTTAAGGACATATCTGTAGTTCACAATACAAGTTTATCTCATTACCCGATGAGTTCATCTGGAGAAGAAAGACCAAGCTTTTGTAACATACTAGTCGTAAGGTTTGTCTGCGGACCACGACCGTCATAGGCCCTTACTACTGCAGTTAAGGCCTGTGCAGCAATTCCATATCCACTGCAGGTGGTAACAAACTTCACCATCATATAGAACTCACAGAATACACCAAAAAATAAATAGCACACTCATTAAGAAGTAGGAAATACCCAAGACATTACCATACATGGATTGAATATGATCATTACAACGTGTTAAATTTGCCCCCATACTTCCCATGAATTTAAGAAAGAACCAAGAAACACGAGGGCACACAAACTATAAACAGGACTTTCAAGTATATACCTTCCCCAATCACCTAATATAGGACCTGCACCAGCAGCCCGAGCTTCTCTGCCATCTTCAGCGAATCCATATGCAATGGTCCCTGTACCAGCTATTAATACGCATCCCTGAAGCTTTCCCAATGTTCCGCTTGCCAGAGCTGCCACAGAATCATTCTGAACATATAGCCTTACATGGCTGGGGAATATATCTCTGCGTGAATCAAGAGAACGAAGATTAAATTAAATGTTCCCCGTTCAACGAAATTGAGTTTGGAATCTATTTTCTTTAGAGGAGTAGGAGGGGTGATTTGAAACTTTCAAGGAGTTTAGACCGAGATAAATATATCGCAGCCAAAACTGCAAGATGCATAGAGAAATTAAGCAGCATAGGTTGGAACCAGATGAAGGAATCAAGCAAAGTAACAGTGCAGCAAATGGCGGATAAGCAGCAGCTGATGAAAAACAAGTGAGAGTACTAGAGAAGTAGGGGAAATAGAGATATTAAATAAAATGTAATACACAGCTAGAAACTTGTTCTAGAAATGATTGACAAGAGTTTTCTAAACCATGCCATAGAAACTGGCATATTATGGAGACACTTTATTTTAGCAATGTAACACGGGGATCTTCAGGATTTCTTGTATGGATTTGTGTAGCCGAACCCAACATGGTTTGGAATGAAAATTATGATGACGATGAATCATTGGGATCTTGGAAGCTTCTACACTATTCATAAGTTCACAGGGTAAAGTTCTTTTCTACCTTTTGTAAGTGGTTAAATCAATTTATTGAAAAGGGCACAAAGGGGTACCTTCCGTGGTATTATATGCCATAGACATAAATATACTAGTTGCAAAGTGTTATTGTGCTCAAACTAAAACAGAGGGTGAACCTGAGCCAATTTAGTATTCTTTGCTGATCTTTTGGATGGTTAACACCCGATACTGCAAGACAAACAGCTTGAACTGCAAATCGATTTGAATTTGACTTTGCTAGTGCATCTGCCATAACTTGCTCTAATGTCTCCCTTGCAGCAGTTTCTGTAATATGACAAGAAATCAAAATAAATGTTTACTTCATTCAGAGAAAGAGAGAGAATCATTAAAGAGCATTGATACACTACTCCAGCTAGAGCAGTACACAAAACACAATCAAATTCATTACTACCATTCATTTTCAGTATTACCCCAAACAAAAAGAAAATCCATTTCCCAACATTAATCAATCCAAAAACCAGAAATGAAAAATCAGAAGAAAACAACCAGCAGAAACCCATAGCGTGGAGTGACTATGTAACCAATGTCATATGAAGCAAACTTATGATAATCAAAATAATTATGGACCCAACTACTGCGGCATTCATCAGTCTAAAAGCATCAAACCCTAATAGGAGAACTCACTCTCCCCAATCCCATGCACCAAAAGCTGTGTAAATGTGAAATCAAAACGAAAATTACTAAAATTGTGAACCAATATACAAGCAACCACACAATTGAGGAGAAAGAGTAAAGAAAAAGGTTAGGAAAGGAGGAGGTGTTCAGAAATTACCGCCGACGCTATTGTGGTTGGAACAACCGGCAGTAGCACGAGCCAGTACAGGAAGGGGGTCAGGAAGGGGGTCTTTGAAGGGCAAAATCGGCATACAGACACAGACAGTGCTTGTGGTTCCGCCGTCCAATCCTAGGATCACTTGCCTATCAATGGTCACCGCCATTTCATTCTCGAAATCCCAGATTTCACCATTCCTGTACCTTTTCATCACTGCCAACAAATAACAAAAATGCTAAAAAAAACAAAACCCAGGAACACTAACGAAAGAAAATAGACAAAGATTGTATTTTTGTTCGATTGAGATTAAGATTGGCTTTGCTGCAGTTATAGTTCGATAGTTATAGAGAGAGAGAGCAGAAAAAGATAGTAGTAATCAGAGACGCAAAGACAGAGCATAACGATACAAACAGAGAGACCAACCGGAGAAGGAGGAGTTTGAATTCATAGCATGCGAAATGGGAGTCGTTGATTCGGACGGCAACATGATCCAAACGCTACAGGTTGAATTTCTTATTCGTTTTTAAATACTAAAAATTGCAGACATTACTGACCCCAAGAAATCATTCGAAAGCCATTCTTCTTTTTTTTTTTTATACTCAAGAATATCATTCAACATTGAAAGGTCTAGTGGGTGATGGGAAACTGGCATGCCTCAAACGGTATCGTTTCATGGAGGTGATAGTGTGAATACTGAATACGGGCTGCTATTATTATATAGGGCTTAATAATGTTTGGGCCTAGATTTGAAATCAAGAGCCTGTCCACGATCCACACGGGCGTATAACGGCAACTTATCCCAGTTCCAGACCATTTTCTCCGACAGCGGGAATGGTATGCACGCGCCGTGGTAGCGCATAAGAAAAGTTTCCAAAAAATAGCAATCCAAACTCCAGGCCATTAAACCGCCTCATCAAAAGCTAACTGCGTATATACACGCGCGGACTTTTCTCTTCTATAATTGGTCCGTTACTCTCACTGCGGCCAATACTCATGAGTCTGACGTCTTACGATACTTTCCAAGCACGGCTCTTGGATTGCATCTGAACGCATCCCCAAATCGACTAGATTTCACGAACGCAATTCTGGCCGTACATCTGTAAGAGATAGGATTGACATTTGAAGAAAGAGCGAGTTTTAGAGAGAGAAAGTGCTTTCTAGAGAGAGAAACGCAGAGGGAGAAGAGGGGTGAAGATTGGATCGAAACGAAAAAGGTAACAAGCTCGAAGCCCTACTGTGTTTTGCCTTGGAATTCCAAATTTTTCTGTAGCTTTTGTATATATTGATTGTACATATTGGTAGTTCTGTGTCGATCTGTGGTGGTAGAGGTTAAGATTTAGTGAATTGAGGAGGATTCGAGAGAGGGGTTTTATCTGTATAGGGTTGGTTTGTGGAAAGGAACCCCCTATTTGATTTTTTATTCTTGGTGAAGTCAGGAATTTTAGGGTTTTGGTGGAGAGACAAAAGTCCTAAAAGATTTGGTTTTGAGTGAAAGGAAAACACAGGGGATTAGGGTTTTCCTGGGTGTACATGTATGGCGTCGGGGACTATAGTTGGAGAAGGAACTGAAGTCAATAAAGAGAAGCAGCGCTACACGGAGAGCAAGGTGTACACGAGGAAAGCCTTTAAAGGTCCCAAGAAGAACAACACCGCTGTCCCGACCACTACCACCGACACGAACGCTGACAACAACACCAGTTTCGCTGCCAATACTGCAAACGACAACGAGGACAACAATAACATCAGCAGTAAAGATGGTGGCGTCGACAATGACAACAATAACATCAACAGTAAAGATGGTGGCGTCGACAATGACGGGAAGAAGAAGAATGACTCAATTCAAGATCTTCCGCAAGTCGTACCCACTAAAGAAGTGGATTCCTCCCTACAGCAGGTTGTTTCACGTCTAGATGTGGCGTTGGATGACACTTCGAGTCTTAACAGGCAGCAAGAGGTGGAACCTGTCGTGTGTGAACAGCTTTCAGGGAATGGGGCCATGAAGGAGGGCTCAGACGATCGATGGAAAGTTAATGTGCCTTCATTGTCCAAGAATGAGGTGCGGGAGTTGAGGATGAAGCTGGAGGGTGAGTTGGACGTGGTGAGGAGTTTGGCAAAGAAGGTTGAAGAGAAAAAGGGGCCTATTGGTGGTGGTGTTTCTGTCAGTGGGGGTAGCGGCGGGGGTGTGGTTAGTCATTCACGAGTGCCTTTGAATTTTGGGTTCAATCATGCGGTGAAGAGGGTTCATTCTGAGGTCGCCTCAGCTGGAGTTCCAGTTGAGGGTGTTACTCCTAGGCAGTCTAGGTCCTTGAATCAATTGAGTATACCGACATCAGAGAATAGTCAGGGTGCAGTTGAACATGTGGAGAAAGAGAAAAGGACTCCAAAGGCTAATCAGTTCTATAGGAATTCAGAGTTTTTGCTTGCAAAAGATAAGTTTCCTACAGCTGAGAGCAACAAAAGGGCAAAATTGAATGGGAAAAAACAGGGAGGAGGGGAAGTGGGACACGGGTTTAGGCCAGGTAGTAAGGTTTTTAAGAGTTGTAGTGCTTTGCTTGAGAGATTGATGAAGCATAAGCATGGTTGGGTGTTTAATACGCCTGTTGATGTGAACTCTCTGGGTTTACATGACTATTTTACTATTATTAAGTATCCGATGGACTTGGGCACTGTGAAGTCCAAGCTGAATAAGAACTGGTATAAGTCACCAAGAGAATTTGCAGAAGATGTAAGGCTTACATTTAGTAATGCAATGACTTATAACCCAAAAGGGCAAGATGTCCACATAATGGCAGAGCAACTATCGAAGATATTTGAGGAGAAATGGGCTGTTATAGAGTCAGATTATATTCGTGAGATGAGGCTGCTCAGTGTTGATTATGCAATGGGAATTCATACACCAACTTCAAGAAAGGCCCCTCCGTTTCGGCCACCTCCACTTGATATGAGGAGGATTTTGAATAGATCAGAATCAATGACATATCCTCCTCCCCTTCCTTCGGTTAGGACCCCTGCTCTGAAGAAGCCAAAGGCAAAGGATCCACATAAGAGGGATATGACATATGAGGAGAAGCAGAAGCTTAGCACAAACCTTCAGAGTTTACCATCAGAGAAGCTGGACAACATTGTTCAGATCATTAAGAAGCGGAATTCAACACTATTTCAACATGATGATGAAATTGAAGTGGATATTGATAGTGTTGACGCTGAGACTCTCTGGGAACTTGACCGGTTTGTAACTAACTACAAAAAGAGTTTGAGCAAGCACAAGAGAAGGGCTGAACTTGCCATGCAAGCAAGAGCAGAGGCTGAGCTGAATGTCCAACAACAAGTAAAGCCTTTAGTCATATATTCTAGTTTTAAATTTTTTCCAAAAAAGTTGCTGAATGTGTTGTGGTTTTTTCTTTTCAGCTCCCAGCACCAGCTGTGGCAGAGGCACCAAAAGAAATGGAAATAGGTAATGTCTTCAGAACACTAGAATAAATATAATTGAGTCTGTATATAATTGAGTGTGTGAATTGCCTTTTAAATTGCTCTGTTGATATTTTTCCAGCAGATGGAAGAAATGGCTCCTCCTCCTTACCTGTTCAAGGGGGAAAAGGGGGGGACGATGCCAGTAGGTCAAGTAGTTCAAGCAGCTCTAGCAGTGATTCTGGATCTTCTTCTAGTGGTAATGGCTACAGTTTTAAGTTCTTATGCAGTTTTGTGTATCTTATCTTTTGATGTAAGCAATAACATCAATGTTGAGTTGAGGTCTTTCTATCTCCTTTTTCTGAAATCTACTTCTATGTTTCATTATTGCAGACTCTGATAGTGACAGCTCCTCAGCATCTGAGTCTGATGTAGGGCATTCACCTAGGACTTGACTTATTCTGTCCAGGACCCCAGGTAGAATGCTATCCTTTTATGTTTTCCTCAAAGTTCACATATGTAGTATTTTTTTCTTCATGTTTCGAGAGAAATTTTCGGCAAGAATCATTGGTATAAACTCATGAGACAATTATGCTTAATGTCAAGAAACTCTAGGTATGATGCGTAGGTTCTATCTTTCTTCTTTCTTTTTCCCTAATTCTTCCACATTTCAGATCTTTTTCTAATATTTCTAGTCATTATTTTTTATTTTTGTTTTACATCTCACAACCTGCTAAAGACTTCCTGATGCATCTAACCACTACTTCCCCGATAAAATTTGTATTCAATACATATAGTCATGACGGTTTAATGGCTTCGCTTGAGAGTTGGAGAAGACAACCCACTAGACTAATTTTTATCTTAATCTCCTATTGCTGAGAACAATAAGATCAGTTTTGATTTTTATTTTAAATTAGGATAATAACAGGTAAAGATGAACCAAGGTTTTTTAAGCAAGCAAGATTTGATATTAGAATTATAATATTAATAACTTATGGCAATTTTTTGAGCTTTCGTATACTAAAGGGTTTTGTATGTTCTGGATCATTGAAAGAAAAACTTCTCTGCTTACTTTATCCGTAAAAGGTTAATTTTTCTCTCTTATACCATGGGAACAAACGATATGGCATCATCAAAATAAGTGCCAGACTTGTGGTTGATGTGTGAAACTTATTTACATTTGTGTTTGTGTTTATTTTTGTTTGTATCTTTCCATTCGAAAGATGAAGTTTTTATTTGTATCTTGCTGAAGTGAAAGCAATTATCCTGGAGCTGTGATTCTTCGGTAAAAATTATACAAGTTACTGAATTTCTAAACTACAGGAGTGCAATTGTGCTTGCTCTCCCTGTATGAGATATATTAGTTTCTCTGGCTGGGCCTTGCAATTCTCTTGATCTTCCATTCTTCGTTGTTTTAGATGTAATGTGATTAGCAATCATGCCACTTGAATGTAGTAGGACGTCACTGATCTTATTGTTTTCTTGTTACATTTTTTCAGGCTGTTCAGAAAGAAAGACCAGATTGGAATTCTACGAGATGGTGATTTTGGTCTTCGTAGTTCAGAATTTGGAAAAGCTATCAATGCCGCCAAGCCTTCTTGCCACTGCAGAGTGGGGGGTCTTTTGTTGTTCTATCAGCTGAATCGGTCCCTGAACGTCTACATGTTGCTTATTCGCCTAGTTAGAGATTTGTATAATATCTGGTAGAATATGGAGATGGTGATTAGATATTTATGCGTAGCACATGTAGATGGCTAACTTCTGCTACACACACTAGTCTCAGCCTGACTTTGTTTTCGATTGCGTGGTGTTAGATTCAGGAATTTTTTTTTGGGTGTATTATAGACAAGCAAGCTAGTCTGTAGTCCAAGTTCATGAAGTCATAATTCACTCCCTAAAGGGTTCTTCCTTGGCATTCGCTTGGCTTGTTCTGAAGTTTGTCTGGACTGATTGATTTTGGTGGCATTCTAACTCAAGCTACTTGTAATTATATCCATAAAAAAGGTCGAGAATTATAAGAAATGGTTTCAAGGAAAAAAAGTCTGCAAATTATAAAAGAATTGAGAAAGGAAATAATGTTATATCACATACCACACCATTGATTACGGGAGAAGATATTTGTCATAATGTATTCTGTTTGTATATATTTTTTGATTTTTCAATTAAAAAAGGCCCAAGACACAGAAGTTGTCGACTCCTTGGCATTGTAAGCCACTGTGAAAATGAACACGAGACTCAAAGCCATGCTCTCTCCACCTCTAATGAGGCTCACACCCTTTAACTTAAAATCGATTAAACCCTTCTCTTCTCCTTCACAACAATACTCTCCATGGTCGGGTCTTCAGTCATGGAGGGATAGCCAGCTTAACAAGAACCGGTTTTGGGGACCCGATGGCCCGGAACCTCAACCCTCCTCTACTGGCTTTGAGGACTTTCATATGGGCTCTGCTTCCTCTCTTGCGGAGCTTGGTGCTCTTGTGCTCTCCACCAGCGACCCTCTTGCCAAATCCAAGCTCTCTCATCTTGCCTTCTCCAGATGGCGCAATGAAAGGCTCCCGATTGGGGTCTGCCAACCGCCCTCCAGGCCGGCCCGCCCATCTAAGCCACAGCTGGTTTGTGTTCTGGACAAGTCTGATTTTATTTTGGTTGGCTCTTTGTTATTTTAGATGGATATCTCCAGTTTGTTGAGGATTTCTATGTAGCTATAGTGTAATTGTGCTTAATGCTTCATTTGGTTGCTGGGTTGTGGACAAAATTTCAATCAATCTGGGTTTTGATCGGCTATCTTCATTTTGTTTTCGTCAAAGTTTTGGCTTTTTTTTTTCACTTTCTCTTATGATTATTAGAGGAATCTATATTTTCAATTTTTGTTGCAATGTTTTTGCAATTTGTCTTTTAATTTTTTGATTTGATAATGAAGTTCTCCGTAAGTGCTCAGTTGCACTCTGATCTCTTACATATAATATGAACAGTCCTCCTTTGTTGATGATGTAATGACCTTTGCCTTCTATAATCGCATAAGCCTCTTCAGCTCATTATTCCTCCTCCTTTTTTCTCAAATAGTGATTCATTTATTGTATTGGTAGCCATGCGTATCTTCATTTCTTGTCTGTTCCTTGTAAAATTCAGGTTTCACCAAAAGAAATTCCAGCTCCCAAAGTCTCAGGTTTGTCTCTCAATGCTTATATGCTCCATAATCTTGCGCATGTGGAGCTAAATGCGATTGACTTAGCATGGGATACTGTTGTTCGGTTTTCGCCTTTGAGTGAGGTTCTTGGAGAGGGATTCTTTGCTGATTTTGCTCATGTTGCTGATGATGAGAGTCGCCATTTTGCTTGGTGCTCACAGAGGCTTGCGGAGCTCGGTTTTAAGTAAGAGTTTCTAGTAGGGTAGTATAAGTTGATTTATGTTTGTCATACTTTCCTAATTTTAAGCTTGATTAGATATGGAGACATGCCTGCTCATAATTTGCTTTGGAGGGAGTGTGAGAAATCATCTGACAATGTAGCTGCACGTTTGGCTGTTATCCCCCTAGTACAGGTATTTCTTGTTTTGGGGTATATGTAAATCATATTTCAGTTTATACTTCCTATGTGTTGCCTTTGTAGTTCTATTCCCTCATTTATATTCCTTCAATCTACCAATGAAGGATTAGAGGAGAATTTTTTATGTTGGTGATATCAGGATCTTAGGAGTTCATAATCAAACATTTTTCTATTTTATTGAATCAGCTTAGAGGAATGAATAGATCGTACATCAATTTATCTAAAAGGGATCTCTAGTTAGCTTTTGTTAATAGCAATACTACTAATTTTTGTTGTTAAGTCAGACTTTCTACCGATTTTCCTCTGGTTTCGAGTTATCCCTTGTCACGCTCATTGCTATTAAGTTAGAACACAATTCAATCTCTTTTAGCATGTTGATAAAAGCCACTAGTGTAAGAATATGTAAAAACTTGAGATTAGTTTGAAAATTCTTTTATCATGTGATTCTTACTTAATAGAGGTCCTTCACCTGTAAGGAAGTTATTGTTTACATATATATGTACGTCTTTCGGAACTTACCGACAGCATTGAGATAGCTTCTAAATAGAGGAATAACCAAGAAATTTATTTACTGATTTTCCTTTTTCCTTAAACTCAACTTAACAGAGCCTCTCTTTGACTTGTCTGGTTTCTCTGTAGATGAATCTATTGTCATTTTCTTATGTGATGTGTGTAGGAGGCTCGAGGACTTGATGCTGGGCCCCGGCTAGTACAAAAATTGATTGGCTTCGGTGATCGTAGGACATCTAGAATTGTGGAAAGAATTGCTGATGAGGAAGTTGCACATGTAGCCGTTGGAGTTTGCTGGTTTGTCTCAATCTGTCAAAAAATGGGTTGTATCCCATGCTCCACTTTCAAAGGTTTGACAGCTGTTTCGTTATTCTGGAGTATATTGTGGGATATATGGCATGCGACTTAATGATGCGTGCTTTATTGGCCAACTGTGTAGATTTGTTACAAGAGTATGATGTGCAGTTGAAAGGACCTTTCAATCATTCGGCTCGAGATGAAGCTGGCATTCCGCGTGATTGGTGAGACATATATTGGATAGGACTTAATTAGTTTTTCTTACCACTTACCAGCTTTACACTTCATCTACTATTTTATAAGAGCATGATTTCTCTTGTGAGTGTGTGGCCTCAATCCTAATATGCTGTTCAGGTATGATGCATCATTCTCGAGTAAACAGAATACGAATGAGAGACAGGATGCAAATGAGAAGCTTTCACCTGTAAGTGTTATTGGATACATATATCCAGCTAATAGTTTTTTTCTTTTCTTTTCTTTTCTTTTTGTTTTCCTGAATGAGTATATACAGATGATAGCTATGTAGGTCACATTCCATATAGCCCAGCAGATATACTGAAGTCTTACTATTGGTACAGGTTTATGATAGGCTTGTTTCTATCATTTCGATGGAGAGTGAGAACTCGAGTTTGAGGCCTCGTAGGTGATGTCAACGTAAATAGCTGAAACACGTTATCATCTTACTCCCAGTAAGCCCAATACTAAGAAGAGAATTCTCTGTTTGGTTGCTTCCTTCATAATCAATGGCGATCCAAGCATGTTAACCATATACCAAAGGAAAATCTTGAAGCCCAGATGAGAAGAGGCTTCTGGCACCACCTGGCCTTACCTACCTGCAGTTTCAACTTCCTTTTCAACGAGTTCTAAGCCTGGTGAACCATGTTGCACTCTGTTCACCGGGAGAACATATTGTTTATAATCTTTACATTTGTAAAGACTATTCCTTCCTTGTTCGGCTTAACACAGTCCATCAAGTACCTTAAACGATCCAGTTTTATGGAAATTCTTTATTATTGATGGATTTCTGAACTTGTAAGACAACTTTCATGAAAAGCTGCATCACTGATCTTGGTAAAATTTGGTTACTTGTTGCCTACTATTCTCACCTGATGTTAGTATAAGTTTGATCAAATTTCAATATTTCTCTCAATGAGAATCAATTTCAAGACATTCTGAGTTCATACGAAAAGATTCACCGAAGTAGTTCACTTGTCCTGTGTTTGCTGATGCAAAACTTATGGTGCTGATATAATCAAAGACTCAGATTGCTTAGATTATCTAAAGACGATTTTTGGTCTGGCTGCTGTCTATCCAAACGACGAAAGTAATCTCCCAATTTTGAGCTTGCGTGGCAAATCATCCATCCTACAGAGGAAGGACACGGCTACTTAGTTTAACTAGTACTAGTATTTTAGAAAGTCCAATGGTTTACTGGGGGGGCGTTTCGAACATTCGGATTGGATCATCTTGATAAAATGTTTTTTTTCTTTTTCTGGACTTGGAAGTCACAAGCTTTGCGTTGAAGCAAAAGACAGCGAACGAACGTGCGGTGTGTCCTTTTCAATTATATAATCATCGGAGAGAAGCACTTATCCGAATAAGCCATCACCAGCACGTACAAACCACCACTATCACATCCAAGATAGAAGAAAGATTCAAAGAAGGCATTATTGTGAAAAAGCGATCATGTGCTGTGGAGACGGAGAGTGTAGACCACTTGGGTTTCTTCTGGGACTCCCTTTTGCGTTTCTTTCTCTTCTGATATCCATTGTTGGCGTCGTCATCTGGATTGTCGGGTTAGTTTACTCTTCTTCTTTTGGAACATGTTTGTAGTGAATTCTTTAATTTCTGGGTTGCTGATTTTGCCTCTAAATTTTGTGATATAGATTTAGTGTAAAAGATGCAATCTTTAAAGCTTTGTGTGTCTGGATATTAAGAACTTCTCAGCTTTATATTGGCATTTGTGAATTTTGAGAATGACAAGTATCTTTCTTTAGTATACAGAAGCAATCTTTAAATCATTAGAATTTCTGGGTGTTTTGAATGCTCTAAATTTTCTAGTGAAAAGTTTTGATTGGTGATGACATCTTGAAAGTTCTATTGGTATATAATCAATTTGTGTTTTTGAACTCCTGCATAGATTTTCGTCTGTTTTTAGGATTGATTTTTGTCTTGGGATTTGCGTAGATTGTCGCTGACATGTATATGTCCATGCTGTCTATGTGTGACAATAATAGTGGAGCTGGCTTTGGAGCTGATCAAGGCACCCGTTCATGTCATGAAGTGGTTCACTTCTCAGATCCCCTGTTGATTCATTCCCATGGTCTCTCTGTTTATTAGGGATTTGGATTTTAGCATATACTGTTGATTATCGTTACTCGCTAATTTTGGGAATCTTTTGGCTGTGATTCTTCTGAATATCTTTCCCTGGTTGATCTATCATTGTCTCTTTTCTGATGTGTTTTTTTTCCTGATAGAACAACACAGATAACGGTTTCTCTTGATGTTTTCCACAATATATTAAAATGAAATGGTACTGATATGGTTCAAAGCTCGTCTCTTATATGGCTAAAGATGATTTCTTGGGCTGGTTTGACAGGGAATATGGCTGACAGAGAGATGATTTCTTTGGCTGTAAAATATGTTCATTAGGTATTTGATGAAACTATAAAATAAACTTAGTAGGTATTATTATTCTTTACTACTTATTCTCATCGAGTTCATATTCAACCATGTTTGTTCTTTCCAACCATATACTCTCTGGTTGTCTGTGCTCTCTCTTCTGTGTTTTCGCGAATCGCCCCAAGAACACCACATTCCTACCCTTCATTATGTTGTTGCTCTTCTTGTCGTCCCTGGAAAACCTCCTCTGTGACCCTTTCCCCTCCTCCTTGTTCTTCCTCCTTTTCTCCTTCCATCAGTAACCGTTTTGATGCCATCGCATTATCACCCCACCCTCTCCACCGGCACAGGCTCAGCCGCTCAGGCTCCTCGCCATTGATGACAGAAGTTCTGGTAACACATGCTGATCAAGAAATCAAAGTAGAAGAAAGTGATATAGAACAATATGCTGGATTGATCAGATCATTTTGTTCGAATCCCTGGTTCAAGGAGGTTTTGATATCGGGCCAGAGATTCACCAAGACCATTTGCAGAACGAACCAGCTCTTTGCTGCAAGGATGATTCAAGCTTTTTACTTGGAGGGATAGTGCTTGAGACGATATTTATAAACACAGCCGATGATCCGAAGAGGATGAAGATACAAACCCAAGTAGGATTTTTTGCCTTCAGCCTCACCTTCTTGTTGTCATCTACAACAGAAGGTCTGCCAATTTTCTTGCAAGAGAGAAGAATATTAATGAGGGAAACATCAAGAAGAGCTTACAGAATTTCTTCTTACGTTCTGTCAAATACTTTTGTTTTCATTCCATTCCTGTTGTCTGTTGCCATTCTTTACACCACCCCAGTATACTGGCTAGTTGGGTTAAAAAGGGAAATCAATGGGTTTCTCTACTTTACATTGGTCGTCTAGATGGTTGTTTTGATGTCAAACTCCTTTGTAGCATGTTTTAGTGCTCTAGTACCAAATTTCATCATGGGAACATCTCTGATTGCTGGATTTATTGGGTGTTTCTTCCTTCTTTCTGGGTATTTTATATCAAAGAACGATATACCCAGATACTGGATTTCATTCACTACTTGAGTTTGTTCAAATATCCATTTGAGTGTCTTCTGATATTACTTACAGTCTCCTTCAGTTAATTTTCAATTCAATAGATTCGTTTATTGATGTAAACTGGAAACATCAAGCTCTAGCTTGAACGGTACAGGGAACTAAAAAATTGATTCAAACATCAAGCTTTAGCTCTAAGCAATCGGATAAGACGCCATCATCGCAATGCCACAGAGGCCTCCCTTCTGTTTAACATCTCTTTGCATCCTTATGTAGCCTTTCTCACCCCATTCTGGTCCCCATGAGTTCTTCACCAGCCAGTACTTGGTTCCATCCTCAGCAACCCCATAACCCACAGCAGCCACCCCATGGTTTAATTGATTCCCGCATGATCCCTTAAAGACACCACCAAAGTAAAATTGGAACTCAAAGCCTCCAGCATCAATGGCTACAGAGATAGGTTGGTGGGCGACGGCATTCAACAATGCCATCTCATTGTTTGCCGGAACGTTCTGATAACCCTTTATCTTGACAGCATGGTTGGCTGCCATTCTGGTGTTGCATTTGCCATCAGCTCCCTTGTAAGGATAGTTCCTTTCTGTGGTGAGACCATGGTTTTTGATGATGAACTTGAAGGCATCGTCCATTAGTCCACCCTGGCAACCTTTATCCTCACTATTGACATCACAATCCACCAACTCTTGCTCGGAAAGAGAGACCAGTTTTCCGGTTCTAAGCTTAGTAATCCCTTCCACTGCTGCAACAGCTGAAAAAGCCCAGCAACAACCTGCATTTGAATCCAAGAAATGAGAAAAACAATTCATTTCATTTGACATATAAATTCACTCAAAGTTTGAATGTATATACATATATGTACGTACCACATTGGTCTTGATTCTTGACAGGCGTTACAGCTCCTTCCCTTCTCCAATCCATAGAAGATGGAATTCCAGTGACATTCTGATACTTGAATGAAACATCATCATTGGACACCATATGACCTTTCAATCTGTTTCTTGATGTCCTGAACTCTTCATTTGTAAGATCTGCAAACTCATTGATGCCAAGCTTGTAAAATTTGTTTCCAGCCTTGTTGAAAGCTTCAATACGAGCTACGTTTTGACTGAAAATCTTGAAGCGTTGCTCCTTCTCTGCCTCATCCTTATACGCTCGTCCATAACGATGCATCCATTGTTGGTATTTCTCAAGCATCGATGCATCTTGGAGAGTGCGAGACATGGCAAGAGAAGCCAGTGTGCTAAAAATGAAAATCAAAAACAAACAGATGTTTCTAAAATACTCCATTTGTAGCAGTGTCAGTTGTTAAGACAATGATTCTTGTTGTTGTAAGGAAGTGTTGAAGTGGTAGGATCAATCTGGAACAACTTATATAGGTCAAGTCTTCTCCTACTTCATTGCATACTGTTTTGGGGTTGTGGTCGGGAGGGAAGGCTTTGCTTAATATTCGTGGATGTTTAAAGCATTCTGACTTGACTCCATTTTTCTAGCTGATTTGTTCAAATACTAAACCCAAGGTGTTACATAACAAAAAGGAAGCAAAGAAGAGAGACAAGATTATTTATATCTTATCACAAAAGCTGATATACAAAGTACTCTAATGTTAATGTACATATATATACGTAGTACATTAACATTAGTTCTTGGTTTTATATGCAAGTACTAACAGTTTACACACATTATGTGAAATAAGTACATGATATTTTCTTTCTTATATTTGAAGATTTAGACGGTTGGGTAGGAGGCCATCATCGCAATGCCACAGAGGCCTTCCTTCGCGTCAATATCCTTCTGCATCCTTATGTACCCTTCTTCACCCCATCCAGTACCCCATGAGTTTTTAACCAGCCAATATTTAGTCCCATTGGTTACTCCGTAACCAACAGCAGTAACACCATGGTCTAAATCAGTGCCACAGGCTCCCGTAAAGATACCGCTTGAGTAGAATTGAAAGTCAGAACCTCCGGCATCTATGGCAACCGAGACAGGATGGTTTGCAACAGCCTTCATCAGAGCCAACTCGCTGTTTGTAGGCACGTCTTCGTAACCAGTTATCTTGGCAACATCGTTGGCTTCTTTTTTGGCATTGCAAGTGGCATCAACTCCCTGGTAAGGATAGTTAGTCTCGGAGTTAAGACCATGATTTGAAATAATGAATTTGAAGGCATCATCCATTAAACCTCCACCACAGCCTTCATCCTCACCCTTGACATCACAATCCACCAACTCTTGCTCGGAAAGAGAGATTAATTTGCCTGTCGATAGCTTAGTAATCCCTTCCATAGCTGCCACCGCAGAAAATGCCCAACAACATCCTGTAATTTTGATTAAAACATTAAGTAGAAAATTAGTATGCTTCATTGTTTTTTTAATGTGGTAATAAAAAGGACTAAGTGCACATACCACATTGGCCTTGGTCTTTGATAGGAGTTACAGCTCCTTTTTTCCTCCAGTCCATAGTTGAAGGTACTGCAGTAATATTCTCATACTTGAAAGAAACTGCATCATTAGAACACATATGACCCTTGAATCTGTTTCTGGTGGCTTTAAACTCTTCGTTTGTGAGATCCGCAAACTGATTGATTCCAAGCTTGTAAGGCTTGTTCCCATCTTTGTTAAAAGATTCAATGAATGCTAGATTTTCCTTGAAAATATTGAAACGCGTCTCCTTCTCATTATCATCCTTATACACTCTCCCATACTTGGCCATCCATTGTTCAAGCCTGTCATACATTGATACATCCTGGAGAGTTCTAGCTGTAGCTTGAGAAATGAAAACTCCTAGAACAAAAATCAAAGCCAAGAAAATATATGAACATTGGCTCTTAAACCCCATTGTTGTGGTGATTTGATAGCTAGGAGATATGATTGTACTAATTGAAGAACAGATACACATGAGATCCTATATCACCCTAAGCTTATATAAGGAAAAGTTCCCCCTAATTAGGCTGGTCTTGGGATGTTTTCCGGTCTACGTGCCGGGAAAAACATTCCGATTTGAACTCATAAAATTCATTGTATTGTTTGATATGGTGTCCAGATGCATGCTTCTTGTTATAATATCAGGTTCAGATCAATTTGTCTTTACTGTTTGTATTTAACTGGTCTTACATTCATGGATAGACAAAAAACTAATACCGTACTGTTTCATTCATTCAGATTAAAGGTTTTGCATTAAGATCTATATTCAGCAAGGATGATTGATCAACAAAGGCGAAAGTGATGTTGGATTAAAACAATATTAAAAAGAATACATATTTCCTAAGAATATATATCAACTCAAAATGATAGGTCTGTCCTTGTTTTGATATGAAAATTATCTCAAAACAGACAAAAAAGTGTTATATTTTCCAAAACTTCTGTCGTTCCATCCCCGCGGGGGCAGAAAACCCATCATATTGTTCGAGGAACCCTGGATGCTGTCAGAGTAAAGGATCAGTATGGATGCAAAGGATCAGTATGGATGCATGCACAAAATACTGCAATACATGGGGTCTGAGATCAACATGAAGACCTTCATAGCATTTATAATTCCTCATGCAGCCAATCTTTATTTCAGTACCATATATCTTGTCTTAATTCTACCACATATATACTTCAAAATAAGTCTAGAACAGTAGAACTAAAAGAAACATTTGACCCAAACTGGATGATGCTTGTTTAGTTAATGTACGTTGGCCTTCTACTAGTCTAAATGGTCTTGAGGGATATCTTCTAGGACCAGAGCTGCCTATATGAAAGTAGAAGCTTTTCATGCAGTCACAAGCATTTCTCAGTAATTTGTTCTGTTTCTTCACTGTATGTTATCCTAGTTCCCTTTCTTTTACTGCTGTTGTTTATGCTATGCTACCAGAAGAATTAAAGCCACTTTCGTTATTTTTATCTCACCTACTAACTAATGTCCACAATAGGATTCCATTAGCACTGCTAGACAGATCTTCTAATCATGGGTTTACTGAGTATACACCCAAATCTTCTAACCGTTAGAAATTAGAATATTGTATATATGTAGTAATTGTGTGAGTTTTCTCAATCAAAACAGGCAATTGGGAATTAAAAAAGAAAGCAATTGCATAGTATGAATTCCAAATTAGGGAATGTTTTGTAGTTATAATACGGATCTCAGAAGCTGCTTATCTTTGCTGGAATGTTGGAATGTTATTTAGTTACTATTAGGGAATGTACGCATATGATTTCATATGCATCATGTGGGACACTTGGAGCACATGAATTCGCTTTGTTCATGTGCATCTAACTAGATAACTAGGATCTCAACTACTTGAATGTATATCATTTTCAAATGTTTTGAAGCTTCTTGAGCACATTATTTATGTGTTTGGATTCGGACTAGATTTTAAACTGGACAAAATTTTTTATTTGGTAAGGAATTTGGACATACAGCTTATGTCAAAATTTGATTTATTTCGAATCAAACAAATTCGATCATATAGACCGGACATAGTTTTGCCATCTAAGTACCCTTACCATAAATAGAAAAAAAGGTAGGCATATATATATATCTCTTTGCATGTAAATAAAATCTATTTGTTCATGCTCAATAATGATAGCGGCTCTGCATTAGGTTAGGGTATGGTGCTCCGTGCTCCTTTCTCGTGTCAACATCGGCTCGGCTTAAGCTAACGAGAGAGATGGCGAATTCCGTCAAAAAGAGATGATGACGTCAGTTTTTTATGATGGCTAGATTTGCTTAGTTGGAGGCGCTGTAGGGTTCCCCGAGTGGCCCAGCTGGCACGGCACTCTGCACATGGCCAGCTGCCCATGTCCAAATTTCACTCTCATTTTAACCCCCCCCCCCTCCCCCACACTTTCCTCAATTCACATTTATACCCTCTCTTTTTTCTTCATGAGAAATCTTAATTTATTGTTTAATTATCTTACAAGTACAGGGGAGATGAGTATGGCTTATTGATTCCATATAAAATAAAAACCTTATGTTTAAAATAATATAAATGAATTTGTTGGGGAACATAAGATTGTAATAGCTGCTCTTATTTCTTATACTAAGGACTTTAAGGAGGTCTTTTGATATTTTGGGGGGGGGGGGGGTATGCTCTTTATTTCTTTGAGATGGAATGAATTTTTAAAAGATAGGAAAAGAAAATAAAAGATGATACTGTAACTGGCTTTCTATTCAAGGACCACTTTATTATTTATTAAAACCCAAGAAAGTGTTATCACGGTATCGAAAATAAAAGAAGAAAAAAAAACACAAATATTTCTATTTTCTAATTCCATATATTAAGATTGAAATCTCATTTCAATTTGGTATAATACAGAGTGGTTTATAAGTAAATTTCAGCTCTTCTCATATTATAAACGTCTAATCCAATTGATTACCAACAAACTCATCTCTCGATGGTTATTTGAGAGTTCTTAACTTCTTATATGTCAAATTAAGCTTGTGTCCACTCTTTTACTCATAATATTATGTATGTTATGTGGTGATATTGTAACCATTTTTATGTTATGACATTAGCCATAATAAAATTGGAAACCACCTCAAGGATTTTTTATTTTTTTAAAAAAAGGGAACACAAATTAATTAGCTTGATTTAGTGAATTAAGGGGTTGGGGGGTGAATTAGTAATTTAATACAAAAAGATTTATCCTCTGAAAACATAGGCTTATATAAATACAAAAATATTGCAAGTATGGAATCTATCGAAGGGTGTGAAGAGAGATGTTTAATTAAGGAAAGTTACGCGTAATCACACATCATTAGCAACCTAATTATTGACATTAGCCTTGATGTCCAAGCACAACCTTCAAATGGGCAAATTGAATTGCCTTGATTTAGAATTTTTTGGGATAAGCACCTTATAGTGGAGGCTATTATTAGTAGTAATAGTGTCTTAATGAAACTTACAAACCCTAGTTTGTTATTTATATTTAAAGAACACAATTGAGTGATTGACATTAATGGAGAGATGTCCATGATTACCTAAAAAAAAGAAAGAAGAGAAATGTCTATAATAGGAAACCAAATTAATTTGTTATTGGGAAGTTCTTCTTATTACAAAATGCTTATACAAAATTTTATTATTAGGTATTTTCAATTGCTTATCCCTTTTATTATTTGAGTTTTTTTCTTTGTTTGCTTCGTTCAGGTCTCTATATTCGTTCTCTCTTCTTTACTTCTCTCTCGTTCTCTTCCACAATCCAAGGAGTGTTACATAATTTTGTTATATTATTTTTTTAAAAAAAAATTGATCATTGTATAGAATATATTTATTGACTCAATATAATCGATAAAAAAATCAACAGAAAAGATATTAAATGATTCAAGAGATTTATATTTTAAATTTTATATAACGTTTTAGAGAAACTGATGCGATGTGATGCTAAATTGCAATTTGTAAAACTAAAAAAATAATCCATTTTACTGTATTTTAGAAGATTTGTTATGAGTTTCTATGTGGTAAATATGACGACGTTCTCAAATGCAAATAAAAATCGCATAATTTTGATAGGTCTAATTCAAAGATAAACTTGCCTTGATCACAGAAGATTTGATTGGAAATCAATTAACAAGAATTACATTAGGGCAAATTTATTTATAAAGTAAATTAGGAAAGGGGTGATATGGAGATGAAGAGGTGTGTCTCGTGAAGCAGACAAGAAATAGAGAAAGAGAAACCAGAGTAAGAGCAGCCAGAGATCAAACCCAGGAACAGTAAATTCTCTCTCTTTCTCTCCAAAAAACACTTTCTGTCACTCACGTTCATTCTTTGCTTCCTCACGAGATCCTCATCTCTTCTCTCTCTGCATATCTTCATGTTCTTAATTCTTACTGTATAACTCTCCTCTTGTGCTTTCTTTTGTTGCAGTTTCTGCTTAAGCACATTTTTATACAGAGTGAGAAAGAAAGATCGAAAAAATGTCACGTTCTGAAAGGTTGGCAGAGGATGAAACAAAGTATGATTCTTTAGCCCATCGATTCCGCGACTCACTGAGTTGCAAGCACGAGGAGGATAACAACAGTATCTATGAAAAGAACAAGCCGGATTATAGAGAACTCGATCTGGGTGGTTCACCAGTATCTACATTGAAGAATCGTGCCTCGGTCAGCAATGGCGTTACCAGCTCCAGCAGCAGCTCGAGCTCTTCCGGTTCAGTAACGAGAAAATCCAGCAATAACACCCAATTGCCCAAACAACCCGACGATGGCGCAAGAAGTCATTCTGGTGAGCTCTCCGGCTTGTCTGAAACCAGTCCAGCAGCACCCGAAGCTCACCGATCCGGCGCGAATACCAGCAATTTGAAACCGGGTCATCGGAGATCCGTCTCCGCGGGAGCCCCGTTGATCTATTCGGGTTCAAGTTTCGGTGCCGTTAGCAGCAGCCATTGTAGTGGTGCCACTTCGGCTCACCCAAATTCAGGAGCTAATTTACTGCCTAGTGGCAACATTTGCCCATCTGGCAAGATCCTGAAGACTGGCATGGCGAGTCGGTCCCAAAGCAGGTCGGACACGTTGGCTAAAGGCACAGGGAACTACGGACATGGCAGCATAATGCGCGCCGGCGGTAGCGGCAGAGCTAAATTGGGTAGTGGAGGAAATTTAGGAGGCGATGCAGAGGAGTTGAAGAGGGCAGGAAACGAGATGTATAAAAAGGGGAACTTTGTAGAAGCATTGGCCTTGTATGACAAGACAATATTGCTCTCTCCAGAGAATGCGACATACCGGAGCAATAGGGCGGCCACATTGACTGCTCTGGGAAGGTTGGGTGAGGCTGTGAGAGAGTGCGAGGAGGCGGTGAAGTTGGACCCTTCCTATGGCAGGGCACACCAGAGATTGGGCTCTCTTTATCTCAGGTGAGCTTCGCATTTTCTTGTATATTGGAAGATGGTGAATGGCCTATGCTGTTTTCGATGTTCTCTTCGCAAATTATTGGTTTTGACGAAAGATTTGGATCTGTTAATGACCCATTGATTACTGGATCTATGTGTTTGAAGCTATTTGATTCAATACTTTCAGTATTTGTCTGGTTGTTCTTTGATTCATCGGAAGTTTTTTGAGTTATCGATAAGCTTGTCTGCATTTGGTGTTTGTGCTTATGCCTTGTATAGTTTATAACTGCTGTGTACTTACAATAGTACATTGTGATTCCTTTGTCTTCAGGTTAGGGTGGGTAGAAGATGCAAGGCGCCACCTCTGTTTTCACGGGCAACAGCCCGATACAGAAGAGCTGCATAAGTTACAGTCTTTGGAGAAACAGCTGAAGCGATGTTCTGATGCAAGGAAGATTGGGGATTGGAAGAGTACAGTGAGGGAAAGTGATGCAGCCATCACAATGGGAGCGGATTATTCTCCTCAGGTGTGCACCTGGCTGTGATTCTTTCTTTCTTTCTTTTTTTTTAATTCTGATTGACGAGGAGCAAAAATCTCAGATTGTCTAAACTTATTGGAATTTAACTACAGATCGTTGCTTGCAAAGCCGAAGCCCTTTTGAAGCTTCATCAAATTCAAGACGCAGAGTCCACTTTATCCAATATTCCAAAACTTGAACACTCTCCTCTGGCAAATACCAAGTTCTTTGGCATGGTTTCTGAAGCTTATGTGCTATACGTCCAATCCCAGCTTGAGATGGCACTAGGAAGGTGAGGTCTCAAACGCGAAACCCACTCTCCAATTTGCAATGCTTTCTGGTGTTGGTGAAAATGCAATTATGAATATGGTGCAGATTCGAGAATGCAGTTTCAGCTGCTGAGAAGGCTGTGCGAATTGATTACACCAATATAGAAATTGCAAAGGTGTTAAACAATGTTAAAATGGTGGGGGTAGCTCGTACCAGTGGCAATGATCTTTTCAATGCTGGAAGATATGCTGAAGCATGCGCAGCATACGGGGAAGGCCTCAAATATGATATCTTTAACTCTGTGCTTTATTGCAATAGAGCTGTTTGTTGGTCTAAGCTCGGACTATGGGAGAAATCAATTGAGGATTGCAATCAAGCCCTTAGGATCCATCACAACTACACCAAGGCACTTCTTCGGAGGGCCGTCTCAAATGAAAAGGTGAATTGGCCATGTTATGATTTGTTATGTTTGTCTGCCTGCACTCATTTTCTATGGTTTTATGAGTTGATGCTTATGTAACGTGTTGCCCCTCTTTCGTTTGTTGGATTTTATAGCTTGAACGTTGGGTAGAAGCTGTAAGAGATTATGAGGTCTTAAGGAAGGAACTTCCTGGAGACAATGAGGTATCCGAATCATTACGATGTGCGAAAATTGCATTGAAGAAATGTCGCGGAGCAGATGTGAATAACATGAAAGTCAGTGGTGTAGTAGAGGAAATTCGTACCATGGATAAATTTAAAGCTGCAATATCATTGCCTGGTGAGCTTGATGCACATATCTTGATATAACACTATCCATTTGATTCTTGTTTCCACTTCATTTGCTAAGCAAGGACTCGAAACTTCCAGGTATTTCAGTAGTTCATTTTAAAGTGGCATCAAATAGAGAATGTGAAGATATATCTCCATTCATAAATATACTATGCATTCGTTATCCATCCGTTAGTTTCTTTAAGGTATGTAATCTAATGTTCTTACTTTCCCAAATTCTCCGTTGCTTAATTTCTTTTATATGATGAAGAACCAGCCTTTGATGGTATTATATATCAATGAAGTGGATTCTGCCTTTCAAATGTGAATTTGACTTATCTTTTGCCGTCGAGATAGATTTTGTAAACTCGCATTATGGAATCTTTATATTTTGGCAAAGAGGCATAACCGGTTTCCATTACGTAATAATTTGAAGGTTGATGTGGATGAAAGCTCAGTAGTAGCGAAAGCGGAGAGCATACGAGATGTTCCGGCATTTAAGATTTACAGGAACGGAAACAAGGTGAAGGAGATGATTTGCCCTAGTCATCAGTTCTTGGAAGATTCAGTGAGGAGTTATTGCCTATAGATGCGCATTCTATTACGGCTCAAATCCGCAGAGCTGACGTGCAACTGTGTATTCACCTTCAGTCGTCAGGTCCTCATAGAATTATCAGTTTTACCTATTACATAATCTACTGCATAATATTTTTTTTTCAGACCTTCAAAGCAGAGAAGCCATGGCAGAGGTAGAATTTTTCTTTTCCAATTCATATTCTTCAAATTATCATTCCACCTTTTTGATGTCTTTTTTTTTTTTTTTTTGTACCCACAAATTCTTGTGATAGTTTTTCAAATAAGTTACCTTTCCATTTCTTTATAGCATCATGAGAGGAAAAGCTGGAGAAGTTGCCATGACTTCCCCTAAATAATCCCCAACCCCTAGGGTGAAAATGGTCGGTTAGGTTGATTTTTTTTTCCCAGTTTTTTTACATGAATTTAACCGGTCGATCGGTTCTTTAAAGAAATATATAAATTTTTTTGACAATAACGTAACCGATCAATTTGGTTATCAATATGCTGGGCTAGTTTGGTAGAGCATTTGTAAAGTAGCAGATATGTCAGTAGAAATTGTGGTAACAGAAATGCAGGGCAATTTTAATAGTAGATATGTTACTTGAATGTTGGGTAGGTGTTTGGTTGAACTTTTTATTCTTAACATTTGCGTTATGTAGCATATTGGATAAATTATGTGCAGGGGTAACATACATTTTAGTGGTATAGTTGTATCCAAACATACAAATTTTATAAAATAAATAAATGTATTTAAATTAATTGAAGATAATAACAAATTATAAAATAATTAATAAATTAAATGGGAAGGATTTTATTAATAGCACTATTCACACATACGTGGAAAGGTATTATATATTTTAGTTGTAATATAGACGTACATATAAATGTACTTAAAAATAAAAATTAATTTATAAAATAAAGATAATTAATTTATCTAACATAATTAAATAATAATTTCAATGAATACAATCAATTAATTAATTAATAATTGACAATCGTAGGGGTATAATGGGAATAGATAGATTTAATGAGGACAAAATAAACAATTCTCGCGCAAATGCTAGGGAAATACTTCATATAAGTAGCATTGTAAAAGTAGTATAAAATGTTAATAAAAATGTCTCTGTATATTTGCACAAAAAATGATGTTTGGATGGCAACTAATATTTATACTAACAAGTAGTATAAATATTAGTAAAAAACCTCCTCTAAATGGGCCCGTTATGTTTGATTATATCGATAATTTTTGTATGCCCCAGTAACCCCACCCTCATAGAAATAAAACCCAGGGGTTCTGGGCGCGTGGCAGTACCACTGGGTCAAAACCTAGGTCTTATAGATCTATGAGGCTATGCTTGAAGCCAAATATGTACTAGTTTGCCCATTCTTGTCTAAAGTGACCAAAAAAGACCCCAAAAGATGGGGGTTACTTTCTTGTCCCTAAAGATGAGATCCAAGGTGGTGGGGCAAATTATGGCAGGGTATGTACCTTGCTGAAGTTTCATGGTTGGTGTGGGCATGGATAGAGGCATGTGACTGTGAGGCACAGGGACCTTCCTTAAGATTCTCCTTGGAAGCCAAAAACTTGGTAATAGAAGCAAAGAGAGAGTGTCATGTAAAGTTGTCTGTGCACACTGTATCATTGTCTTCATTGGGTAAAACTTAGTGCTTACGGTCATCATCATATTGATTATACTTTTGTGGACCCTACTATAGTGCGTTGGTCATTTGGACGTGTTTGCGAGGAGATCTAGATATCATATCACCAGCCCAACTCATTATTGGTACGCTAAGATAACTATGGAGTGAAATTATTCAGCGCTTGGTTTTGGGGTCGGGATGTAGCATTTGCCCGTTTTCCTGACTTTTCTCTAGCTCACTTTCCTTCTTCTTCTTCTTCTTTTAGATGTATATACTTATTTCAATCTACAAAACACTTTTGTGAGAGATTAGATCTATTACTTTGTCCTCTTTAAATTCGAGAATGGACAATGGGAATATAGAAGGCGGAGATGAGGAATTCTAGTTACAAAAGGCCAATGACTGCACCGTCCTTGACATGTCCTCGAGCGTTCCAGGATCCTCCTCCTCTGAGAAAATAAAGATAATATAAGATTAAAGGCGCCAGGTGTTGAGTATTCAACGGAGCATGTGCGTCATGTTATTTGAATGAATGACGTAGTGTTAAGCAACCACTAATTATTTTCTCGTTATAGAGGTGTTTTTCTTGGAAGAATTATTCTACTCTTTTAAGTAAATAATAATTAATAAAAACAAGAAGTTTTCCATTCAATCATAAAATATGGTTGTTGCCAACATTTTTCCAAAACAAAAACAAGTCTATCACATTAAACATAGACCCAAACCGAGTCTTACCCATCTTTTATTCTTAGTTAATACTTAATAATATCAAAGAAAGTCCTTCAAAAGAAGCCCAATACTCTTTCACCGGCCCAATCCAACCCTCTGTCCCAGCCTCACAGGGCGGCTTCGAAAGCCTCAACAGGGAAGGTCTTGCTCACTCCCGCAAGACTCCTGAAGTGAATCTTCCCGGTCGGAAGATCATCGACGGTGATCTCGTTCACCGGTGCCCATAGCATGAGCTCCTTAGCCTTCACTCCTTTCAGCTTCTTGATCTTCTTCTTGCTAACGAAGCCACTGATCTTAGAGTCATAGCTCACTTTCTTGCTGATCATCTTGAACTCATGCTCCACCTTCTTCTCCTGCTCAATCCACATGTACCCAGTCTCCTTCACGTATCCCACTTCAATAACATCGCAGAGAGGTAGAAGCCCCGCAGGAAGCTCGAATTCTTGGAGGAGTGAAACTGCCGTTTTCATGCCTTCCTCGTGGCCTTTACTGACTATGCCTCCCTCTTTCTCTGCCATGATCGGAAAAGTGTTTGATATTTTGCTTCTGAGAAGTTAAGGATTTTGGTTTGGAGATCAAGGAAGGGAGATGTGTATAAATAAGGCTGTACGGAGGAGTGAGTGGAGATGTGGTGACAAGGTATTAGTAGTGAAAACCAAAGTTGGTTGCATTGTATTAGTCGTCACCATTTGAAGAAGAGTCTTATTAGTTAGGGTGGTTTAGCATTATGCATTTGCACCGGCCTCAATTTTATTTTATATGCTAGTAGTCTATGGAGGAATTATCCTCACCGAAAATGTCATCAATTAAGGACATACGTTCTACTATGTAACCTAAAAAACTAACTGTTACTTACTGTCTTTACATAGATAATCTCAATCGAGAACGACATTATAAAAGCTTATTTTTTGAACATTTGATACGAGTCTAAATTAAAGTCGTCAGACATGTAAACACATAAATTTCTCGTCTGATGACATGGTAAGTTGGGTCAAAAACCCAACGCATGACCACAATGATATTGCTCATAGTGGGAATCCAACTCAGTACCTTCCGAGTTCATACAATTTGACATCAGAGAAATTCACCTCTAAATTATTACTCAAGTGATTAAAATATCTATACGATCAAAAGTTTTAACTATCCTATGCACTACGCAATTTTTCTTGAAATGATTAAAATTATCATGTCTTAGTTGTTGATGCTATTGGTTTTTTTTTTTTAAAATACCGTTAAGAAATATGTTTTTCATTAGAATCGAACATTGAACACATATATGTCTAACCCAATCGATTATTATGATATTGGTTTTTGAAATGATTGAATTGTAGATTAATATTGATGGGAACTATTTGCACCCTAGAGTTAACTAAGAACACCCCAAAATCGTAAAAAAACCTCTATCTAATAACATCCCAACTGACCCTACCACTTTTCATTTGCCATCTGCCTTTCACTCTCCATCTTCCCTTACTCCAGTTCAGTTCAGTTCTCCTTCTCCTCCTTCCCTTACATGAAGACATGCCTTCGACGGTTGATGTGAGCAACGGCAGCACCAGAGCTCAGTCTATCTCCTTCTCTCCTCCTTCTTCCCTTACCAGAGGAGAGAGGCTCACTCTGAAGCTCGAATTCGAGGCTCACCAGACTCACTCCCAAACTTGAAATCGTCAGCTGGAGATGACCTTGCACAAGATGGTAGTCTTAGTCCTGATGGCCCCAGTGATCAAGATAAGCATTGGCCTAGATTTGCAGATGGAAAAACTACTTCTTCGTTCTCTCATGAGAATTCCATCAAAGAGGTCAATGGACATTCAAATTCCTCTTATATGGATTGACATCAAAGTGTAAACCCATGTGCAAAAAATGAAGGAAACTTGGGAAGGCCTTGAAGGGAGACGGAAGTGCAGAACCTAGGGAGGAAAGTGTAGGTCTTGAGGAAACTGGAGCAATGCCTTCTATTTTGTTTTTTTTTAAAAATTTTTAATCTCAGCTGTTGGTGGGATCCAACGACTGAAATTATGGGGTGTATATTGTTAAAATTATAAAAAATTAAAATTAGGATGTATTCAAAAATATTATATTTTTGTATTGAGACTTATTTAGAATGGACTGTGCTTAGTTAAGTAAGAGGTGTAAATAATCCTCATCTTAATATTGGGCCCTCTCGGGCTTGGGCTTTATTCTGATAGCATTAATCTATTACGGCCCGTCTTATATTGCATCTTTAACGGTACAAGAGTTCCGATTAAGAACAAATTATAACGATCCACAGACGAAATAGCGCATCATCGTCATCATCATCTCCGACAAACAGATCGACGATCTTTCTCTGGTGGTGGATGGCAAGAGCGAACAAGTATACCTCCATAAACTTCAATCACATCCACGAAAAGAGTACTTCCAACAACAATACAAACCCAACGAAGCACCAAACGTCCTCGGCTTCCTCTTTCTATTCTGCAGTTTCCTCCCCGAACGGTTTGAGTAACGCCACGACCAGGACCCATGGCCGTATGCTTGTCCTGACCCGACCCACTTCCAAACCAATAACCACGCCTCCACCCTCTCCTTCCCCGCGGGCCCCATCGCCCCAGCAGAAGGTTCAAGTTCAGCCTCGATCTGAACCGGAATCCATATCTTTGCGTCCTTTGGGTCGAATAGGAGCGGGTTCGGGGATTTCTGTGCCGGTTCTTGGTCAGGAGAAAGAGAAAGAGAAAGAGGTTGGTGCGGTGGTGGGGTCACCGAAGCCGAATCGGTTTGTACCGCCGCATCTTAGACCTGGGTTTGTGGGCAAGGAAGAGAGGCCGGGACCTGAAGTTTTCCGGGCGAGAGAGCCAAGTCAGAGGCAGCAGGGAAATTTCGGGTCTCCAGGGAGGAATAATGAGAATGGTCGGCCCACGTCAGGTGGGCATGAGAGAATGAGGGTTGGGGAGTCGGATCTGGGGTTGGCTAGTCGACCCAGATCGAGTGGAAACCGACCAAGTTCCAGTGGATGGTACGTCTGTTTCTTCCAATTTGATTTGAATTTAGCTGTCTGGTTGCTATTTTTGATTCTCATCTTTTTCCTTCCTTTAGTGACGTGCTTAGCATATATATGGATTTTATTTGATGGTAGACCAGTAATTTGGCAAGTATGGCAATCTTTGATCATATGGTAAAATCTTTAATTTGGGATTCTAGATTATGAATGAATTGTCTTTATTATTGGCGTGTAGTAATCGTTATCATTGGTGCCTGTTGTTATGGATACTACAAAAGGGTCACATTTGGAGTTCAAGTTCATTAGGAAAGCTTGCATTATCATGCCTGAGCAATTAAGATAACATTAAGTTGTGTTGCTCCAAGGAATTAAATAGCTTGAGAAACTAGAAGAATGGTTTTATGCTTTTGCCTATGAGTGTTGTTCCTTGCTGGCGGTGGCCTACAACAGTTGTTTTTTGCACAGTCCTCTGTTTTTGGCTTGGAAATACGTTCTCTGTGCTATGCATTTGAGTTGACTATATGCAAGAGATACCTGCTGATTCTTTGTGTTTAGAGATTGTGATAGCTTTGTTGTTCATGGATTTTTTACCGTGCTCAGAGACTGATAATATTGATTTATGCTGTTTTACGTATTTGTGCTTGATATCTATGTGCCCAAAACTCATATGAATGTTCATGCATTATCATGATAGCACCATTTTGTATAGCACCATTGCGTTTCTATTCAAGCAAAGATGTAGTTGTTAAACAAAAAATAACAATAAAAGAGGAATATCACCTTCTGATTTATTAATTTGGCTCTTAGCACTATCTTATAGTTGCAAACAGAGTTGTACATTCTCCTTCCGTAGGCGGTTACAAAAATCCCCAATTAAATGATGACTTGCATAAAACCAACAAGAAACAAACCCCAATGACCAACACAAGGAAAATCACTTGATAAGCGTAAGGGTTCTTAAGAAGTGCGCAATGGATAGAATGATTAATTTTATTATTGTCTTGTCTTATCTTATGTTCCCCTGGGCATAGCGGCAAACTATCTGTTATATTGATTAAGCCTCTATTTCTGATTGGTTGTATTCTGCATTCACTTCACATATGGGTGCAAACTTGGCAATTTATCTATCATGATGACGTGGCAACGGTTATGAACTTTTGCTAATATTTTATTTTCTTCTTTTCTATGTTGGAAAGTTCTGTTGTTATCCATAGAATACGGTGTATGGTGGGGACTCAATGGAAATCAAAGTTTAAGTAATTGATAGGCATTCAAGAATCATGAAAAATGTGGGCTTATAAGTTTGAGTAGCAAGTAAATTTAGAATGATAGGTTTTTGTTATTTCATAAAGATCATTTTGAACTTAAGAAACAGTAGAGTATGGTTGGGTAATCTCTAATTTGTCCGTGTCTTGTTACTGTAGCATTTATATTATTTTATCTTGTGGGTGAAAGTGTGAAACCGATCGAGCTGAAAATGTTAAGGTTGAGCCCAAATAAGAGTGCTTATTGTTATGCATGTTCCTTATATTGAATGCAGTTATTTACATGTTTTAGTGCTACTTCCGAACCTCGAATTTCACTTGTAGTAATTTTCTTGGATTTATCTCACTGGGAATAAATTCCTCTGACAGATATAATTAAAAGTACTGAGTCTTCTCCTATGATGATGATGAAACTTCCTCAAACTGAAGATATATTCTTTTACCAGGATGACTTTACTGTATTTTGGCCTTAATTTCCAGTAACATCTGTAGTGTTTTAATTACTGGAAGATAGAATTCAAGTTAGCATTGCCTTTTGGGTATCAACCGAGAAGCTCTCGAGCAAAACAGCTCTATTGCTGGCTAGTTGACTCCATTCTGTTTATAGAAGAAACTCAAAAGAGGAATTGACGTATAGAATGATGCACTCGTATGATTTTTACAATTTATTTGGAGGCAAGTATTATGTTCCAATCTTGCCTTTTTTTTTTTTTTTTTTAATGATGTATTGCCTTGTATGTAAAACAACTTTGTCATCTGAAAATGTATATTCTCTAAACTTTGACTCGGAAAATGTATTACTGAGAGTGAAGGAGGACTGCCTGTTGCCTCTTGGTACTGCTTCCTCGGCTTTGCACCAGGTAAAGCCTTAAAGCCAGGGGCATTCCAAATTTGCTCCTAAGAATTGCAAACTCACCGTTCTATTCTCTATGTCTTTACAATCCGGATTTGAAAGTTGAAACACCCATGACCCAACTGTATTTTGGGCTTTTGACATTTTAGGTTGACCTCATATAACAAGGAAAACAAACAAAGAGGCCATCATGAGAACATCATCATGGGCCCAATAAGTAAAATGGTAAACTGGTTGGTTTGATGGGCCCTTACTGGTTTATCAAAGCCCACGCGGATCCAATAGCCCAATAGGCATTGTTTAGTCGACCAGATATTAACTTAAATTAGAGTAAAATATTTATATCTTTATTTTGATTCTATCATATCGTTTGACTCAACTTCGCAAACCTTATTAATATGCTGTAATCCTTTGTTTGCCCAGACAAAAAAAAAACCTTATTAATATGCTGACGCAGGAATATCTATTATTTAATTTGCATGCATACGTTTACAGTCACTTTGTACGGTTCCGTGCTTTTGACTACGTTAAACATTGAATTTCTTGTAAATATTACACTAGTTTATATATATATATATATATATATATATAATAATGTAGCAGTTAGAGAAAACATGGACGACAATCAATATAGAAAACTGGTATTCTTAATTTGTCAAATGGCAGCGGTGGTGGATGCATGCATCATACAGTCGATACGTATATGGATATATCAAGACAAGATCTGGTTGTAATTGAGATTAGAAAATAAGTTTAGTAATTAAAATTAAAGTCAACTTACATGGGTTTCTGTTAGGGTTGTGCGTGTCAATCTCGAACCTTATTCTAACAATTAAAGATTGATTTGATCAATGATTCATCATCACAAACACATATACTAACCAATCCAATACCTATATATGATCAATTTCGATCAAAAAGCATGAACTCCTATCAATTGCCGTGCCCCTTAAATCACTTATTAAGTAAAGATTCTATCCCTCAGCTCTTAATTAACCAAGAAAGTCCTTTTAAGGTTAAAATCATACCCAAACCAAACAATCAATTCTCTTTAATAAAAAGTGAAGTCCCTATTCATTATTTTATGTATAGACTCGACGGTTCATATAATCATATGTTCTTGTTGTTATTATACAATGTGTTAGCTTCTGCAAGATTTGACCAATTAAGTTTAAGGTTTCATTCTCAATTTACAAATGAACGAAAATGGAGCACTAGCTAGCTAGGATTAAGGAGATAATGCATGTGATTATTAAGTAACGATGGCATTTTGATTGGAGGTTTTCAAAGTCATACATGTGCTTTCTGTCACAACTTTCCGTACAATCGTTATTAATATATATATATATATAGGAATGTCGACCGTACCAGCTAATCTAGCTCGACCGTACGTATATTAGCATGAGCAATTGGACTTATCTATTCCAAAACAAAACGAAAAACAATTTGGATTTTCTTTTGTATCGTGTTACGTATGACTTCCCACCGAATTCCGACATTATCTTTTATTTTAAGGAATTGAGGTGATACAGCATGAATAATTGAATATTGCTTCAACTGGAGAAAATTTGGGTAGTGATCATATCCATTTTGTTTGCGTATGCATAATAGATCGAATGTTGATCTTGCTTTTACTTGTTTTTCTATCTTTCTTCTTTTCTTTTTTTTAAATGTGAAAGATTTGTAGTCTCACATCCTGAGTTAAGTGCAAGGGAGTGTCAACTAAAATTGAATTGACATAACCCAACTGAGTGATATATAAACAAATGTTGAGATTCTCAAGTGCGGACGTCTGCAATTTAATAACTTACGCATTCTATTTTTTAAGTGTTTTCAAAAGTGAAATAACAAGTGGAATCTATTGCTTTGGGACCTACATATTTCAAATCAATGGTGAGATTGAGATGCTTAAGTTAATATAACTTACGGGTGTCTGCATAAAAGAATTCCTGTTGAAATGATATATACATGAGTTTGGGCTGAATTTTCATCACATCTGTTTTGTATTTTGGAAAGAAAAAAAAAATGATATTGAACTTGCTAGAGACTGTTGGTAGAAGTAACAATCAGATGGTGATTGTTTTTTGACAAATCCTCCAGCAATGACTGTTCAGCGCATTTTGCAGGATCGTTTTGAAGAAATTTAGGGCACAAATAATATATAGCCAACCACTTGGGGATTCTTTTTGATATGCTTGTACTACTTGTTAATTTATTCAAAGCCATGAAGGCATGTTTTGCTGACAAATGGGTGAAAATTCAACATAAAGGAAGTGACATCTGAGATATTCCCCCGTACTGTACTTAAATTACTTAAAAAGTTGAGTAATCCAGATAAGGATGTGTTGACAAATCCTGCATATAATTAATTCATGTTTAGTCGTCAGTTGTTGAATCATTAAAAAACTACAACCATTTATATTGGATCAATGATTCGTTGTTAAAGGAAAAGTATTGGCAGCAGATTGAAACAAGAAGATGGCCACAACTGAACGTTCTCTGGAAGAAACATCAACATGGGCTCTATCAATCGTTTGTTTCTTCTTGTTTCTCATAACTTTCATAATTGACACCACCATTCACTATATTTCAAAGGTATATTGTATTTACATATGCTTGTGTGTATATATACATATGCGATGCTTTTGTAACTATGGAGCTAAATGAACTTAGCATTGCTGAATCATCTTTCAGTTCCTGAGAAGAAGGAAGAGAAAATCCCTCAGTATAGCTTTGGAGAAGATCAAAACAGGTTAGTTACAAGCTTATTAGCAGAGCTTTTTTTGATTTATGCACAATCAGAAAGTCTCTATCTCATCTTAATGATCATTGTGTAGAGATGATGACAATGGGTTTCATATTGGTCCTTCTTACGGTATCCGAAGCACCCATATCAAACATCTGTGTCGCTGAATCTGTCGCAAACTCCTTTCTTCCTTGCAAAGATCCTGCGTCGTTCGTGGAACCAGCTGTTTCTTCTGCAGCTCAAATTACAGGCTCCGAATCAAACACAACTCTTTTCAATAATAATACAGATGGTTCCTGTAAAGCAAAGGTGAGGAAATCTCAGTTACAATATATAGATACACACACACCCACAACCCACATATACAAAATATTTATATAGACGACTTCTTAAAATAAGAGTCGACGCCACTGCTTATAATGGTTGACAATTGTTATAGGGAATGGTGTCCCTGATTTCAAGGGAAGGAGTTATGGAGCTCAGAATCTTCATCTCTGTGTTGGCAGTGTTTCATGTTCTGTATTGTGTTTTAACAATGTGCCTTGGGATAGCAAAGGTACAAGTACAAAATTATGCTCGTATTTTCTCAGTCATTACCAACTCTTTGACAATTCGCGACCAAATTAAATAAAAAAAGAAAAGAGACTTCCCTTCGTTCCTCTCATTTAGTAGGCTTTGGAAGCAGTCTTTGAAAAGCTTCCAAAGCCTACTATAACCGGTTCAAGATTCGTGTTCCCACGCACCAATTTGATGGGAACGGAATGGTTGTCTTGGTTCCCAAGTCCAGAAATCCATTTTTGACCAAAACTTTACCCTGCTAGTTATTTTACAAAGAAATATAATTTTTAGGCTTAGTACTCATAATGATAAGATGGGTAGTTCTAATTCAACATGTACTGGCTTATTCTTCATAATTCTTTGGGAAATTCAAGCTTTTGGATTTTCTATCGGCTCCTAATAATTTCATTATTTTCCAATTTGGTCAGTTATAGCTTTTTTTGAGGATTGTCTGCATGTTTTCACAATGAATGACGATAATCAGGCAAGCATTTATAACATGATAAACTTGGATTGGTAATTAGATGTTAAGGAGTAATTTTACATGCATAAACAGCAAAAGAGTCAAAATAACATGGCACTCACTCTGCATATGTATAGAGACCTCAAGCGTCTTTAAACTTCTTCTGTGCGCTGTGCTTCATTATCATTGACCGTAACAGTTTAGGCACATCAACCAGGCTGTGAAATCCCATGCAATATCTGCGTAAGTTGATGTGTAACACATGTAAATGACCATAAAGGAATCACCACCCTAACTGAACAAGTTTTCCGCTGATGTATCAGTATGAAACAAGAAATCAAGTTAAAGCATTTTTACACTATTACACCTAAATAAATAATTTAATGATTTGGGCAAATGTGATTTTCTCATTATTGACCTTTTTTCCTTGATCCATTATTGACTTATTTTACTGCTTCCTTGTGAATAGATGAGGAAATGGAAGGCTTGGGAGGAAGAGACACATACTCTTGAATATCAGATTGCTAATGGTAGCTCAGTTCCATTCTTTTTCTTTTTTTTTTGCTACAGATTGCCAACATCATTGTGGTATTTGTTAACAGTACCATTATCATCATTATTGTCCCAACACAAAATCTTAGTTGTCCACTATTTCCATCTTATAAAACAGTCCAATCTTTTGTTCGCATCATCATACTTTAAACTTACGAAAAAAATAAATCTCGGTTACTACAAAGCCTAGCATCGTAATCTGGTTTTGATTCAACCATTCAGCTTTTTTTTTTCCACTGATGAAACAAATTATGTGCACAGATCCAAGGAGATTTCAGCTCACCCGCCAAACATCTTTTGGGCGAAGACATTTGAAACTTTGGAGTGATCATTCCTTCTTGCTTTGGCCAGTAAGTTGAATGATTTGTCAGCGCCATCCCCCAGTATTGCAATCTAAATGAAAATAGAAGCTAGTTAGAAACAGTTTGCCTTGTTTGCCATCTCAGAGTAATAGAAGATTCACCACGGATATAATATTATGTTTAAACGCAGAAGAAACCTTAAGAAGTGACATCTGATGGTTGTTTTCCCCTTTTTAAGAGGGAGTTTCCTATTACCTAGTTTATTTTAATGATGGAATTATCAATTCAAAAAGCTGCAGGATATTTTTATTTTTTGAAGAAACATTCAAGATAAAAAAGAAGTGCCTGGACATGTAATTTAAACAGATTAATTGCTAATGAACATTGAAGATTTTGAATTACTCCTAGAATTTAGGCAATAGCTGCTGTTATAGGAAGGTATTTAACAGTATATCTTCGTTTTCTTTCTCCATCATAGGTTTGCTTCGTTCGTCAATTCAGTGGCTCAGCCTCAAAAGCTGATTATTTCACTCTTCGCAATGGGTTCATTGCGGTAAGCAAGATTATATAAACCATAAATCCATGGTTCCTAATCAAAAGTTATTCCATCCCAACCTATATGTGAATATTTTACTTGGTTCCGCAGGCCAATGTTTCTGAAGGAAGTACCTTTGACTTCCATAGATTCCTTGCCAGAGCCTTTGATAATGATTTTAAGAAGGTCGTTGAAATCAGGTAAAGCTACTTTCCTGAAACATATATCATCATTCAAGTAAACATGATTCACGAAGAAAGATAGCAATGTCGAGAAACTGATTTATGTAAAAATAAAAACACTTCAAGAAAGCTAAAATCTGAACATGGTATCTATACATTCGTTCTTGCAGATTTTGGATTTGGATCTTCTGCGTAATTTTCATTTTTTTCAGTGCACATGGTGAGATCTTCAACCACATCTGAAATTCATATTTTATGCTCGATTCTAGAAACTAAAATACATCAGAATTACAGAATGAGGAGCAAGTATTTTGTAGCACAATAATGTTTTCATGGCTTCTCACAGCATAATACGATTCATCTGCAGGATTTTACAACTACTTTTGGTTACCATTTATTCCTCTGGTGGTAAGTTCTAATATCCAGCGCCAGTATACTTTAATTTCTATTCAAAAGACATGATAAGCAAGTGATATCTATACTGTTGTGTACTTTTCAATGCTCTGTTAAAGATAGTTCTTGTGGTAGGGACAAAGTTAGAAGTCATTATAACCAAAATGTGTGTGGAGGGTGGCAAGAATAACTCTGTGACTCGAGGAACCTTTCTTGTTAAGCCCAGTGATGACTTATTCTGGTTTCGTCAACCTAAATTGCTTCTGCACCTCCTCCAGCTCACTCTAATCCAGGTACATAATAGCTCCAAAAACTTCAAATGAATACACTTTGTTAAAGAAGCAAAACCACATATCCATTACGTACGCAGAAGCACTGCAGGGAAACAAAATTTCCTTCGATTTGCTATTATCTATTTTGAATGTGACATTTAACATTAAGAAAAGCAAAGGAAGTCACTTGACCTTTTTGAGAAAAAGAAGAAGACAAAGATCATGAGAATTAGTCTGGCCTATGATAGATTTGTTCATAAATGCGCACATGCAGTATATATAACAAATCTGCTAAATATGGTTGCAGAACTCCTTTCAGCTGGCATTCTTCACCTGGACATGGGTAGGTATCTTCAATTTGTAAGATTAACAGATCTTCAACATCCTAGGCTGACCTGACTCTATTGGAAACCACAGTATGAGTACGGCCTACGATCTTGCTTCAATCGAGAAGCGGAGGATATTGCCATTAGGATTACTATGGGCGTGGTTGTACAGTTCGTTTGCGGTTATGTGACTCTTCCTCTTTATGCACTGGTCATCCAGGTAAAAGCATATCCTATAACCCTTAAATCCAAGCTCAAGGAAATCTGAAACCATATAATGGAGGGTGACTATTCAGTAAATAGATTATTGTTCATTTGTGGTTATGCGACAATACCAAATTCATATTTTTTTATTGACTTCGTTTATTGTTCAGATGGGTTCCGGAATGAACAAAGCAATATTCACAGAACGCGTAGTTAGAGGCCTCAAAGATTGGCAGCACAATGCGAGACAAAGTCTTTCCAAGGATAGATTCACTTTGACAAGACATTCAGAAAATTCATTTTCGCCTGATAACATTGACACATCAAATTCAGAAGTGCAAACAAATCTTTTCCCATGTAATGACTTCTTTCCTCCTCTAACAGCTATGAGCCCCTCTTCAACAAACGAGATAGTAGAAGAGAGGGTCGAGAGTGATCATACTCCTAACCCAGCTATGATAAGCAATCCAATTCCAGAAATCATTGAAGAAGAAGCAAATGCCAAGATCATAACCAAAGAAAGATATGATGGTGAGATCTCTTTTGGGAGTGGCTGGAAAAAACTGGAAAGGGGAAATGGCATCGGGGAAATTACTTCAATAATAGAAGAAGATACATCGAATGCAGTATCTGATTTTGGTGACCAACATACAAACATATCATAAAGTGTTGATCCCTTAGTGAAACCATTTACACCATACTGCACAGCCAAGAATAGTGCCATGTTTATAAACCTCCTCCCAATTCGCTTAACAAGCTTTAAATCTTTTTTGCATATGCCAGACGTCTATTTTTTGATAATCCTAATACAAGATCTGATAAATCTTAGTAATCAATACACAAAACAATCCAATTTTTTCAGGCGCAGTTTCTTCATTTCAGTATGAATTCCAACATAATCCTAAAGAATCTATTTTTGAGTCAAGTCCCATTATCATAAAGCTTGCATTTTTGGCCTTCAATAATGTCGAAAAGAAACATTTGGTTCATCAGTCGAGCATTTAGTACCACCTCTGATAACTAACTGAACACTAAAAAAATACAAAAGAAAGAGAGAACACTCAAATGTATACCAAATCAGTAGATATTTACTCTTAAAGCGGCATTGAAAAGGCTCGGCGTGATTAACAAACAAGGCATACCTATTTCAAGGGAAACCTCCTCCTTCAACCTGCGTAAACCCCCTTCTCCAGTTTTGTCACTTTACCTTCTCTTTTTCTTCTTCTCCGCAACCAAACAAATCTGACATCCCCCAAACACAGGATTCGATTTCCAACGCGAAGTTAAACTAGCCCCCATTCATGCAAACAGAAAAATACAACTACATGGCAAACAGCTTATCCTTCAAAAACGCTGCCTTTTTAAGTAAATATGCGGAGCCCAATATGATGAAGCAAAATGATCCTGATACAAACAAGGCCC
The DNA here is from genome assembly GCF_013401445.1 of Tripterygium wilfordii. Taxonomy (NCBI): domain Eukaryota; kingdom Viridiplantae; phylum Streptophyta; class Magnoliopsida; order Celastrales; family Celastraceae; genus Tripterygium; species Tripterygium wilfordii. The sequence continues at coordinate 243,053 of NC_052249.1, forward strand.
ACTAACTTCGGCTTCGAGGATTGTAAAACAAGGGAATGGGCTTAAGAATTGCTTGAGGAAGTGGACCGAGGCAGCCCAAACAGGAGGTCTTGGATCTGATTCGTCTTAGCTAGCTTGACTTGGGTTCAAATTTCTTAAATGGGCTTTAGACGTTGACAAAGGAATTGGGCTCCATCCAGATCGAAACGGCGTTCCATCTTTGAAGAGATGGAATGTTTATGCTAATTAAATTGACTTGCATGCTTTAAACTATGTTTAAGTAAAACTTAGTGAGTCCAAGTCTGCTAGGCTAGCTAATCTTGTTTTGTTAATAAAGATTAGGTATGGGCTCTGTTGCCAGAGACTACTGTTCTCCTGTTCCATATCCAATATGATTATGACTGTCTTACGCCTGACATAACATAATGCAACACATCTGGACAGCTCTAATATAAAAAAAGTTAAACTCCTCTCACATTTTATGGACCTAATTATCATAATACTCCTATATAGCATGACTTGCGAACCAAGATAGCTAGTCTTAATGAATTGTTTGAAGTATATATATATATATATATATATTATGTATTCACCTCCATGTGCTGTATACATATATGTTTTATCAAAAGATTATTATATTGGTTCAACTCTCTAAAGCCAGCTCATTCCAACAAAGTCCTACCTTCTACATCTTATCCTATATATTAATCCCATTCACATCTCAACTAGACCCTCCATCTGCAGGACCATCACCAAAAACACCTAGCGTTGTCTGCATCCACTATTCTTCTCCTCACACTCACTCCACTACTCCTCATTACAATACCTCAAACCCCTGCGGCTGCCTCGGGTTAATTAACCTAACTGGTATTCTTGACAAAAATGGCCAATGCACAACCTTCATTCGCCTAAATCAACAGCTCAACTGAAGGCATGACTGTATTCGCCCCAACCAACAACGCCTTCAGCAATCTCAAATTAAAGCCGGAACCCTAAACAGCCTCAATAACCAACAAGAAGTTCAGCTTGTGCTTTATCATGTTGCATCAAAATACTACTCGTTGAATGATCTTCAAATATCGGTTCCTAACCCGGTCAGGACCCAAGCTACTGGCCAAAACGGTGGCGTTTTCGGGCTTAACTTCACTAGCCAAGGCAATCAGGTCAATGTGTCAAATGATATGGTTGAGACACAAATTAACAATGCTTTAAGGCAACAATTTCCTCTAGCTGTTTATCAAGTGGACAAGGTTTTGTTGCCTGAGGAGTTGTTTGAAGCCAAGTCTCCATCGGAGGCCCCATCATCCGCCAGTACTCCCGCTGATGGGAAGAACTCGACGAGGGCTGTGGGGGCGGAGGAGCCGCCGCTTGCGGGAAATGGTTCAGGCGGACTGAATGTAGGGTTTGGTAGGTATTGTTGTTGGACTAGCATTGGCTTGCATGGGAATTCTTTCTTGATTATCAAGAACTGAAGATGGTTTTCAAGATTTGATTTTTTTTTAATCTTTCTTTGGGGATAATGAATGGTGGGGGGTTTAATTATTGCATAGACACCTTGATCATGTTGTGTACATTTTTTCCTTTTGGTTTGTTGCTACTTCCTTAATCAATCAATTGTTTCATTTCATTTCCATTATGGGCCGTAACCCTAATTTTAGATCCATACAAATCTAATGACCATGCCATTGGGCCACCGACCTAGAAAGCCCAAAAATTCGGAGCTTGCTATGCGGGCTTATATAGCCCATAATATTCTATACCTGGAATTACTCTGCTAAGGAAAATTTCCCAAAAACTTTTACTTTTACGAAAATTTGAAACAATGCCATGTACAAAATTTTGGGCTAAACAAACTCCTTTATTTTGCGTACATGTCTTCGTTAGCTCTTACACCATATTTCCGTTAAAATGACGCTGATGTGGCATTTTAAGATAAAAAAGACCTTAGCCCTGACGTAAATATGGTTAGTTTATTATTTCATTAATTTAGATGCTATTAGTGAAGATATATACATGGACGGTGGTTGGTGGAGATATATGCATGGATGGTGAACACCGATCAACATTATATAAACCACATGGGATGAAGAAGGAATTCTCATTCTGCATCCATTTGTTATAGAAATCTTCCTGTTTCAAAGAAAGAAATAAAAAATGGAGGCAGTGAAAGTGAGTAGTGCACTTATCATTGTTTGTTTGATGTTTGGAGCGTTGGTTGAAGAATCCATGGCCGCAAATTGTTATTTAGTATGCGCAGACATTTGTTCGATCGATGGTACTGATGTGGCTTGTAGTAAGTGTCTGGATGAATGCGAGGGACATGGAAAGCTCAAAACTAAAACTGCAGGTATATATATATATAGTCTCAAATTATGATATACTGTTGTGGAATACCTTATTATGACACATTTCTCACATAGTTAGACCATAATTTCAGTTTTTGATCAATTTCAGAGCCCTTGAATTTTCTCTCTCAAGTATATATATTCATCGGTGTGTGGTTTCTTCGTGGATTTAACAGATGAAGATTGATGCAGATGGAAATATTTCGGATAAATATTTTATTTTGATATTTTAGGAAATTAATTATTTGTAAATCAATTAGTATTATTTTTTTAGAAGTCTCGTATCTTTTTAAGTATTTGTTTCTTGTTAGAAGTGTTTAGGGTTTGAATAGAGTTTCGTTTAGTTTATTATTTAAGGTTGTAACCTTCTTTGAGAAATTTTAGTTTTGATATGAATAAAAATTAAGAGACAATAGTCTTTTTCTAATTTTTTGGTATTCATTCGAATTCAACAAAGTATTGAAGCCTTAAATCTGATATTCGTATGTCGAATCAACAGATTTAAGTAGACTTGTTCCTGATATTCGTATATCGAATCAACAGGTCCAAGCACGCGACCTTGGCTAAGGTGTATGCAAGAGAGGATGCAGATTTGGCTCGACGCTTCGCGCAGTTGGAAGGTCAATTTATAAGAAAGTTGGAGTTGTTTGCGCAACGGCTAGAGGCCGCACTACATCCTCACCACCTAATCTGCAGGAGGTAGATGAGGCCGAATCTGACGAAGTCTTCGCTAACCCTTTTTGGGGACGAGGGCTCAAGGAAAAAGAGACAAGTCAGAAATCCTGATCCAAGGCTGTGGGAGGCAGGATTATCAGTCTATGATAATTATTTGGAGATTGAGGAAGGATTGGACGCCCCATCAACACCAATCTTTAATGAAGAGAAACAAGAAGTGATAGGTTTAACCAAACCCTTCTTGGAGTTCGGGGATGAACAAGGTGAGCCAATTTTTGATGTTAATCCCTATGAATAAGATTTTTTGGCACAAGAAGATATTAAAGAAGAATTAATGGAGGATAAATCGGACATCATTCAAGTATTAAATCCCGATAATCTTTTGGTGCCTGTTGATTTTGTTATTCCATAAATACTTGAAAAACCACATGGAGAGAACTTTTTGCTAATGTTCTTTCTAAACTTATTCAAGAATTCAAAGTGGTTTCGTATGTTGGGTATAAGGATGGCGATCAAGAAATCAGGAGGTTTTCTATTACAAGACTTCAAAACTTGAGGTCGAGTTTTCTTCAGCAAGGGGAGAATGATGCTGATGAAAACATTTCTGATAAATATTTTATTTTGATATTTTAGGAAATCAATTGTTTATAAATCGAGTCTAATATCTTTTTAAGTATTTGTTTATTGTTAGAAGTATTTAGGGTTTGACAAGGGTTTAGTTTACTGTTTAAGGTTGTAACCTTCATTAAAAAATTTCAGTTTTGAGTTGAATAAAATTAAGAGACGATAGTCTTTTTCTAATTCTTTGGTATTCATTCGAATCAAAAAAGTATTGAAGCCTTAAATCTGGTATTCGTGTGTCGATTCAACAGATTTAAGTAGATTTGTTCCTGATATTCGTGTGTCGAATCAACAGGTCCAAATACGCGTTCTTTCCACCACACCGCGATGCATCAAAGATGAAGCAAAAAAGCTGCTGGATTCGTTCCCAAGAACCACTGCTGATGTGAAGAACTTGCCAAATAATTGAAAATTTGTTGTTCAAAATGAATAAAACTGCATAATCTCGCTTTATTGGTTTTGTCTTTGTTCTCGCATTCCAATGAATCAAACTGCATAATCTCGCTTAATTGGCTTTGTATTTGTTCTCGCAACCATATATATAGCAATAGCTTAGTTGGTTACATCTCTATGCTTTGGCTGCTAAAGTCTGGAGTTCAAATCACCTATGAGTATTTCCTTGGGGTTTTCCTAATCTCGTGGGCTTTTGGACTCACTTCCAAGGAGGGGTTAGGAGCCTCATTTTCACCTCATCCTCATGAATTTCAACCCAATCTAACAAGCATGGTGCAACCTGTTCTGACAACTCGGGATTTACGTCCACTCAGCTGTCCAAAAGGGCATAATGAGCTATTCCTCAGTTACCAAAAAAAAAATGTAATTGTTGAAAATTTTCACCCACAAATACAAACTGTGCATGTCCATGCATAAAAATTTATATAAAAAATTATTCTCACCATTGAGCCAGATGTTTTCAAGCTAACAGCATGGATAAGGGAAAGTAAATAACTCGTTCAAGGCAACATAACTATATCTTCTTGGCATGCAAATTCCCATCATGGAGGTTCAGCAGTAAATCATTTGAATTCAGGAAAACCTTGTTAGCTGCATTTGAGAGGGTGCGGGCAATTTCTCTTGCCGCCTCAATCCTCCTTAGTGTGATAAATGCTGGGTTGTTGGCTATGGCTTGACCGATCAGCTGAGCACTCTTTGCTTCACCCTGTCAAAACCATGAAGAAAGACTGTTACTTGATAGGAAAAACAGATGCTCTAATTCTTTAAATCTAAATTATATTACAGAAAGCATAAACATAGCTGCAAACTGAACCAAACTTTGTGATGAGTGAATACTAATAATAAGTTAAAGAATTTGTTGTTCTAACCTCTGCTCTAATAACAGCACTTCTCTTGTCTTGTTCAGCCTTTTCCACAACGAATTTAGCCCTCTCGGCTTCTTGTGCAGCCACCTGCTTCGCTTCAATTGCCGCCGTAAATTCCTTCCCAAACGTTAAGCCAGTAATGGAAACATCATCCAGTGCAATGTTGAATTGAGCTGCCCTTTCTGTCAGTATCTTCCGTATCTCCCCACTAACATTCTACAATAGCACGGGTAGTTGACGCTTATTGCCTCTTCAAGCCTCAAACACCAAAAAGGCCTACAACCCCCTAGCTAGAAGAAGAAACAACCACAAATCTAGGAAGCAAATGCCTACTTTTTTATGGAATTTTTCCATTTGATTCAATGGTACCCGTATTTAAACCAATACCAGAGTGAAGCATCATTTGTGCGAGTTGAAGATTAGAACTTCTTCCACATTTAAAAAAAAAAAATCAATGATTTCGATGATGATTTCTGATTTATCATTATGACCCTTTTCCAAGGACTTTTGTCCAATGCCTTTTTTTTTTCCGAATGCAAAAAGGAATGTACAAGGCATTCAAGACTAAGAAGACGAAAGAAGCCTCAGTTCTTACCTCCCTTTGAGTAATTAGCTGGCTGGCATTATACTGTGCCACCACAGCTTTCAGAGTTTCATGAATGATGGAAGGAAGAACTCTTTCATTGTAGTTCTCGCCAAGACTTCTATAGACAGAAGGTAGCTTGTCTGCAACAGGACGAGTAAGAACTCGAAGCCCAATTTTCACCTGTAGTAGCAATCAAGATTCAAAATTCCGAAAATCAGATTTCAATAAAATTGAACAACGCAAAGAAATAAAACCAAAAATAGCTTTGAAACCAAAATCGAAGCCCAAGTGCTATGTTTCACAATCAACACTTCCAGTGCATTAGTAGCTTTGAAACATTAGCCAGACAGACCTTGTAACCAACATGTAATGTTACAATACCATCATGCCCTTTGGACAAAATAATAAAGAAGAACGAGAAGGTGAAGGAGGGGAAGGAATATACCATCTGAAGATCACGGCTTCCAGCAGTACACTCCACCAGATTGGGTCTTGCACGAACATCATAGATGACTGGCCTCTCAAACCATGGAATTATAAGATGCGTGCCCTCAGGATAAACCTGTGTTTAATTTACAGATACTGATTATGCTCATATGTCGTCAATTGAGAGACGATCCATACCAAAATATTGATTTTTCTGTCTAAGACATATCAAGCCAAGTATAAAGTTGAAATAGAAAATCCGACATCATCAGACGGGGAAAAAAACAAATGTCAGTAAATCTCCTAGGGCTGTTCATAAAACAGTAGAAACATTTAAACAGTTATAAAAAAAAAATTTAAACACAAGATCAAGACAGCAATCTATAAAAGAAGCAAGTATGATTTGACAGAAATATATCAACAGAATACAAACAGTCACGTTAATCTTTAGAAGACATCACTAAAAGGGAAAGAAAGACAAAAGGAAGAAAAGCAACCTTGTCTTTCACACCGACAATGCGATTGAACACGATGGCTCGATGCCCTCCTTCAACATTATAGAGACTATTAGCAGCTGCATACAAACCAAGCCCACCAATAGTTCCAAGCTTGAGCAACAGAGAAGTACCAGCAGGCAACTTGGGAACTTTGACATTGTTGAAATTCATGTTCCAAAATGCTTAGAACATGAAAAAATAAAAAAAATAAAAAAAATTAGACAGCATTGTTATTCTTTCAATAACTGACAAGTAACAAAAAGTAGAAGACGCAGCAAGCCTTCTACAGAAACAGGGAAAATTTATAGCAATTCTGTTTAGTACAAATTTTGTTTCTTTTAATCAGGAAACAAACTAATCTATCAAGCAACACATCATATGCCCAGAGAAATCGAACAATATATTAATTTTTTATTTTTATTTTTGCTAATAACTAAGGATCAAACATATATTACGCGGTTTGTGAACTTAAACAATGGAGAACAAATGCAGATTAGAAACAAAGAAAAAAAAAAGACAGAGCCTTTTAGGTGTAAAAGTCGAATCTTTTACTTTTTTCCTCCAAAAAATTGCAGCAACCCAACACAGAAAAAAAAAATCGATAATGAAAAAGGAGAATGGAGGAGATCACGATTTGTAAACCATACCTTGTTTTCTACTCAAAACCAGAGAAGTTTGGGTTTATGACTTCGGCTGTGGAACAAAATCAGAGATTTTTTGATAATAAATCGCAATTAAGTCGAATTTTCAAAAAAAAAAAAAGAAGAAGCAAAATTAACCGAAATACGTTGATTTCGTTGGATAACTAATCTACTCATTCGTCAGTCGTGACTCGTCCTACTTGTTCCCCAAGGCACGGCACAATCCGAAATGGGCCATGGGTCCGCATGGCCCAATCCATTCGGAAAATTATGGCTCAAGCCTCATAGTCAATTGCAAGGCCACACAACTTAAGGCCTGCAAAACAATGGGTGGCCGTGGTTCAAATTTTTGGAACTCAGCCCACCCCGTGTGCTTCGTCTAAGCCGGCGTCTATTTATTTACATAACACCGACATATAGTTGATTAAAAATAACTGAAAAATAAGTATTGGAAATTTATAATTAAACTGGTGGGTCTACAAATACTGCTGTAATATCAGCATAGCTTAGAGCAGCCCCGTGTGCCACCTAAAAAAATTTATGATTTTCGCTTGAAACACTTTTGGGGTGTGAAAGAGACAACCAATTGTGCCATATGTCACGCAGACGTAACAAGGGAATAGAGGATTTGCGGCGATGGTAGACGAATTGAAATATATGACGTATTTCATTTGCGTGTAACAACAAAATACAATATTATTCATAAATTTTTAATGGTACTGTTTCTTACGAATTTTAATGTAAGGATAACCTTTTAGTAATTGTTAATGTAACATGTTCTTATCATCCATATGCCGTTTTCCAATAAAAATATGAGATTTAGCATGATTTTGAAGATAAATTATAGTCAATTATAATCAATTAAAATTGTAACCCTGCCAACTCAAAAATAGGGATTTGGAGGACTACAATTCTAATTGACTGGAATTATTATAGTTCTACCCAAAATCATGTTAATAGTAGTTTAAAATATATTATTGTTGAGTATTTTGGATATTTATATAATATATTGTCATTTTTTATTTTTTTTTAAAAAAGTTTACCCCTCAAGTCTTCGGAGATATTCATTTCCTGCCATGTGGGGGCCCACGAATGACATCATCAACTTGTCTTCAGGCCTGCGTCATCCTCCGTGAGCGGCAATTTTTAATTTTTAAATTTTTTGTATTTTGTTCGTTACGTCGTATTTTTAAAAAAAAAACTAAACTATATTATCAGAATTAGTGTTAATCTCCAAGCAAAATAGAGAAAATTCGAGGTTTGCTATGTCATGGCATCATGAAATTACTTATAAGTTTCTTTTTCTTTGAATTCCAACGCTAACTGTTTATATTTTCTTTGTTTTACATTTATATTTAAATTTTGCTTCTAGATGTCTTACATATTTATAAAAAATACCATGTTTTCAAATCTACTTCTGTCGGTGGCCAATCACCTCATATCTATGTGTGTAGACATATAGACATTATTTTTCTCGACTTTTTGGTAAACGTCACAAACATGGACCCATACCAACATCCATACCAATTCAAGCATTCTAATTAATTTATTTTCATTCAATCATTCTAAATCTAAAGTGTCTTTTTTCTTAACCGAGAAACACAACGTACAAATGTGTTCTCTTATACATCTGATGTGGGCCTAAATTAGAGTCATCAAACATGTGCGCACATGAATTTTTCACTTGAACAAAGAAAGTTGGGCCAAAGCTTGACGCTTGGCCATAAAAGTTTTGGTCCTTATGAGAATTGAATTGAGGACTTTTCGAGTCCATATGGTTTATTTCCATAGAGATTCACTACTGAACTATTATCTAAGTGGTTCTGAAGTGTCTTATTGGACCATAACAACTATACGCACTATTAACAACATGTCGTTGGCCAAGATAGTGAACTTGACTGCGGTAACTATTAGCGTAAGTGGGAGGTCGTGAGTTCAAATTTCATTGGTGTTTCCATTATTATAATTAGGAAGATGAGTCATTGCTCAACTCAGCGTGTGTGAATTTCACCCTGTATTATCTTTCAATATTGGGCCTCGGCCCAGGCCTCAGCTGATCCAATAAAAGGGTTGCGGAATCTTTCAAGCGTCTCGAGATTTATTGCTTAGTTATCAATGGGTTACACGTTACCCAAAAAAAAAACTATATGCACTAAACGATGGTACTATTTAGAACAAGAAAACAAAAAAGAATTGACAACTCTAACGTAATCCACAACTAACACAGACGCGTAATTAAGCGACGAAGCCTAACTCCCCTTGACGCAATGACCCTTTCAAATATTGTCCATTGTTTATGTGTGTATATATACACACACATATTCAGCTCGACCATCAATTCATTCATCATAACATAAACATACCTCTTTAATTCTCTCTTGATATATTTGTGTATAACAACATATATATATATATATATATATATATAAGCCATAACAATGCAGCAAGCGATTCCTTACAAGTCATGGCTACCCATTTACACCAACATCAACCACCCACTAAACCCATCAACCATAACCCCCAAGAAGACGGTGAACAAGAAGGTGGTGAACATGGTGTCTGAGAATGCAATCATATTGTTCGCAAGGCGTGGATGTTGTATGGGACACGTTGTGAGGAGACTGCTATTAGGGCTTGGCGTGAATCCTCCAGTTTATGAGATTGATGAAGAGGAGGAAGATGGAATTTTGAAGGAATTGGATCAGATTGTCAATAAAGGTAAGAAAGTGCAGCAGCTTCCAGCAGTGTTTATTGGTGGGACTTTGTTTGGAGGATTGGATAGAGTTATGGAAACTCATATCTCTGGCGAATTGGTTCCTATCTTGAAGGAAGCTGGAGTCTTGTGGCTTTGATTGATTAGTCAATTTCTGATCTTGCCCTCTTTTCGTTGTTTCTTTGTTTCTTTTTTTTTTTTTTCCTTGCAGTAGGTTTCTGGCTAGTTGACTCCATGAAAATTAAGGATCCAGGATTGTTTTAATTGGCAAAATTAGGATTAATTATATTTTTGTAACAGAAGAAAAGAAATACAAAGTAGATTTAATTTTATGGGATTTCAAGGCTTTCTGGTCTTTTGATTATTTGAATTTAATTGATTATTTGAATTTAATTGGTATGATTTATGACTTCTTCTTTTTTTTTTTTTATTTCAATCTTGTTTAATGAAATGCTTCTAGCCTTCTATACGCCTGTCGCAGTGTCGCCTGCTATTTATGAATCGAACAACCGCTCTGACTCTGACCTCTCTTCGTTTGTTGCCTCTACTGGGTTTAGTCCAACGCCAATGGCTCATTTCCGTTGCAAAAAATGGGCCTTGCTGACCTTTCGCCCTAATATTGGCGCACAATGTAGTACACGGTTCTCTTAGTCTTATGTGGGCCGTTCTATTTTTCCATGTCCACAGATTGTCCAGCCCTAAAAAAATGGCGCAACTCACACTGTCATACCGTCCCAATTTAAACCCATGTCGAATATCTAAAGTGTCAACTTGTATGGATGATGGATCAAACTTTTATGTAAATCATTGCATCCTTTTTAGTTAAGAATAATTGTTGTGGCAAACCGATCGAGTGGAAGATATATGGGCCTGCTAGCTTTTGAATGCTTTGTTGGTTATTGGTTTGCAATGGGTCTATTTTGAGCACAATTAAATGTGGGACCCGCATATCCTTTGGGACGGGTCAATTTGTTTTGTGTTTCGTTCTTCTGATAGGTATTCGATTCATATATATTTATAGTGTGAATGTTTTAACGTGTTTATTTTCTTAAGCACAGAAAACATGTTATTTGATACATCGGATCCAATATATATATATATATATATCCCTTTATTGAATAAAGGTTTTGAACAAGGCCTTGTCTTATTCTTAATTTCCTCATGACAATGTTTCTCATGATACAATTATTAACAGCTTTATCTGGATGATCACCAACCAAATCCTTATCATATCAAATTCAGACTTGTTTTTAGTAGTGGAACTTCTTCGTTAGTGCTCATGCATGAAATTTGATAGCCACCTTGTTTCATTTAGCCTGATCAATTAACACGCTAATATATGTATACTTACAGTTTTATATTTCAATACTTAATTAATACTTTCATTTGGGCATTACATGCTCTCCCTCTCTCTCTAAAGGAGGTCCCAACTCCCAACCTATTATCTTAAATGGGAAAATAGTGAAACCTAAGTATCATACGTACACTTTATGAGAGACAGAGTGGGATGTGCTTTTAACTTTGCTTTCCATGGCCAAAAAGAGAATCTTTAATTTATATATATATGTGTGTGTGTGGCATGACATGCACGAGTACATCATCATTTGGAAATTGGAATTGATTGAGCATGGTGGTCGCACTGATAGGATGGTACGCTCCCACATTGTTTAGATGTGAGAATTTAGTATAGAATATAATTGCGCTCAAATTTTTCTAACTAGTAATAATCGGTTTCCTTAAACCTAAATTAGTATGGGTTGGTGCTGGACACGAAAAGATAAAGTTGTGTGAATTTGGTCTCAAAATGGACAAATTAATACTATTAGTGTGGAGGGATGGACTTGTTACAGGGACATTGTGAACAGCAACTTACATGCTAAAACAAGTTGAATTTCTCTACAACTTGGTCAATTAGGTCATTCTTGGTTTGATTTGAACAAACAAATAATTAAAATATATAGCTAGTCTCCCCTCCCCGGCCTAATTATGTTTACAAACAAAAGGACAAGCTGGGAAACAAACATACCCTTGGTGACAACAGTTTGCTTTTCCTTATTTATTAATTAATATTAATCAAATAATTAATATTTTCTCTGGTTTCTCAACCGATGAATTAAATTATATAATATATTCATTCAGCATGGAAGGGAGAGCTAGAGATGTGGATGTGGTGTTGTGTTGCAGAAGAGAGAATATTCTGTGGCCGCCACAGTTCAACAGCTAAAATCCAAACTTAATATACTAAACAAACTTAATATGTTAAACAAAGTTTAAAGGCAAAAAAAGAAAAATGATTAGATTATGATTAAAGGAGAAGTAGGCAGGAACAGTCGGCTCACAAGGGGACGACTCCCCCATATTTCCAAAAATTCACTGCCTGTGTCAGCTCTCTGTCTTTTAACATGTACTAATTACCAGTTAATTATCCCGTAGCCACCTTAATTAATTACTTATTATTCAAAAGAATCAAAACTATTAATATATAAATAATTACAAATTTCAAAGTTCTTTTAGTTAATTGAGCATTGTGACCGGAAAATTGTCCATTTTTTATCCTCAAATCCATATGACGCGTGAGATACTAATTGATTATGAACTCAAATGTAAGACTCCCTAAATATTCAACACCTTCAGATGGATGAAGTTTAAAATGGAGGTAAAAAAATTAAGAACGAATCATTTTAATTTCATGTGAGAAATTGTATGTATATAGATGTTACTTTATTTTATACATATATGCATGCTTTCATAAGAAAGCTAGATCGATGTTTCAACTAATTAGCTTTATTCGAGAAATACTTGTTTAAATAATTTTGCATGTCTAAACAATAAACCCAAATTTGAAAGGTGAATGTCAACCTTAATATGACCATTTTTGAGCAATATTTGACTTTGCTGAGGCTAATCATATTTTGACATGTTGTGTCTTACCAAAACCTACGTAGGACTCTTATCTATCCATTAGCTTACCAATTAAGCAAATACAAAGCATGTCATGGCTTTGATATGAAGCAAGAAATCCCCACATTGCACACAAATGAAAAGCAAAACAAAGTATGTCAGGAAAAGCTAGCATGTATAAATAAAGTTGATCATGGTACCATTCAAAGAATGCGCAACAGATCGATCAGAGGTAATTCTACTTTCAATTCATCTATTAAATCCTTATAAATGTTACAAAAATAACCATGTTGGGACTAAATACTGTCGACGTGTGTAGATCATGACGGTAGATGTATGGACCGGCTCCTAACATTAACGCATTGTGTATTTATTTCAAGAAATAATCTCGCATCCCACCTTGAACCCATGATCTCTTAAAGGTAAAAAAGTGAATACTCAAATGACCAACAACATTGTAGTACCAACTGGTGAAATAGGGCAAGTGGGTAGCAAATCTTGTATGTGAGTTGAAAGATGCCATGGTCAAGTATGCATATATAATGTCCACTGAACGATTATTCCCTTTTATTTTCTTTGTTTCGTTTCGTCGTTTCCTCTGGATTTTACCTTCATTGACAATTGGGTCACGTGCACGGTGCACCACAGATTTGTAAAACAAGAAGGTAATCCAAGAATATCAATTAAATTGTCTGATAATTACATTAATTAAGTGTTGAATCACATAAAATTGTGATCATGAATTGTATATTTGAAATTCATATGCATGAAGCATCAAAATTCTTGTCTAAAACTTTCATTTAGACTAAACATATACCAAGAAAAAGACCGATTTATAAATAGGTGTGGACGTTGCAAATTCAACTGTTTTTCGAGCAAGTGAGGTTCAAACCAGTCACTTTCAAAATGACTCAAAAAGCGAAGTCCGTAACTTTATAAGTTAGGGACCTCCGCACCTAAGAATTTTGCATATATATATAAATGCCAAGAATATAATTAAGCCTATAATTATAGGTTCTTAACAATATTAGTTGGAGCTTGATCATATATAAGTTAGTTCTATAATTTGTGGATATTTAGCCTATAATTTGTCACATCTTACCTTGACAATAATTGAAAAGAAACAGAATTCTAAATCAAATTATTGAGTGTACGAACTACAAAACATTTGCATAATTGCATACAATCATACATCGGTAGCTAGCCACATATGGGTTGTACGTATATATCTTTTGACCAGCAATAGTTGTTAGTGTCCCCTTGCCATCAGTATCATGGTTCGTAAAAACAAATTAAAATAACGAAAAATATCTACATGCATAACAAGTTAACAACATATCTCTGCCAAATATATAGTAGTACATATAGGATAATCTAGTCTCCACACAAAGTTTGAACTAATATTTGTGGGGTTCTTGCAAATATATAATTTAACATTCACCACAATATATATTACAGATGAATATGTGACCTAATGATAAAGTTACAAAAGTGTAATATATAGGCCACTTCGAGAGCCTTGTGCATGCGTTTTACCACACAATATTATGCCGGGATAGCTAGTCCATTGTGAGAATCTTGTGTACGGATGATGAAAGAGACTAGTTGATTAGAAAAATAAGAAAACAAAAGGCAAAGCAAATTATGGGATAATCATTCCAAATAGAAAAGGCAGGTAGACTAACTTTCGACCCCCTCGATCGACCGCATCATATGTGTCATGATACACCTCCTCTTCCTCTCCATCTCTCTCCATCCATCCCAACTTTGAACTTTTCACCGCCTCTCACAAATTACACCAATTCTTTATTCCATTTTTTAATTAGAAAGCACACTTTCATGTCTGTAACAGAGAGCGAGTCTTTGGTCTCGTATAATATATATTATCACCTTATGTTTTTTAGGGTTGAGAGGATTGAGATCCATAATAACAGAGTATTGCTAATTTTGTTGGGGTTAATTTTTCTTAAGCACGACTCTCTCTCATGATATTTTCCTTTATTGGGTTTCTTGTCAGATGGCAGAAGCAACAGTGAATTCAAATGGGAATTTTGTCCAAAACCCAGATGGTGGATCCAATCCTCCTGCTCCTCTTCTTGTAAAGAAGAAAAGAAACCTCCCAGGAACACCAGGTATGTCTATTTTCTTCTTTACTGTCTTTTTTTCCCCTTCAAAATGGCCAACAAACAGTATATTCAAATTTTGGATGATTTCATATATATGCAGATCCTGATGCGGAGGTCATAGCCTTCTCCCCGAGGACTCTAATGGCGACCAACAGATTCGTGTGTGAAATATGCGGCAAAGGGTTTCAACGAGATCAAAATCTGCAACTCCATCGACGAGGGCACAATCTTCCATGGAAGCTGAAGCAGAGGAGTAGCAAGGAAGTGAAGAAGAGAGTATATGTTTGTCCTGAAAAGACTTGTGTTCACCATCACCCATCTAGGGCTCTTGGGGACTTAACAGGTATAAAGAAGCATTTCTTTAGAAAACATGGAGAGAAGAAGTGGAAGTGTGAGAAGTGCTCAAAGAGGTATGCTGTTAAGTCAGATTGGAAAACGCACTCTAAGACTTGTGGAACTAGAGAGTATAGATGTGACTGTGGCACTCTTTTTTCAAGGTAAAGTATATATAAAATGGTTGATTTTTATTTTAGTAATTCCATATAGTTTTGATTAGGCATTAATTCATCACTTTATACAAGAAGACAAGTCAAAATGAAGCATGAAAGTGATTTTCATTTGGTGTATATAGTGATCTATCTCAACCACGAAGTAATAACTCAGTTGGTTATATCTCTGCGTTAATAACGGATGCATACCGTTTAGATCGGAGTTCGAACCCTGAGAGTATTGCTTTGGAGTTTTGTTTTTTTTTATCTCATGGGCTTTCGGACCACTTCCGAAGAGGGATTAGGAGAGCCCTATTTTTACCTGCATGAGCTTCGACCAAGTATTACATATAGCCAACGTGATACATGTTGTTTAGCCTGAAGTTTACGCTAGATGATTCCTTGATTACCCAAAAAAAAAGAAAGTGATCCATCTGCCTCAATTTTGAGAAAAAGTAAAAAAGTATGGCTAGTGACCACAAATTAATTAAGAGATTGTTATTTTTGTGCTGAATTATGATTTTCATCATATATGAAATATGATCTTCTAGCTTAAAAATTGAGTTTGGGATACAAATTTTATGTGATGATGATCAGGAGAGATAGTTTCATCACTCATCGAGCGTTCTGCGACGCCTTAGCTGAAGAAACAGCAAGAGTAAATGCTGCATCAAACATCGACTTAGCTGCAAATTATGATCATCACTTGATGGGGGCAGCTCCAGTACTAGCACCTAATATGGCTCAACATTTCACTTCTACTTTCAAGCCAGTGATCTCAAGCAACAATGACCAATCAACAATTGATCATACTCATGCACCATCTGCTTATCAAATGAATTGGTCAATTCTCGGAAACAAGTTATCTTTATCATCAAACGGTGCTGACCATCATCTTCATCAAGAGCTAATTACAAGCACTTCACTTCCATTAAGCAATGTGAAGGAGCAGCTTGTGAGTGTTCCTTCCTTATACAGCAACCAGAACCAACAATATTCTCATCAAACACCTTCACCGAACATGTCAGCCACAGCTTTGTTACAAAAGGCAGCTCAAATTGGGGCAATTACCTCAACTGACCCATCATTTCCAGGAAGTACTTTTGGGTTGAAATCCCATAACAACAATCAAGTTCAAGACCATGGGATGAACAAATACCCCATAGCTACTAGTTGTGTTCTTGTAAGCAATGAAATGGAGAACCAGCTATGCCCAGCTGCCGTCAAACGCCGGCGAATAGAGAGTGATCAAGATTGTCCAAGAGGGGAAACCCGAGACTTCCTAGGTGTTGGTGAAGAAACAATCGGCCCCCCATCATCAATCAATGGATGGGTTTGACATCAAACACTTGAGGGGTAAAAGGAAAAGATGAGCTAGCTGTTGAAGAGTTACAGAGGAGATCCATGCATATTCTCTTGAACCGTGAAAGCTGATCCCTTTAAGAAACAGTGGTGGCTTTAATATTGGCAAAAAAGGAGGAGAGGGTGGAGTAGTGGGGGAAAAGTGATCATATATAGCCTCCTTTTGAGCTCCATTATTGGATGCTTTGTGTTCAATTTCTGTTGTAGAAAGTGTTTGTCAAACTGAACTAAAAAGAGGTATCTTCATTGCTCAAAGGCTTGATTTAATTTAGCTCATGCTACATAGGTTTAATCAGCCTATCATTTGAATAAACTAATGTAACCTTCTTCTTCTTTTTTTATCATGCTTACTTGTATAATATCAAGCAATATTAAGATTAGCTATAGAATTCAAGTAGATTATGAAGCACAACAAAGATATGAAAGTCCCGTCATCAAAGTTTCATGGTAATCCAAGCCCTATAACCTTTAGCAACAAGACACACTTTGTAGCGCTCAACTAAACCATCGGCTTTGTATTTTATTTTATAGATTCATTCGCAACCAATTGCATGTTTTGCAAGAGGAAGATGATTGAGGTACGTGCCAAGTGTAGTTGGCTTCGAATGCTTCGATTTTGAAAAATAGTGTTTAGTTATATCGAACTACATTTTTTGTTTTTAGAAAAAAAACAACCTATATCTTTTTGTTCTATTTTCATGCCAATATATAGTGTGTATATAAAAGTGGTAGATTCATAGAGTAGGAGTTACTTTCCAATGCTTTTCATAAGCCAAATAAGCCCTAGAGAACACCAACAAATTCAAGTCTGTCAATTGAGATTATATTATAAGGAATACTTCCCCTAAGTTGTATATATACATGTTATGCATGCCAGCTCTCTAATTAATAAAATTGATGATATATACACCAACACGGAAAAGAAACAACAAAGCAAAGCAAAGAAAAAGAAAAGTAATTATGTTCTTTTTTTTTTTGAATACAGGGAAGGTTCGAACTCGAAACATTTATGAAATACCACACACATGCATATGATTTAACAAGCATCGTATTGTGAGCAATCCAAATTATAAAAATTCCACTCAAAGACATTGTCAATCAAGTACAAAACAGTACTCCAGCAGCTCCAAATCTTGGCTTTTGATGTGGCCAACAATGTCAATATCTAAAGTGAAGTATCCATGCCATCAGAAATTCTATATGACAAGGATATGTTTTTCATTTTAACTTTCTACACTGCTGGCTCTGGCAGAAGCGTAATGTATATTGGAGCCTATGCATATAAAGAGACCCACAAAAGAAATAACTTTGGGAGACGTCAATCACATTATGAGGATTTATTTCTAGTTCATACAAATGTTACGTTTGGTAAACAATATGAGAATGCTGTTTCAAATGCTAATATATACGTTGTTTCAAATGATATAGATATTTGATTCGATTTTTCCTTGTGCAGGAGCTGTTATACTGTGACAAATTACATACAGAAATATTATCCAATTACTATAAAATAGAATCAATCAATTATCACA
The DNA here is from genome assembly GCF_013401445.1 of Tripterygium wilfordii. NCBI lineage: Eukaryota > Viridiplantae > Streptophyta > Magnoliopsida > Celastrales > Celastraceae > Tripterygium > Tripterygium wilfordii. The sequence goes on from NC_052249.1 coordinate 261,264, forward strand.
ATTCATAATAGTTTACAATATTTCAGGCTTTCAATTTATTTTTTTTGAAATATTAGTCTTTCAATATTGATTATTAAAGAATTCGAAATCAATATTTTCGCCATACATAAAAAAAATTATTTCCTTTCGTTTTTCTCATCACATCACAATTCCTAAATTCATGTAGACCTTTCCAACATAAGGGGTGATTTGATAAACAATCGATTGGGTTAGACATATATGTGTCCAATAATGTTCAATTTCAAAGAGAAACAGATTTCTCAATAGTATTTTTTTTAAAAAAAAAACCACATAGACCTTCCAAATTTACGAGCTATAATAATTGGAAATTTTTTTAAAAAAATGTGCAAATATAAATATGTTATCGTTGTCACACTTAAAAACTTAACTAAAATTGTCTATGCAATCACTCCATTTCCAAAAAATAAAACAAAGAAATGACAGACTTACCATTTATTGTTCCTTTAACCCTGGCACAGACAAGCCCAGTGACCGAATAGTCATTCGTCTTTTTTAATTCCCACTCCAAATTTATGGAGATTGAATAGAAAAACCCATGATGATGATGAACAAAGCCCACTAAATAAGGTTTAGGATTTTTCTTCAAGGCCGGACCGGTTTTGCTGTAAACCCAAACTTGCATTTGACCCTTTGTGACTCGTCCGTATCCCTTTCGATGCTCTCGGTCTGCCCGTGAAACCTGCGTGGCCCAGTCTGCTTTATTTTATTTTTAAAAATTTTATATTTGAATTTGGATAACATATAACCCAAACTTGCATTTGCCCTTGCGGTTGTGGCCTGTGGAGATGTGGTGACAAAAGTTCTAAGAATTTAAGAGGAGGTCACGGTGAGACGAGTTGTTTATCATTACGATAGGTATCAAGTGGAAGTGCAATGATGTAGGTATTTGGGACATCCTAACAATTCGATTAGACATTCGTCATCCCATCTATTTTCATTGTTCAACTCTTTGACATGAAGAAAGGGCAAAGGCTTTGGTGTCCCCTCCAATCAAGAATTGGGGCCTCACAATCACTAGTCAATATGTTTTTCTAGCATGCCTTTCTTCGTTAATAGTTGAATTAAGTTATATCAAATTTCACATTATATCATTTATAAACAAAATAAATTATTTAAAAAATATATGCGGTTTAACGTGACCCCGGTCCAGCCAGTTGAATTTTGACCCTTGAGTCAACAGGTTTTATCTTTGACATTCATGGTCGTGGGGCCGGTTCTGATAACCTATGAAGAAACTGAGCGAAAAAGAAGGTTGTAAACGCTATGGAGGAAACTATTGCGAGGCCAATGCGCCTCGTGTACTGTGACGACGAGAGTGGAGAGGTCAAGGTGAACCCAGAAGCCGTGGATGCCATCAAGCAAGTCAAGGGTCCCATTGCCCTGCTCTCTGTCTCTGGGGTTGATCGTCAGGGTAAAAGCTCTGTTCTAAACCAGGTAACCCGCTCTCCTCTCTCGCTTCAACAACTATTTTCCACGATTGGCTCTTATTCATAAAATACATTACGTTTCTGTGTTTTTTGTGGGTTTTTAGTGTTTCTCGCAAATATGGGTTTCTTCTTTCTTGGGTTTGTATGGGGTTTGATAAAGATGCCAACTTTTTGTATTATTTGGCGGGTCTGGATACTGCACATTGTGTAAGTTCTCGGGAATCGTTAGCACTTGCGCGTTATTTGGGTTGTATTTTTTGTGTTCCTTCGGGTTTGGTTGTTAAAAGCCGGAGACTTTATGGACAATGGAGTCTTTTTGTTTATGCTTTGGTGGGGCTTCTGATGACAAATTGTGTAAACTTTGTTCAATGATACTGCTTTTGAGTAAAATCGTCCCTTCAAGCCAAACTCAAGTATACATTTGGTGTGAATTTGCTGCAGGTTCTTGGCAGTAATGGGGGTTTTCAAATTTCATCAGATTATCAGCCATGCTCCAAAGGGCTTTGGACATGGATTGTACCTCTTAAAACAACAGCACTGGATGATGGAATCAAATACAATCTCTTACTGCTGGATGCCGAAGGAATCGATGCTTATGATCAAACGGTTTGGATTTTCCTTCTCTTTCTATTATGTGTTGCAGCATCTCTCTGGTTCTTGTAAAAAACTCATGTACCGAAAAGAATGGTTCTTTTGCAAGTTTTTTTGTAACTTGTAAGTAAAAAATATATAGATCCAATGGCATTTAGGGGAAGCAACCCTAGTACAACCAATAGACTTTGAGATTACAAAGATCAGAAAGTGATTGCAAGAGTACCAATGTTTTCGGTATTGTCTATTTTGGAAGATACTTCCCCAGGAAAGATCTAAAATATCTCTCAAAGGTACTCTCATTTCTTTCTAACGTCATCAAGTAGCCAATGGAGTCATTGTTATCAGATTTCTTCGCCCGTTGTTGATGTAATTAAAAAAGCAAGCTTGTAGCTCCTATCAAAGGTTTGTTACTTTGTTTTGGTAGTTTGAAAATTCTTTTGCCTAACCAAATCAATGGTTCCTGTTTTTGAAATATTGGATAATTTGGATTTACTTTGAGATTAAGTACTTGCATATTTATATGAATTACTAATTGTTCCGTTTCGATAGGGATCATATGGCACTCAACTTTTATCCTTGGCCGTCCTCGTATCTAGCATGCTTATTTGCAACCAGGTCAGGGCATATCGAAAGTACCATGCTGGTTTGGCTGTTGATTTATCTTTTTCTATAATAATGCAGGGACAAAAATTTTTAATGTGTGATTACTGATTACGCTCTTTAGCCTTGAGTACATGATGATATGTATCATTTATATTAACTTTCTAGCAGTGTTGCTTATGTCTTTTCATCCTTCCATGTTCAGATGGGTAGTGTTGATGAAGCTGCTCTTGATTATCTCTCTTGTCTTACCAAAATGACCAAGCACATTTGTGCTAGCACCTCAGAAGGACACGGCTCTATGCCTGAGCAGCTATCTCCAGACGTTTTTTGGCTGCTAAAGGTGATTATTCTTTGTTTATTTATCGATAGAAGCTTGGTGATATTTTCTCAATGCTATAATGTGGATTTCGTGAATGTGCTGTTTCATGTACTAATTTTATATTTAACATGGCTTTTTCCACTTGTTATTTGCAGAATTTTTACCAAGATTTAGCTGGTGACGGTGCAAAAATGAAAATTCATGATTACCTAGAGCTAGCCTTAAGGCTGTTACCACGCGGTGTAAAAGACGTAGCTTCTAAAAATGAGGTGATTTTTTGTCTTGATTTTGTGGTAGTTACTTGTTGATTTTGGCAACAAATAGTAAGTTCTGAAGCACATCATCAATTTGATTTCTTTAAGGGACTAATATTAACAAATTAAAAAACCCATTTCACCAAATTACCGTTGGATTGTGTTCCAAACATTTTGAAACTGTCTCGTAAGTGTTTGATATACTTCTTCTGTGATTAATTTTTCGTTTAACCAGTTTCTATTTGTGTAGTTTGATATGGGCTCTGAGCTCTACATTCAGTTATCACTTATCAGGAGACCTATTATTCATGCTTAGTCATCAGTACATTTTCCAGGTTCTTGATAGTCTGCTATCAGAGTTTGAAGCATCATTTCATGGTCCCTCAAAATGGCAGAATCTTTCGTCCTTCATGCAACAGAGGTTAATTTTGTTCTTTTCTTTTCCTCGTTGGGGGTGCTTGGGGGCTGTAACATAATGCCTTGTGCGCCATGGCTGTTTGTTTCCAATTATGTAGCAATCATCCGGTCTGTTAAAATGATATTCTTAGTCTTTCCATCTTAGGTGTTACCATACGCATTAGGGAAATCTAGTGTTTGTAATATTTCTTATAGAGTTAAGCTAACTTATATCTAAAGCCGTTGAATCTCAGTTTGCAAGGTCCCATACTCCAGCATGCCAAGAAGAAAATCGAAGAAGTTTCATCAGAGAATAATGATCTCATATTGAAATGCTGTTCTATTGAAGACCAAGTGGAACTCCTGACCAAGAGGCTGGAATCAAGTGACAAGCTTAGAAATGAATATCAGAAATGTTATGAGGATGCCATTGATGACATCAAAAAGCTTTCTGATCCATTTAGGAGCCGGATTACGGATTTGGAAGGCAGATTTAGATCATCAGAGGAGAGATGTTCTTCTTTGTTAAAACTGATCGACTCTGCTGCACAGGAAACCTTGCAGTGGAAAACCAAGTATGAGGAGATGTTGACTGAGGAGAAAGCTACTGACAATCAGTTTAACACAGAAATAGCAGTTCTCAAGGCCAGGATCTCTCTCACTGAAGCAAGAGTTGCTGCAGCTAATGAACGGTCCCAGTCAGCTCAAAAGGAGTCGGATGAGTGGAAAAACAAATATGAAGCTGCTGTTAAAGAAGCCTCGAAGGTCGCTATTGAGCATGAATGCTTAACTATGGGGCTACAGAACAGAGAAGATTCCCTGAGGACAGTATTCTCCAACTCCTTGGCAGAAAAGGTAGTGTATATTTTTCTCTCTGCCGCCCCACCACCCTTTAGTTCTTTATCTTTGGCTATGTTTTTTTTTTTATTACCTGCACTAAGCAAGCTATTTTCCACGGTCGTTGGAGTGGCAGGATACCGAAATTGAGGACAAGGTAGCAAAGCTTGAGCTTGCAGAGCAACATGTAAGCACTCTGAGTTTGGAGTTAGAGGTGAGCATCTTTGATCTGTGCTCGACGAGTCATTACCATACGGAAGCTTAGGGAAAACTACCTTGTTGCTTGCGTGCATGTGATTTTTCCTATTTGCGTTATTACTATATGTAGGCTGCAGAATCAAGAATAAAGAACTATGAATCAGAGTCATCAGCTTTGAATCTTCAAATAAAAGAGTTGGTTGACAAGAATGAAATTGTCAAAGCTTCTGCTCAAACATTGAAGAGACAAGTCCAGATGCCAGAAGAGGAGAAAAACTGTCTAGATCAGAAATTCCGCTCTGAGTTAAAAAGGTCGGAGGAAGCACATGAAAGGTGTAAAGTTCTGGAAAAGGCTGTCGGTGTAGAAAGTGAACTTATGAGCACTGCGCACGAAAAGGATTTTTCTTCTGAAATAGAAGCAGTTGGTGTTCAACAGCCGACAGTAGAAAGGCTTGCCCATCTTGAAAAAACACAATGGCATATTGAAAGCCTGGAGCGAGAAAACAGGTACCTGGCTAGTGAAGTTGACAGGTTCCGGGTCTCAGAAGAGAGTGTCATATCTAAGGCTGCATTACTTGAAGTAAAGGTCAAGGAGAGGGAAGAGGAGATAAAGAGTTTATTGAAATTAATAAATGAGAATGGGGTTGGCTCGGTTCAAATTCTTAAGAGTAGCTCAGAGCCTGAATGTGCAGCATACTCAGTGGCAAATGAGATGATGGAGGCCCCATCCGTTCAGCCTTCTTGCGTTCAGGGAGAAGTCAAGTTACTTCAGCTGGAGTTGAGTCCCAACTCCAAAAATGAAACTCATCTAGATTCTGAGCAGAGAAGTAACTCTTGTGGAAAACGTTCGAGGCCCCCTAAAATAATTTCTGATTTTGTCTGCATGGATACTGATGATGAAAAGGTCGAGCTATCAAAAAGGCCCAAGAGCTCAATGACCCCTTGCAGATGTACGATTGTAGAAGACATGAATTCTCCAATTATGACAAATGAAGATAAAAGTGGAAGCCAGAAGTCTAATTTAGGAGATTACACCAAGTTTACTGTGACTGAACTGTGGCAAGAGCTCATGAAACATGGTTTTGGTGCTGAATTGCTTGAGCTGAAGAGGCCCAAGAAGAAAGAGATTCTGGATCTTTACAAAAAACTTGTCCTCCAGAGACAGTAATGTCAACTACAAATTGAGTTTTGCGTTTGACTAACAAAACTTAACTAGTTAGATTACGTCAGGCCAGACCACAATATGTACAAAACTGCTTTGTTGAGCCTATTATCAGGTATTTTGGTAATCGCAAGGACATGTTTTAACTTTGAACATGTTTTAGTCTCAAGTCAGCAAACTGATTGGTAGATGAGCCAAGATAAGAATGGTATGTTCCAAAGAACTTTCTGTAGAAAAGCTTTCTGCACTCTATGATTACTTTTTGAGGAAGAAAACTTCTCCTGGGATTTTGTTGGCAACACAATGTACGGTTATAACCAATCAGGTGATAGTATCGTTGGTGAATCTCTTAGTATGGACTCAAGAGGTTATGAGTTCAATTTTCACTAGGAACAATATTTTTATGGTCATACACCGGACTTTGTCTAATTTATCATGTCGTCATATGAGAAACTTTTGTACATGCATAATTAATGACTTGAGTTTAGGTTTATATCGTACGTTGAAAGATAAACTTTTATGATATCGTTTTCAGTTATAAAAAAGTACGGCTATTCTTATCATGAACCTTTTTTTATGTGTCTCTCTCTTAGTAGGCAAAGTAAACAGATACATTAGAAGGAGAATAAAGCGACATAATATCAACTATCATGTGAAACATGTCATGGAATAGTCAATCTGGTAAGAACAATCTTTGTACAGTTGGTCTATCAACATGACAAGGCTGGTGTGAAACATACATTTTCCTCACACTGTACAAAGCACATGCATCACATAGAAACAAAAATTATTATATGTAAATTAAGAAGAATCTTTGTTTCTTACCCTTTTAAGCCAAGAAACCTTATTCCTTCCAACCCTTTTTGGTGGCTGTCCTAAAACATATATATATATATATATTAAGAGGTAAGAACATTAATTTATTCCTCCAAAACACAATCTCTTCTTCTTCAAGGAATGAAAGAAGATCCATCATGGACACCAAAATGTGGCATTAGTTGAGAACTCGACCTATTAGACCCACCTTGATCAAAAGACATAAATGAAGGATTATAGTACGTCTGATGATGATGATGAGAACTCTGATCATTTACTTCCTTAAACTTTGGAATCATTAGTGAGTCCTTGATCATTACTGAATTGCTAGTAGTATTACCACATTGTCTAGGCTGTGTTTGGTAGAAAACTTTTGAAACCACAAGCTCTCCATCTTTCTCTTCCTCATTATTGCCAAGATGGTATTGGTGCATCACCCAGTTTGTTTTCTCTGGCTTCTTTTGCTTGCCATAGTTGGTGTAGAGAACAAGTATTTTCTTGTATCCTTTGATTTTGCCAGAAAAGAAGACTGGCCTGGTCTTGCCTGTTTTGTGCCACCGGGTCTCCCCGCTCTCCGCATCTGTGTGCACCTTCCTTCTCTTCCTGGTTCCTGTTGTGTATGCCTTTGATGGCCTGTGAAAGAAATGGCGCACTAGACCATCTTTGCTAACTCCTACAAGAAATCAAATACTGGAACATTATTATATCAACTGTTATACAACATGTTATTATGATCAAACACAATATGTAATTCTTATTAGGGTTATGTGGAAAGAAGACTTTTTTTTTTTTTAATCGACAACGACATCCAATATGGATCTACACTCGGGCTTCTGGTAAGTTTCTCATATGAAGATAGGGTAAGCTGAGCCCAAGCCTAACGTGTGACCACAAAGATATTGCTCACAGTTACTCAGGACCTCTCGAGTCCATACGGTTTAGCCCCAAAGAGATTCAACATAGATAGAAGACAATGCAAGGAAAATTCATCTCTAAGTTAATGTGAATGTACATGTAGAAATTCATCTACATTTCAATTCACAAACTCCTTGCGTGACATAATTAGATAACCAAAATTTGTGTATTGGGAACATATTGAAATTGACCTGGCAATTTCTCTGGATGGGTGTAGCAAATCCCATTCTCTCCTTCAAGTGTTGGTATGAACTCATCAATTAGAGGGTGAACCCTCCTAGCATCACACCTCACCTTCCCCTCCAAATGTTCTAAAAGCTCTTGATCCGTCGGATCGAACTTCACTCCGGCCGGCAGCCCTGGCAAATCCTGAATCCCAGCCTAAAAACACCCAAACATATACATCTATGAATCATGATTCTCCATAGAAATAAATTTACAAAACCCAACATGTCATTACATATTACCTGGTCTTGGCATTTGATTTGATGACCACATGAAGGACAAGTTTTGCATAGATTCTCTTTGTGTCTTTGAGCAATAACAACATTGTTGTTGTTGTTATTGTTGGAAGTTGCAGGTGGGGATGTACTTTCTATTGTCTGAACATCATTGCAGTCGTTACACCAAGTCATGATCTTCTTGGTTGCCTCTCTTATGCTTCATCCCACACAATACTCCTAATAAGCAATAGTAGTAGTAGAAGTACTCATGATAAGAGAACAAAGAGAGAAAAAGAAGCTATGAATCCAAAGTAGAAAACAAAAAAATAAAGCAAACTTGCATATATTGTCTCCAACAAGCCCAAATTTGATATCCTGTATTGGTTGGTAAGGAAATTAAGTTCTTCTTATGACTTGTAAGTACTTTATTTCCATGATTGAACACTAATACTTTTAGAGAGAAACATGAGCTATACCTGAAAAATAAATATTATTATTTACTCAAATTACAATGAAAAAGGGCTTGCTTGGATCTCAAGTTTGGGGTTGTGTATGTGGAAACTTGTAGGAGAATAAATGTAGTTTTCATGTGTTTTTGTCTAAAAGGTAGTTTTGAGATTTGTCTTGAAACTAGTTTGAGAAAACTTAAGTGTAAAAGAAACAACAAAGATTATTAACAATGAAGGTTGAGTGGAGATGGGGCAAGCAATTAATGGGTTCTTGGAACAGTTTCACCAGTCACCACCCTCAGAGAGAAAGAGAGGTTGCTGGTATAATGTCACCCTAGAGTGTATATAAAGCTATACATATATACATACACAACAAAATAGTATATATAATTAATTAACGGCCAAATTATATTTCTTTGTGTAGACTTCATGTCATGTAAATGTAAAGCAGGAAACCTATTGCGTTACTGTATACATTTTATCCATTGATTAGACTTGTAGATTTGTTAATCTATGTGCGTGAAACAGAAGGAAAGAGGCGAGAGAAAAGTTTTGACCCGAACCATTTCAAGTATTGACCACAATTTGAACCCCAAACTCGCGTGATTTTGTCTTTTTAAAAAATGTCTTGAATGTTTTTATGTTGGGTCATATTTATAAACAATATTGCTTGTTATTCACCAAACAATGTGGTGGGACTTTAACACTATACAATTGGATTAGCTAGATTGGCTTGTACTTATTCTTGAGTACAACGTGTATCATGCATGCTGCATGCATGCTTTAGAACCCTTTTTGGATTCTGGGTGGGGTTTACAATCTCTTTTTTTTTTTCTTTTTTTCTGTGTGTCAAACACAAAGAATGAATTAAAGCTGTTAGATGTTACATTTGCTATGACACATCTTTGTTTGCCTAAACATAAAGATGAAAAAGACATAAAAACAAGAATCCTCATGATAACATTTTAGCAAGGAGCGTGGTCTCAAAGTGTTCGATAGAAGTTCGAACCTAAGACGCATAAATTTGTATAGAACGTCAGGAACCAACAACTCGGTCAAAGTTTTCGATAGAAATTCAAACCTAAGACCCATAAATTTGTATAGAATGTCAGGAACCAACAACTCGGTCAATCCCTTGGAGTTTTGATAATTCATCCCTTAATGCCTTTATCATAGTCAATTGAGTAATAGACTCGATGCTCTTTGGTATAATGTGCAGAATAGGATGGACCGGACGTGATGTGGGCCTAGCAGTTAGGTTTGGGGCTTCTATCAATTCGGTTGAGCCCAATATCGTTGCATATAGTGTCTTTACTCTTTAAAGGACCATTTCAAGCATGGGTGGACAAAAAATCAGTTTCGGATCAGTTTCAGGTCAGAGAATATTATGTGTTTATAAGATATTTACATGTTCAGACCCTAACCGTGATTAGATTTTGTACGTACTTAATTGATCAAATCCGAATTCGAGTTAGGGTTCGGACAAATAAACCGGACAAAATTTCTTTGTTTGGACCCTGACCCCGGTGTTTAATCAGACGAAACTTTGTGTTTGAATTTGGATTTCGAACATATAACCTATATCCAAACTTGATTTAATACGGGTGGAACAAATTCGGTCACTTGGACCGGACATAATTCTATCACACCTAAGGACCATCACCAATTCACCATGTATATCTCTAGCTTCCAAAAATGATGAAAATTCTCTTTCTTTTGGTTTGTCTTCAACAAACTGAATAAGCCTTCTTACCGACATTGCACATAACTTGCTTTTAGATTTTGTAGGTGTACCAACCCACTGAGTATTTATACTGAAGGTGAGACAAAGTAGGACCTTTTTTTCTTTTTTAAAAAAAACCCCCCATTTTAGTCAAATTTTAGGTAACTATTCTGTCATGTTCCATATGCAACACAATGTACCCAATTCACTTAATGTGAGAGGCGGCCATGGAAGACAAATGAACAAACACATCCATACAGCTAGGCCCTCCCAGATGGTCCTTAATTTAAGGCACGGCTTTGAGCTTTCAGAGATGGAGTGAAGATTCATTCAAACATGAAACTTTGACAGCATTTATTTAATTATTTCGCTTTTGGCATCGCGGGACCCAGCCGCCCAACGGAAGACCTGCACGGGCTATTAGCTCATTGATAGAGGACGTCTCTCATAATTACTGAAAACGTCTTTGATAATTGCATCCTTGTGCCTCGATTGTGAGTGTTCTCAGCCACACGGATAGACAACAAAATCTAATGCTTTTGCATGTTTACAAACTTAAAATTCACCTAACCAGATAGGAATTCACCTAACTATAAGTCTACAACCATAACACTAACAGCTACACTATTTTCAACGTCTTGATCTGTGACTCACTGTAGATTTGCTTTTTGAAGCTGTGCACATCCAAATATCTCTATCAAACTAATTGCTCTCCCATTCCCTTTGCCCCATGAAATCAAATACAAGGAAAATGAAATTTCAGGACAAAGCTACTACTATCTCAAACATTACTTCCTGCAGATTCATCCTCATAGTAATATGGGGAGAGCTTACCATCTTTCTTGCCTGTTTTCACCTTCTTCTCTGCACCTGCTTCTTGTAACATTTTCACAACCCTTCGCATTGAAGGCCGATTAATAGGTAGAGAGTTTGTGCAACAGAGGGCAATGTCGAGAACCCGGCATATAAATTCTTTGTAACTGGAATCGAGATTAGGATCGATAACATGATCAATCCCTTTTTGGTCCAGGGTAGTGTAAACCCATTTCACCAAGTCTTTCTCCCCAAACTCCGGATCTATGGGGCGTCTACCGGTTACCAACTCAAGCATCACAACACCGAAACTATAGATGTCGCTTTTCTCATTCACCTTAAGCGTGTAGGCATATTCTGCATTAGTGTAAGGCAAATGAATTAGACACCAAATACGGATGTTCAAGAACAATGTCACAGGGATGACAATGCATAGACTAATTCTCACATTAATCAGAGCCTTAACTGATAAGTAAAGCAGGCTAAGAAGCATAATGATTCTTAAGGAAAGGAACTGATAAAAGTACATATTTGATCATGTCACATTATTATCAAACTAGAACAAGCAATTTTAGACTATTAAGCAATGTTAGAAGTGAAGTAACAAACCTGGGGCAATGTAACCACAAGAACCAGCAATCACAGACATGGATTCTGCTCCTTTACCAACTCCGACGACAACTTTAGTGACCCCAAAATCTGCAATCCTAGCACTAAACTCTGCATCCAACAATATATTGTTCGACTTCACGTCCCTGTGAACAAGTGGAGGAACACAATCATGGTGCAAATAAGATAAACCTTCAGCTGCATCCAGAGCTATTTTATACCTTTTAGGCCATCCCAACAAGCCTTCCTTGCTGCTATGCAACAAATCCCCCAAGCTCCCATTTGGCATATATTCATAGACCAGAAGCTTGCTAACCCCAGTGTTGCAACAACACCACAGTCTAACAATATTCTTGTGCCGAATCTTCCCCAATGTTTCAACTTCAACTTCGTATTCGTCTTTCTGAGAATTGGCGCTGGCACCGTCTTTTTTAGTCCCTCCACAAAGTTTCTTCACTGCAACGGTCTCACCATTACTGAGAACAACTTTGTACACTTTCCCGGAACCTCCACTTCCGATCACATTATCTTCCTTAAGTGAATCAACAATCTCAAATTCACCAAAGCTAATTTTGTGAAATGACCTCCACTTCGATATAGCAATTCCTTGTTTCACCTCTTTAATACTCCTGTACTTGATGAAAAACCAAACAACCGCAATAATAAATACTACTCCAGCAAGTATGATCGATCGAAGAATCCACATATTGAGCTTGTTCTTAGATTCACCAATATGAGGACAAAGACCAGCCAAGTCACCACACAAGCCTGGATTCCCCACAAAACTATTCCTGTAAATTTCGTTGGCATACAGAGGAGGCAACTCTCCGGAAAGCCTATTGTTCGACAAGTTCAACAAATTGAGCTTCAAATTCTGTAATTCAAGTGGGATATTCCCAGAGAAGTCATTCTCCGAAAGATCAAGATAATTAAGCACTGGCAAGCTCCCTATTTCACTTGAGATACTACCAGAAAGCTTATTATTTGCCAAATTAAGCTCATTGAGAGACTTCCAATCTTGAATTCCAACAGGAGCTTCACCATTCAATTCATTATGACTAAGATCAAGCCTGCTCAACTGGCTCAACTTTACAAAACTCTCCGGAATTGGACCTGTAAGCATGTTACCACTAGCAGAGAATTCCACCAGAGTGCTCAAGAGTCCAATCTCTTCTGGTATAGACCCATTAAACTGATTCCTTGAAATCAATAAGAGTGAGAGATTACTAGCATGAGAGATCATCTTAGACACCTCTCCAGTTAACAAATTATCAGAAAGCTCAAACAAATACACGTGTGGGAGTCCCCAGAACATGTCAGGGACTGTGCCGGATAGCCGGTTGTTCCTCAGCCGGACACGGCCTAAACTCCCACATTTACCCAGACTTTCTGGGATATTCCCAGAAAACGAATTGTAGATCAAGACTAGCTCCTCTAAGCTTCCTTTGGCACACAAGTGGTTCGGTATTTCCCCATACAATTGATTGGAAGCCAAGTCCAGCGACGTCAACTCCGAGTTGTTCCCCAGTTGACTCGGTATTCGTCCACTGAGTTTGTTGTTGAACAGTTTGAGCTGGTACAAATTTGATGAGTTGGCTATGCTCTCAGGTATAGCACCTTCAAGTCGGTTTTGAAAAAGGTTCAGCGACCCTAACGGTAACTCGCATAACTCGTTCGGAATTGTACCGTTCAACCTGTTCGAAGACGCGTCAAATCTCCTCAACGTCGTCAAATTACCCAGCGATGGAGGTATCTCACCTGATAAATTGTTGTGATAGAGCTCAATCTGGACTATACTCTTCATCCCAGATAGTGTTCCTGGAATTGACCCAGTGAGTCGGTTCCATGACACGTCTAGGTTTGTCAGCCGAGTTAAACGACCTAAGCTCTCCGGGATTAAACCCACGAGGTTACAGTAAGGGAGCCAGAAAATCTCGAGACTCGTGAGGTTGCCGAATTCACTCGGTATTTGAATCGGCGTGTACGGGTTATAAGCTAGTAAGAGATCACGAAGAGTAGAAATGTTGCCTAGCGAACTGGGTATTGTTCCATTGAGTAAATTACCCGCGACGGATAGCGACTCCAGTCGCCGGAACTGACCAAAACTCGACGGGATGTCACCGGAGAAGTTGTTTCCCGCCAAATCAAGCACTCTGAGATTCTGCAACGAAGACAGAGATTCCGGGATATTGCCAACAAGAAAATTATCCGACAGGATCAACTCCTGAAGATTCTGACACCCGTCGATATCGACAATGAGGGATGAATTGATTTCGTTACCGGCAAAATTGACGGATGAGAGAGAAGGGAGGCGGCAGAGGAAAGCAGGGAAGGGACCCGAGAGCCCTGAGTTGGAAAGATCGACCGAGACGACGCGGCGAGTTGTGTTGTCGCAGGTGATGCCAAACCAATTACAAGGAGTCTCGTCTCGTTCTTTCCATGAAGAGAGTGACTGGGTTGGATCGGAAAGGCCCTGTTTCACTTGTTGAAGATACAAACCCTCTTGGTTTAAACAGCGACCAGAGAAAGGCAGAGAAAACAAGTGAAGCAGAAGAAAAAGAAGCATTTTGTTTGGGTTCGTGAAAGGGAATGGATTTGTGGGTCGTGTTCGGGTTTCTTAAAGCAATTCTAAAGCATCAGATTCTGGGTTTTGAGAGCATAATTGGATGATGTGATAGACGAAGTGGCAGATTGAAGCTCTGTAGTTCAAAAGCAGGATACTCTGTGAGTCAATGGGAGTCAGCTCAGAGTTAGTGTATACAGAGATGGAATGTTGAAGATTCTGATACTGAGAGAGTAGATCTTGATCAAATCCAATTTCATCGTCCCCTGCAGTAAAAAATTCACTCACGAGAATGTGCAATGGCTAATGGATGCCTAATCTACAGAACAAGGTTCAAAACTTCGACACCCAAGTCTCTGCGTCTTGTCACTTTGTCAGGGTAAATGTTAAATGGGCTTTTCAGGCCTATCACCAGTGCAATGCAAGAAGCCCAGAGTCTTTGAGAGATTAGACTTTAAATGACTTAATTTTTGAAACGGAAGGGAGATTCGAACCCTAATCATCAAGGTAATACACATCATTCGTATCATTCTAACTAGTAGCTTGAATGTTTAAATGACTTAATTGGATTGTTACTTGTTAGTTATATAAAAGAAATTAGGCAAATGTGTAGAATTGGGTACAATGGAATGATGATTCAGGTTGGAAGCATGGAAATCTTTGTCCTTCAGCATATGATGTAAACAGGGTTTTCTGATGACCTATAATGTCCTCCAGCATATGATATAACAGTTGATTCCCATTACCAATAGTGCTTGAAACCAATCAAGAATGATGGATTCATGCATATAGGGACTAAGTAAACATAATATAGCACGTGAATTTGACAAAAGCTTTTCAAAATTGGGGTTGCACCTTTCTAGCTTGATTTTAGTTGGAATACGTAACATCGATGATCAAGGCTTATGAAATTTTAATCGTGGTGGTCTGGGCTTCAATTTGATGGATCATTTATCAAAAACCATGGTCGACCAGAATGAGAGAAAAACAAGACGAAGGAAAGAGACGGGATGAAGGAGACAAAACATAATTTCATCTCAGCCGCTGGATCTGATAAAGATTGGTAAATTAACAAAAAAAAAAAATGTGTTTTCCGGATAAGATTTATATATACTCACACATATATGCATGTATGTATATGTGTGTGTGTTTATTTTAAGTATATAACAGCTCAAATTGATGAGCTAATGGCATGCGTGGTTTAGGTTATTCTTTTTCACTATGTTTTTCTTTCATTTTCAGATAGTATTAAACAATGTCACAAGTAGGTGTTGGTTTGCGTTTGTTGGGTTCTCTAGATATCGCTATAAATGTAACATATATGCAAATACAATCTAGTGGTAGCTAGATATCACCAAATTAATAATGCCATGCCGGCCAACACGTACTAAATTAAAGCGATCCTCAATACTCTTTGATTTAATTTAATAATTTGTGACCTAATCAATGTTGCTCTCGAGTTGAGAAATTTTGAACCATCAAAAGAAACCATTGTACTCTTTTTAGTATTCTTAAATGTCTAACTTGTTAGTTTAACTCCGTTAATCATTTTCGTACCAAAATGATTCCAAAAGAATGTATGTATATGTTTTCAAAAAGTTTGATACTACTTGGAAAGCGTGTCCTTCATTGTATCCAAAAATATTAATTGAAAATGATTTATATTAGTGCGTACAAGAATATAGAAATTACAAATGAAACTTGCAACAATGTAATGATGATCGTAGATGAATTGAGGCACGGGCCTCTGGAAAGAGAAGTTTCGAATCTGAATAGCCTAGTTGTTAAGCAAGTAACAAATCTCTAACATGCAAATTGTGCCATTGTGGGAACAAAAAAAGAAAATTTGTGGGAATATATTTGGTAGAATTTAGTGAAGAATAATAGGAATAAGTAGCACGACTTGTTTTGGATTAGGATTAGGAATTAGGACTTAGGACCAAGGAATATATATATATCGAACAAAATACTACTAGCCCACTAGCTTTAAGCCTTTAACATAGTCCACGATGGGCTTAAAACATTCCGGACAATATACGAGGGCCCAATGAACTTGGGCCTCTTTAGATGTAATTGTAAAGCATCCAGAACATCTGTTGGGCCCTAAATCAAGCCTAGTTGGGCATTCATTCATTGCCCCATTTTCAGTTACCTTGGTAAGTGAAATGGCTGCGGTTGAACGAATCCAACTGATTTTCCAAGTTTAACTAGTTTCATTCGCAACCTGCAACTCAATAACAGCCATTCAAAACCTTAACGAAACTCCTTTTTAAACCAATATTAGCTATCAATTAACAGCATTTACCAACCCACTTTCATAACTGTTCTTTGTAGAAACATTAAAATGACTCCTATTATATTCACAAACACCTCAACACTTGAGTTTCTGTTCGGTTTTCTGTTTCGGTTTCTCGAGAAAAAAAAAAGTAACAAGTCCCCATCTTTTTAATTTCACTCTTAACACCCATCAGAAGAAAACACATTTTGATCATCTGAAGAATCAAATATTTTCTGGGTCATGGACATCAAGATTGAAGATGAAACAGCACAACAACAACAACCCCTTTTAGAAGACAAAAACACAAAGCCTCCTCCCAAGAAACCAAAAACACCAACACAAAAGGCAGTAAGGAAAACCTTCAAAGGAACAACACAATTGTCTAAGCTTCTCCCAACAGGTTCTGTCCTAACATTCCAAATTCTATCTCCTGTTCTAACCCACCAAGGCCATTGTCCCACCACCACAAGCCAATCATTAACTCTAGCCCTTCTAGCTCTCTCTGGCCTGGCTTGCTTCCTCCTCTGCTTCACCGATAGTTGCCGGGACGAAAACGGGAAGATTCGCCATGGAGTCGCAACATTTAAAGGCTTGTGGGTTCTCGATGGATCGGTGAAACTGTCAGAAGAAGAGGCTGAGAAGTATAAACTGAGATTCATTGATTTCTTTCATGCTGTATTGTCTTTATTGGTGTTCTTTGCAGTTGCTCTGTTTGATAAGAACATTGTGAAATGCTTTTGTCCAACGCCATCAGAGGAGACCAAGGAGTTGATTGTGGGGTTGCCTTTCTGGATTGGTGTGGTTTGTAGCATATTGTTTGTTGCTTTTCCAACCAAGAGACATGGCATTGGCTCCCCACTTTCACGCAAATAAGAATTTCCATGTCTCGTCTCTTCCTTTCACTGATTATCAAGTCAATGAATTTTTACATCCATTGATTTGTCAAAGCAATTATTTCTTTGAATTTAGTCTCATTCTGATGTGAGTTTTCTACAAATTGATGAAAAGCTATCACAGTCAACATCCAATTTGTTTAATTGAACAAAGAAGAAGACTAGAAACAACACATATTTGTGGAGTAGGTTACATGATTTAACTACCATGAATGGGCCTTTATTGTTTAGCTTTTAGTCTCTGATAAATCAATTCCATTTATCGGTTCACTTTGAATGCATTAGATTCACACGCGATGTTGGATTTAGTTCTTGGCATTGAGGTCAATATAGCCAAGTATTTCTTCAAGAAAATCAGTTGTTTGACTATTTAATACAAACACATAGGATAATTCCATAGTGAATTGCATTATCTGAAAGGCATTTCCTTATCCACCACTAACCTAATCAATTCAAAAGCCCACTATGTCTATCTATGACTATGATGATGCACAACTTGCCAGGAAATTGAGCTCATCATGCATTTATGTGTTGTATTGTCATCATATATTGTTTTCTCTGTTTTTTTTTTTCACCAAAAGAATGAAGTAAATATATAGGGAATTGTATAGTGCGTTCAAAAAATAAGCAATCCAAACAAGTAGTAGTAGTCATAGTCAAGGTTTATGACACAATGGAGAGGAACTCTTCAAGAAAGGCTTCTCTTGTTCTCCCCTTTTGGATTGAATTTTCAAGTGAAAGACTTCACATTTCAAAATTATTAATTACTCAAGCCCAACTTGCCATTTTTTGTCAACACAAAATACTATAATTTGAAGAAAATGAGAAGTAGAAAAAGAAAGTGAGAAAGATTTGGGTCCAATTTACGCTCTCAGACTAAGACCAGTGCGATCTTGTCTTTCAAAAGACTTGGCCTAAAATCAGGGTTGTTTTGTCCTTCAAATTTTTAGATCACAACCCACGTGAGACTTTTTGTAAGTCTCAAGTCTTAACATCAAATTAAGGAAAATAAGAACTTAAAAGTAGATAAATGTTGAAGAGAGGGCCCCGGTTGTTCCAATCTTTGCTAGAAAAATAGTGGGCATGCACCCACTCGCTTTTTACAAGACATTGGCACTCACTCTCGGTTTTCTTGTTTGGTATGATTCAACACCAAACCAAACATGATAAATTCTAAAGTGAAATAGTATAAGAGCACTATTTAATTGTTAATCCTCAAAAGAATGGATTTATTCCTACATATATTTTAAATAAAATATTGATAGTCAATAATAATGTAAAACCGAAGGTAAAATCAATATTGAAAGAAAGAAATTATAAAATAATAATAAAGACGCAACGATATTCATGGTTTGACAATTTGTCTAGTCCACAGAATGTCTGATATTTTATTCTCAAATGTCTGAGTAATACATGCATTTATAGTGCGTCGGATGTTAGATGTGGTTGCACCGATTGATTTGCCTCTCTTGATGACCTCTTGTAATAATTGTTGTTCGAACGATTACCTCCTTCAACATTGAAGCAATTGAAAATATATAGGAGTTGAAACTGTCTTCTTCATCATTTCATACCTCTTCAACTCCGTCTGCCTATCTCTTGAGCAAAATATTGAAAGTCAATAATAAATAAATGCATATCTTATGGTTCGTGAACGTGTGTGCACGCGCCGTGGATACGGTGTCGTACCAAACGAGCAAAGAACCACAAAAATGGAAAGAAAAGCACGCGACCCTATATAAACTCCAAGAAATAAATTGTTTTTCTTTTAATTTAAAAAAAATAAGAGAGAGGGAAAGAAGAGAGGGAAAGTCACCCAACACAGAGAAAAACAAAAAAAACCAATTCCTGAATCAATATCTTCATCACTGCTCCCATATACTTTTTTTTTTCTTCCGAATTATCAATAGGAGTAAAGTTTTGTCAAATTTTAATTTCCAAAAGGGAAAACTAGAAAATAACGACAAACATGCGAGCAATTGAAAAGAATACTGGGGATGGTGTTGGTTCTATGTTTGTTCTTGTTCTCTCTTTAAATCAAAATCCCAATCTTCTTCTTTTCTTCTTTTTAATATTTTCTGCTATTTTATTAATTATTGTTTGTTCCACAAATCTTATTCGCACAAAAACCTCATCATGTATTCCAGATAGACAAACAAGAGCGAGAAAGGCCAAGTTTGTTTTTTTAGACATAGAAAATTGTCAAATGCAAAACCTAATTTGGTTTTGGGATTCCTTTTAGTCCTTCTTCTTCGATTGAGAGTTCCTTTTTCTGGGTTTTTTGATTTTTGATTTGAAAGAATAAGTCTTTTCATCAATTTGCCCAATTTTTTTGGTGGGAGAGTTTGATCATTCAACAATGGAGGCCGGCTCTGAGGGAGAGAGGAAGAAGCCTCCGGAAGGAGAAAGCAAGTCCAAGAGGAAAATGAAAACTGCTTCTCAGTTGGAAATTCTTGAGAAGACTTATGCTGGTATGCTGCTCTATGAAATGTTGAGTTTTTCAGTTTGGTTTTTTTCTTTTTTGGGAATTTGCTTGCTGATTTTATTCGAATTTTTGATTTGTTTAGCTGAGCAATACCCATCCGAGGCCTCACGGGCGGAGCTATCAGTGCAGTTGGGGCTGTCCGATCGGCAACTGCAGATGTGGTTCTGCCACAGGCGTTTGAAGGACAGGAAGGGTGTGCCTGTGAAGAAGCCAAGCAAGGATTTTCCATTGCCTCCAACCACACCAGGAGTGGGTGGGGAGGAGATGGCTGCTGCTGAGGCGGGAAATGAGCATGCATTGGGGTCTAGTTTGGTGACACATTCCTTCATAGATTCCAGGCGAGTGGTTCCAAGGTCTGGAGTGGCTCTTGCTAGGATTGGAGGTGATGTGTCATCATTGAAGAGGTATTATGAACCTCAGCAGTCCATATCTGAGCTTCGAGCTATTGCTTTTCTGGAAGGGCAGTTGGGAGAGCCGCTAAGGGAGGATGGGCCAATTCTAGGAATGGAGTTTGATCCTTTGCCACCGGGTGCATTTGGCGCACCAATAGGTAGTGCTGGTTCGTTCCTGATTTGCATATTCAAATTTGGTCTGTGCATTTATAACTTGCTAGTGTTAGGCAATACAGCTGAATGTACTTTGATGAACGACTAAAGGTTATAACTTCATGGATGATTAATTCTCATTTCTGTGTTCTATAATTTATACCCAAATAATGATCTTTTTCTCAGCCATGTGTACGTGTACTCTGTGATCAAGTGCTTAGTCATGACGATCTAGTGGAGGACAAAGTTGGTGCCAATTGCGTGGCTAAGCCAAAGCCTTTCAATTCATGGGTGGTGTAACTTAGTAAAAAAAGGCTTGGAGTTGCCCGCAATGCAATGGCCTTAAGAAATTTCGTAAAGAACTGAAGCTACTAGGATTACTAGGGTGTGAATCCAATTCTAGATTTAAGATGTTCTTTTGAAATTGACATGCTGTGATTGTTTCATATGGGGATACCAACGTTGACATCCTTTCTGCTGGATTTAGATATGTATTTTTAAAGAGGTTCCTTTTCCCTTTTCTTTTGGTTGTTTTTATTCTTACCAAAAAAAATAACATGTTTTAATCAGTACATAATACAAATGTGTATTTGGATGACAATGGCAACAAAGCCACGAGAGGTTTTTTTGGGTTTTCTAGTTCTTAAGGTGTGCTATTCTTGAGTGGCCTTTAATTTTGATTTCTTGCTATGGATGCTTTTAAGACGTCTGTTTTGCTCTTTTCATTTAATCTTGAGTTTGCCTCAGGTTGGGCATGTTTGTGCATTAGCATTTCATGGCACATAACACTGGTTCTGCCTTGATGAATCACACTAGGGATGGCAGCGGTAGGGGAGCAAAAGCAACCCGAACGGTCTTTTGAGGCTAAACTTTGTGACAGACCTGATGCAAAAATTATTAAGGTTAGACTGGCTTTTTTTGCATACGTAATGGATGATGTTAGGGTTTGTGCAAATTTGTTTTGCAGGTATTTTTTTTGGTAGGCTGCATACTTTTTATTGGTATTATCATTTTTTCTTTTCCTTTTGACAAAAGTGGAAATTATATGTATTTCAGGGTGCCCCTAGGCTTCTTCACGAATATCAGTTTCTTCCGGAGCAGCCAGCTGTTAGAAATGACACATATGAAAGAGTTGGTCCATCGGCGGCATCCTACCATTATGGTTCCCCTGCCGACGGTTCTAATGCACGGACTTTATCTTTATCTACAGGGCATACATTCCTGCATGCCAACGAGCAAGTTCCTGCTGGACATAGTTTTTCAGGTCATGTTCCTGGTCTTAGTCTTTTCCCTCAACAAGGCAGGCCGGGTCATCTCTTGACATCTTCTTTTGAGGAACGTGACAATATTTTGCAAAAGAAATCCTTTCCAAACATTGACATGGATGTTCACTTGGGTGCTCAACCACTCACCACACTGGATAATCCGGTTGAAAAGAGGGTCACCCCTGATGATGATTTTGCACGAGTGGAAAGGAGACACAAGGTATGTTGTCTTATTGAAGTACTTTGTACTACGGAAGTACCATAGATTGTCATATCATATATGTTTATTGAATTCTTGTAGAGTGAAAAGGCAAGAATATTGCGTGAAGTTGAAGCCCACGAGAAAAGGATTCGAAAAGAGCTTGAAAAACAAGATATTCTGAGGCGTAAGGTCTGGATCGTACTGTCCTTTTTTTTCCCCTGAGATTTGCTAATTTTGTCATTGTGAACTCTAAAAAGAGGAGCAAATATGAAGAGAAACGTAATTTGTTACTCTGTTATTTTGCTTTTGTGGGCCTCATAATTGCTGTGCTATTTTTATCATTTTGAACATTAAGAGAGAGGAGCAAATGAGGAAAGAAATGGAGAGGCATGACCGTGAAAGGCGGAAAGAAGAGGAGAGGTTGCTGCGGGAAAAGCAGCGAGAGGAGGAGAGATACCTGAGGGAGCAAAGGCGTGAACTGGACCGAAGGGAGAAGTACTTGCAGAAGGCATCGATTAGAGTAAGCATGAGAACTTATGATCATGAGCTATACTTAAATAATGATGGTATGCCAAATGTGTGTTTCTTTTTTCTTTGATTACTTAGGCCGAGAAAATGAGGCAAAAAGAAGAATTACTGAGAGAAAAGGAGGCAGCTAGGCAGAAAGCTGCTACTGAGAGAGCAGTCGCTCGAAGAATGGCTAAAGAATCGATGGAACTCATGGATGATGAACGTTTGGAACTCATGGAACTAGCTGCCTCAAGCAAGGGTTTGCCCTCAATGCTCTCTCTCGACTTTGAAACCCTGCAAAACCTTGATGTATTTAGAGGTTGGTATTGTTCGACTTACTTTTTTCCTTATAAGTCTTACTTCTATTTGATAAATAACATATTGGGCATCTATGCGATAACTTAATGAAACTTTATTACGGTATTGTTGACATTTTCAGCTACTACTGTTGACATTTATGGAAAAGTTTCCAACTTAAATTTTATGTAGACTTCTTTGCATCTGTCCCAGCTGTTTTAACTTCATTATATGATTTGGTTATCTTGCTTTTAGTACTTGTAGTCAATGTATCTATGCTATTCAGTCCCATGCCTCCTATTATGAATTCCTGAAGATTGTGACATCGGCTGCATTTGTCATATGAAATTCATTTTATGAGACAATGAATTTTTTAAAATTTTGTTTCGATATCTTGTAGAAGAACTGACTGCATTCCCACCCAAATCCGTGCGATTGAAGCGGCCTTTTTCTATTAAACCTTGGAATGATTCTGAGAAGAACATAGGCAATCTTCTTATGGTGAGTTGAAATTGTGCTCCACTTTCACTTACAAGGATATGATTTGTTGCATTTTCTTAACTTTATGTATGCATACTCTTAATTAAATTGGACTCATATACACAAATAGAGGTTATATTTTATTTTTCAACTAGGTTGTTTCTGGTGCTTTAAATTGAAATATCAAAAGATACATTAGAAAAATGTTCAGACTCATTTTAAAATATCTCTGGAAGGCTGTGTACTGTTTGTTTTTTTTTTTCTTTTCTCTGTATAATGTGTGAATGTGTTCTTAATGTTAGGTTTGGAAATTCCTAATTAATTTTGCGGATGTTCTTGGTCTTTGGCCCTTCACTCTGGATGAGTTTATCCAAGCTTTTCATGATTATGTAAGTTACTAAGTTCCTTTGAGATTTTTCAGTTTATTTACATTTGGAAATTGAATGTATCTTGTTAATTATTTTGTGTCTGGATATAATATACCCTTAATGTTTGTTGATTTTACAGGACCCAAGGTTGTTGGGTGAGGTGCATGTCTCTCTTCTTAGGTCCATCGTTAAGGATATTGAAGATGTTGCGAGGATACCTGCCACCAAGTTAGGTGTGAATCAAACTAGTGCTGCAAATCCTGGAGGTGGCCATCCACAGATTGTTGAAGGCGTAAGTAGTTCTGGGGTTGCTAGTTTGGCAATCATGTTATTTATATTTTTAGGTTAGTTTAGGTTCTTACTCCTACAAAATCATAATTAAGTTTGAATTTCTATGTTAGGCATACACGTGGGGTTTTAGTATTCGGAGCTGGCAGCGGCACTTGAATCCATTGACATGGCCTGAAATCTTGCGGCAATTCGCTCTATCTGCAGGATTTGGACCACAATTGAAACAAAGGGTGATTGAACCAGCATATCTTCGTGATGATAATGAGGTGGCTTCCATTTTCTCTTGTTTGTTTCAATTGTGAGGCTGCTCTATGTACTTCTTTTCCTTAGTGCAGTGGCCCACGTAATAATCTCATAGTAATGAAATAACTTCTATGTTGTAAACAAAGTAAAAACTGAAAACGTATCTCTAAATCTGCTTTTATATGAATAGAAAACTAAACAACTTATAATATCATCTTCAATCAAACTAATATATGAGAAACCATCACTCCTATTGGGCACACATTCCACTTCTTTGATTGTGGCCTCAAATCATCTTAGTCTTTTGTGCCTTGGGTATTGATTTATTTCTGCCTGCATTTATTGTTTATAAATTGCAGCATACTATGTACTTTCATCACATTATTGTTATTAGTGCTAAACGGACTATAGATTGCTTTAGATTTTTATATCGATGGTGATTGTGGTTGCTAGGTTATGTAATTTGCACTATGTGTTAATTATTTAATGGCATGAGAAGATTAAGTCAATTGAATTTGGCAGTGCCAATGAGAAACAAATTCTTTTATCTTTAGTTTTTCGGAATATATTATCCATAATAATACTTCAAAAGAATATATTACTTGGGAAACAAAGTTAGACGGTTTCATTTTCTCAATTTATTGTTACATGCAACTTGCAGGATAATGATGGTGAAGATATAATTTCAAATTTACGCAGTGGAGCAGCTGTTGAAAATGCTGTTGCCATAATGCAAGAAAGGGGTTTCTCTAATCCTCGCAGATCCAGGCATTGCTTGACACCTGGAACTGTTAAGTTTGCAGCATTTCACGTTCTTTCTTTTGAGGGAAGCAAGGGTCTAACAATAATGGAAGTTGCAGAGAAGATCCAGGTGTTTAAATGTTGATGACTGCATACTTAATTCATGCATTAAACCCTAAGCCTCATTTTATTTATCTACTTGCTTGGATTTTATGTCAGAAATCTGGACTGAGGGATCTGACGACGAGCAAGACACCTGAAGCTTCTATTGCTGCTGCTTTGTCTAGAGATACAAAGCTTTTTGAGAGAACAGCTCCTTCAACTTATTGCGTACGTCCAGCCTATAGAAAGGACCCGACTGATGCTGAGGCTATACTTTCTGCAGCTAGGGAAAGAATACGGATATTTAAAAGCGGATTTGTAGATGGTGTAGATGATGCTGAAAGAGATGAAGATTCTGAAAGTGATATAGTGAAGGATCCTGATGTTGATGATCTGAATTCTGATGTAAAATCCAAGGAAGATGCTCTCTTTTCTCAAGAAACAAATAAATTTAGATCGAAAGTTCCGTTAGTAAATGGTAAGAAGTCTGATACGCTTGTTCAAACTCCAGAGAGTGTTCCTAGGGATTTCAGCGAGGGCTTGCCTCTTGCACATTCTGAAAACTTGGATGAAGTAAAAGGTCTTGGTGCTGCTGGTGATCAATCTACAGATGTTGCTGCAGTCTCAAACGATGTAACTAACCTTGATCAAGAAGACATGGATACTGATGACAGCAGTTTTGGTGAGCCATGGGTTCAAGGACTTCTAGAGGGGGAGTACTCTAGCCTCTGTGTTGAGGAGCGCGTTAATGCGCTTGTTGCATTAATTGATGTGGCAATTGAAGGAAACTCAATTCGAGTTGCTCTTGAGGTTTTATATTCTTTTCACTTTTTGGTAAAATTTGATGTTTCCTTTTTCAATTTGTTTATCAGAATGAGAACTTTTCAGGAACGGTTAGAAGCAGCAAATGCTCTAAAGAAACAAATGTGGGCAGAGGCTCAACTGGATAAGCGTCATATGAAAGAAGAGTGTGTAGTGAAGACGCATTATTTGACAGGTACAGGGAACAAAACGGAGCCCAATTCTGGATCCTTGGTTGAGGTGAGGCAAAGCCCATTGGTCACGATTGGTGAAAAAACTAATGAGATGTTCACAGGCACTGCTTTCCCTCAAGATCGATTAAGCGAGCCACGGAATGAAATGAACTTCAACATCATGCCATCTGAAGGGAATATGCAAGTGCAAGGTTTTTCAAATGCTCTGGCTAGCCCCCAATATCAGCAATTTCATACTGCTGAAAATTCGCGCTCACAGCTAAAATCTCTCATCGGTCACAAGGCAGAGGAAATGTATGTGTATCGATCACTGCCCCTTGGTCAGGATCGCAGACGTAATCGATATTGGCGGTTTATAACATCTTCTTCTTCTAATGATCCTGGATGTGGCAGAATATTTGTTGAATTAGATGATGGTCGTTGGAGAATTATTGATTGTGAAGAGGTAGCGTTTCCTCCTTGCAAATCTCATATGCTTATTAGACATGGACAATTGTACATCTGCACCATATTTTCATATGCTTTAGCAGTCATGGATGTTGCATGTTATAGTTTAAGTCTTGCGCATGAACATGCACATGTACTTTTGTGTCATTGCATGCAGTTCTGGCACTATGCACGCACGTGCATGCATGTGAACTATGCCTACTTATTCCTTTATATTTAACCTAGAGCATTTGGTTGAAGCAAAGGCAATTGGCACCAAATGTTTTGTACACTCAACATTTACCTTGCCTGGGCTTAGGTGATTCAACATATACTGTGTCAGTCACTCCTATTTGAGAGTGACTGCCTGATGTAGTTTCTAATTCCCTACATTATGTATACTTATAGTCTATTTCTCCTTAATTTGCATGCAGGATTTTGATACTCTTCTGGCATCTTTGGATGTGCGTGGGATTCAAGAATCCCATTTGCACGCTATGTTACAAAAGATAGAGACATCCTTCAAAGAAACTGTTAGAAGAAACCTGATTCTTGCTAAGAGAGACAGTATGGTTGACGACACATGCAAAACTGAAGGTGTCGAAAGTTCTGTTGGCCCTGATTATTGTGCTACTATTGATAGTCCTCGCAGTACTGTTTTTGTTGCAGATCCTGACGTATCAGAGACCTCAACATCTTTTGCAATTGAGATTGGGAGGAATGAAAATGAGAGAAGTCATGCCTTGAAGGAATATCGAGATTTTGAGGAGTGGATGTGGAAAGAATGTTATCTCTCACCATTATTATGTGCAATTAAGTATGGGAATAAGAGGTGTCTGCCGTTGCTGACTGTTTGTGAACACTGCCATCAAATATATTGTTCTGAAGACAGCTGTTGTCCCTCTTGCTATAGGACCAATGGTACTTGCCGGAGTGACGTGAATTTTTCTGAGCATATGGCTCTATTTGAAGAGCAATTGAAGGCAGATTCTTCTTGTAGTTCACAGGGTTCAGTTTCTTCTCCCCCTAGAATAAGATTGCTCAAATTGCTAATATCTTTGATTGAGGTAAATCTTCAATTTCTGCTTTCTTTGGAATAATATACAATGGTGTTTTAGCATCATCTTTCATTGTAGCAGTCTGACAATTTATGTTATCTAATTATTCCTTTCTTAGTTTGCAATGCAGCATATTATGTTTGTTGTTTTTATTTATTTATTTGCCTTGGCAGGTTTCCATACTGCCAGAAGCCCTACGACCTGTTTGGACTGCTGGCTATCGAAAATCTTGGTGTATGAAACTGTATTCCGCTGCATCAGCTGAAGAGCTTTTTCAGGTTTATATTATGAACTTTGCTTTTGTGATTTCTTCTCGAGCATAGACCACTTGCTCTCTCTTTCTCCCTAGTTAGGATGTGGCAAGAAGAGGTTTTCTTTTTTCCTTTTCTTTATTAGAGTGGGGGGTGGGGAGAAGGGAAGGTGTAGTTGGGGTACAAATAATAGTGGCAAATGCATCTGTGACATTGCCATTATTTCATATTTATCACATTGCAAGGATCTTGTACTTTTTTTTTCCCTTGTTTATAGATTAAGGAACTTTGCCGTTCAATCATTGCAGACTCTTTCTATACCTCTTTGCGCAACTTACGAAGCTTAACAATCTTTTTACAATGTCTGCAGGTTCTGACATTGTTAGAAAGAGCTGTAAAGGGGAATTATTTATCTTCAAATTTTGAAACCACCAGAGAATTGTTGGATTCATCTGAGCTGTTGGATTCTGCACCTAGTTACTCTTCCTTTCCTGAAGCAGTTACTGTGCTTCCTTGGTTACCACAAACTACAGCGGCTGTGGCTCTTAGAGTCATGGAATTTGATTCATCCATATCTTACTTGTTGCATCACAAGGCGGAGTCTCAAAATGATGAGGGGCTCATGGTATGTAAGCGTTTCTCAAATTATTCCTGACAAATATTTGGCGTCCGGTAACATAGGATTGATGAAATTCATCTTTATTACGGACAATGTCGAAGTGTGGGCATTTGTTAATCCATTTATGTTGTGTATTTTAGTTATAGCCTAGAACTTCATTAACCCGTGGAGGTAAAGTTCTGCACAACTTTTAAGCCATGGGTTAAATTCTTGGAAATATGTGGTCCAGTGGTAGAGTTGTAGGGTGCAACCTAGAGGTCACGGTCTTGAAGGTTCTGAAAACAGCCTCTCTACATATTATGTGGGGTAACGTCTGCGTACCTTTTATTCTCTTTGCTATGCTAGGGTTAGGCTGGATACATCTTGCCTTTCCTCAATCCCATCTCAAATGCGGGACCCTTATGCATTGTCAGATTGTCTAAAGAACCTAAGTTGTGGATGAAAGTACAATGATGATAACCACATATTTCTAAAGAGCTTATGCAATCTAAGAGATACTTACCAATTTGTTGTTCAAAGATACAATTTGAATTTTGACTTTTGAGTAAGAATCCATGTCAATTTACGCCTGGAGATGCCTTAATGTGTAATAAACTCTGAAGGATTTCCCTCCGTATGGCCTGTTATATTTCTTCCGTGGTAATTGCGTTTGTGAATGAATTGGCTCATCTTTTGTTTCATAGAAAACTCTCCTGACTCCTCTTCCCTGTTTCTTTGAAGCCTTCATCCAAATTCGCTGTGGTGAAGAACACCCAGGATGATGGAACAACTGAACCACCACATTCAGCTGGATTATTGCAAGAGGGGAACTGGATTGATGTGGCAGTCGGGTTCGCTGGTTCTGGTCGTGGACGAGGGGGGCGTGGTCGGGGCCGAGGACGTCCTACTGGCGAGAATTCTCAAAGAAATGTCCTTAGTTCAAGATTGCAGTCTGCCAAGAGAAGCAAAGCTGCAAACAGCGGGACATTAGGGCTGATGCTTGGATGGAAAGGTGGATCCCGTGGAAGAGGAGGACGTAAACGTGGGCATCGCAGCATTAGAAGTAAGCAAAAACAAGTGAAGAGGGTGGTTGCGGCTGCTGATGAGAATGATGCTCCACAAGAGGTCATGTTTGAGAAATTAGAACCGGGCTTTATAATGGATGAATGGAATGGAACCGAGTCAAGCAGGTTACTAGTGGAGGATGGGGCAGATGGCAGTTCCTCAGGGAGATCTGAATATGATGATCAAAATGGCCAAGCAATTGGAGATGAATATAACTATCTGGCAGTGAATGACTACACTGCTGGTCGTTCTAACGGCAAGTCAGATGACTTACCGGAAGGAAGTGAGTATAACATGGATGAAGATGACAACAATGAAGGGCTTGATGATGTGGAAGATGAACAAGAGGACCTGGATGCTGGCAGGTACATTAATGTGGATACAGATGATGGACCTGTTTGGGATAATGGAGAGCAGAACAGAGATCTGGACTATCTGGGATCAACATCCTCAGATTTTAGCCAGTAGGATACACCATTAGCGGCTTAGCGCATAGAATTGTTGATATATATGGAATCTCATAGTTATTCGGATTCTTTTTGTTTGATGGGTGCCCTGCACCATCAAGCTTAGCATACTTGAGAGGGTCTTAAATGTGCATATCTTCTCATAATTTGTTCACTAAGATTGTGGTCTACCCTTTTTGACATTCACAGAGCATCAAAAGGTGGTCTTATATGGCTCAGTACACTTGTTGTTGGATGTAAAAGCCTTGAATCAAAATACAAAGAACATTTATTATTTGCAGATGGAAAAGCCAATCACTATAACCTTCGACATGCAATACAACCATTACTTTAAAAAGGACAAAGGAATACCAACCAAAGCTTACAAATCAGAAATTGTGAAAACCATAATGTTGCTCAACTTGAATGTTGAAAAGCTTCCAACGAATGGGAAGGAAAGAAACTAGCCCCAAGACGCCTCATTCTATTTCATAGATTATAGACTTATAGTATCTATATATTCACAGATTTGGTCCTTTTTTAAGGAGTTGATACTCTCTTCAAGGTCCCAGGAGTTTCTTAATTCCAGCCTTCTGATCTGCACTCAGCCTACTTGGGAATTTGATGTTGAACTTAATCCTCAGATTTCCTTTCCTTGTTGGGTCTTTCTGGATCGGCATCCCTTCCCTCGGAACAACCTCCTCATAGTTTGGATGAATCACATTGTTGATGGGAATGGTTAAATTCCTGCCATCCAGAGTAGTGAGATGGACAGTGTAACCTGACAAGGCTTCACCTAAGGAAATCTTCAGCGTAACCACCAGATCATTCCCATCTCGAGTGAATGTGCTGTGGGGTTTTTCATCGATGATGAAGACGAGATCTGCTGGGGTAACATTTGGCTGCTCGTTACCTTTCTCTGGGAAAGTTATTTTAGTACCTTTCTTCCAGCCAGGCTTTACTTCAATGGTCAAAATTTCCTCCACCGGCATGGTCTTTCTGCACACACCAATAACGAAAAATATCAGTAAGATCATCTATCTTCAGTCTTGTTTCTATATGATGAATACAATGGCCTGAATTGCAAATGACAAGATTACAGACATGATATACCACACATTTTTTGAATATAACATATCTATAAACTCCCAGTTGCAGTACCACTGAGTTCCGAGGGAAGCTACACAGAAACAGAAAGTCGGTTACCTACAACAAGTCAGACAGTGATTCCTAACATCTCAAGAGAAAGATATTTTGTCTCAACATAGAAGTGTCTTGTCCTAATGTTGATAGTACTTCATATAAACAAATCAAACTCGCATCAAATTAAGGATATGCACATAAACTATACTGAAACAACCTTCAAAATCCATGGTTGATCTGAGCAAAGGCAAGAACGTGTCCAAAGGAAAAGTCATTAATAAGACTTGATATATAAATGTTCTGAGTCTAAAGTTCAAAAATCGATAACTGATGACTGTAAACATAAGGTAACCAGATGCATCAATATTTCTTCGAAACTGAACCGCCAATGATAATTGCACGTATCAAAAAAAACCATCCATGTCGAAACTTATAGTCTACCCTGTGACAGAATTCCAGCCAAAAGCAACTCTCTTAAACCTATGAATCTTCAAAACAGTAGTTCGTATCACTCTACCAATCTACCTTCATTATGCTAATGCCAGATTGCAAATACACTGAATCATACTTGAAGTTACCTCGCCATTCAAGGCTATTTAGCCAAAATAATTTATGCGCGAAGGAGCATCCACATTACAATGAAATAATAGCCAAAACCATTTGACACCTGATTCCATAACTACGGATGAAGTTGCAATCATACTTTATGAGGATACATAAAAACAAAAGGAGAATCATTCCAATCCGGAAAAACCAAATGTAAGGTCTTGCAGGCTTTACGTAATTCAAGTCAATAGGCGATCCATCAAGAGCATAGACATTATTTAATCAATATCGTATACAACAGACTATACTCCAGATCATAAAAGCAATGATTCATTACTGCACTAGAAAGATCATTTCTACCATCCATATATTCTATTTCTACCAATGTATAGCTATAAAAAACACAATTTAGCCAATCTAAAATACTCTATGACAAGTTTAAATCCTTGAAACAAAGAACTAAACAACTAGTTTGATAAAATATCAAATACCCATTTGCCATGTTCTCAAATCGTATAGAAAATAGTGTTAGCTCAGAAATACCTACCCGCTTGCATCAAGTATCTCTCTTGATATCTTCATCCTCTTGGTGGTTCCCTTATAAAGCTCTTCAAGTGTACATGGCAACCTGTTCTCAATGGGAGGCACTTTCCGAGAAGCACCGCCGCCACCTGCACCTCCTCCCCCAAAGGATTCAAATATATCATCCCCGAATATTCCACTTGAAAACCTCGTCCCTCTCATTCCACCACCACCTCCCATTCCTCCCATACCTCCAAATGGGCCTGAAACCCCGAAAAACTCTGCGAAAATGTCATCCGGGTTTCGTGTACTGAATCTAAACGACGTGGGTCCATCACCGGTGGAGAAATATGATGCGCCTCCTCCCGGACCACTTGCATCCGGAGGTGGAACACCGCCCTTTAAGCCCTCTTCACCATACTGATCATACACTGCTCTTTTCTGTGGATCACTGAGAACCTGCACAAATTCAATCAAAATTCAATACACCCAATTCATTTAATAGGGAGATTAATCTAGAAACGGAATTTATTACACTAAAAGCTTAATCAGTACTTACATCATAGGCTTCAGATATTTGCTTGAACTTGGCTTCAGCCTCCTTCTTGTTATTGGGATTCTTGTCAGGGTGCCATTTCATAGCAAGCTTTCTGTAAGCCTTCTTCAAGTCATCATCTTTCGCATTCCTATCAACCCCCAATATCTTGTAATAGTCCACTCCCATGTCTCCTACTTCTTCTCTCTTTCTCTTCTTCACCTTGATCCAACAATTTGGCTACTAACTATGCTAGAATGCTTGGTTTAGCTTTGTTTCTGGTTTCAGAGTCTTCTGTTGTTGATGTTTGCAAGAAAGATTTGTCTGGTGGAGGTATTAGTATTTGGATTTTTGATGATTTGAGAAACCTGTCGAAGGTTCCAGAACTAACTAGTAACTACATTACTACCGCTTCTGGATCCTAAGTGTGACCAGAATCTATCTCGTCCATGATGTCATGAATCTACACACAACTTATCTGCAACTGCAAGTGAGCCCAAAGACTTCCGAAACTTATCTGTAGCCTGTAGGTAGGAGTGTAGGACAGTCATATATGGGCCGAGTGTGGGTCTAATAAAGATTGTGACGATCCATTTAGCTGAGCCCATGAAGTCCAACCGCCATCTATGGGCCGAATCTAGGTCTACTAGAGATTTTGTGTGACGATCCATTTAGTTATAGCACACGAAGCCTAAAGACTTCCTCAAGTTATCCGTAGTGGGCCGAATGTAGGTCCTAAAGATGAATGCTATCCCATCATGGCTCCCCAGGAATTCAACATCGTTGCATGTTTAAAGAAGAATGTAGAATCTTACTACACTGCAGTCAAACTGCATTGTCACTTTAACCTAGAACTTTACATGATGTGTTGGGCACTACTGTCACATATATGCTGAAACTATGTTAAATGGAGTACATTACATAAGATTTCTACAGGGGGTTCAACCGTTCAAGAAGAGAGTTCTTGAACTTGAACACTACTCCAGCCACCAATCATCACCTCATATTTGAAGCAGAGCTAGAAACTGGAGTGAGAGTGCTGATTACTCTTCGCCTTTCTTTCCTTTTCGTGACACGCAATTTTGGTGACTTAGGCTTTGTTGGTTCTTTGCAAGCCCTGTATTGACAAATCAAGCAAACGACAATGATGAACATTAGTCATGAAGTGAAAGTGTTGGCAGGTGGAGAAAAGAATTATGTTATATTGTTCTTACTTCTGTGGACAGAATGGATTATCAAAACTAGGCATGGGCCTTGCATGTGGAACCATTGTCCTTCTCAACTGTTTCCATGCCTTCTCTTCCTCAATCTGCACAATTTGTGGGGGTTTAGTTAAGTGAGTGAGCGATTTTGAAATCTGGATACCTCTGCAGATGAACTTAAAAAACAAATAATTCATACCATCTTTGCAGCTTCACTCTCTTCTCTGTATCTCTTATATATCATCTCCTTCTCCTTGATCTATGCACAATTAACATTTGTTAACGCTCAAGAGTCTAAAAAAGACCATGGTGCAACCAAAAAATTGAAGAAAGAGAAAAATGTGTGACGAAGTTTTATTACCTTGTGATCGAATTCTGCTCTATCCACAGCCCTGTGGTCTACATGGAGATTAATTTTGTGTACTTGTGTAAGAGGCTTGCGCACTTTTTCAGGCAAAGGGATGGGGTCCCTAGTGATCACAAACAGCACATATGTTCAAATTCAGACAAACAAATAGAAGAAGGCAGAAAATAACCATAGAAGCTATGGAAGTAATTCTTACTCTTTAAGGACAGGCTGTGCCTTAAATATCCTCAATTTGGCCTCTTCTTCCTCCTTCCTCCTCCTTTCTTCTGCTTCCTTTTGCATTTCCTCCTCATGCCTAACCAGACTCTCCAGCTGGAAAGGCTCCGGTTTTGTGCATTGCTTGGGCTCAGGTTTTGGTGGAATCTGCAAAAGAGAACATATATTGTCAGTTCCGTAATGTTAAAAAGGCTGGCAAGTTACCCACATATAAGCTTATAAAATACATACCACAGGATAGTCGGTGGTATAAGGATAAGGTTTAGCCCTAGGAATCCTTGCTCTTTCATCTTCCAACTGTTTCTGCATAATTTCGGTCACATATTTCCTCTCTTTCTGAACGCCTCTTTCCTGAAATCATGGAGCAGGAAAAAAAGTAAAGAAAACACACTTCAACAAAAATAATAAAAAAAAATCTAAAAATATGTATTTGCATAGGTTGCAAAAATAATATCATACACAAGTGTACACTTCTGTATACCTCTGTGTGGAGATGGAATGGATTGGGTGTTGTATTTCTAGGCAATGGTTTGTCATGGCAAGGTTCAGAATTCAACGATAGCTGCAATGTGAAAAAAAAAAAAAAAAGTCAAGAAGATGCTCTTTTAAACATTCCGAACTGATCATATAAGCGAACGATTAGACTACCTTATCAAACAGATCAATAACTGCAGTGGCTGGTGGAATCCTCTCATTCGTGGCAAAATGAAATTCTTGAGGTTTTGTTACGTGTTTTTTCGCATTGCAGAAAATTCCCAGCTCCCCTTTGCTTTCAAATATCTGAAAATGTGAACTTTGTCAATGAAACTAAGTCCAAGAAATAGGCACCTCATAGTCCCATTAGGAAGATATTGGAGTCTTACCTTCTTATTCAAAGGCCTTGCCTTAAACTTTGGAACCTTTTCAAGTTCCTCTTGCTCAAGTTCAAAAGAACTTTTCACCTTGGGAGTACGGGCCCTCAGTGATGTTTGAAGAACTGGAGTTTTCGGATACGTTAGATGATGTTTCCATTGATTAGTAGTAGTCTGTCCCAACGTTATGAGTTTATATCAGGAGTAAAACAAAGCAGTTCCCTCTTCAAGATAAAATAACGAGAACTTAATATCAGGATGTGGTGCTCCAAACCTGACGAGACAGTATTGATGAGGCTACAGAAGCTGTCTCTTCATTGTCTTTCGCCCTTGCCATTCTCATGAAATGGAATTCCTGAATCCGTCAAAGAAATATTAGTCGTCAGAGTGATGTTGCTCTCTATCTAACCACAATTCACCTGTTTAAGTAAGGTTTACCTGAAATTGTGGAGGCTGTGGTGTACTTCTTGGTAATACTGGTAAGGTTGGCTCTTCTAGAATCTACAAAAACAATAAAATAAATAAATCAATCAAGGTCTGGGAATCATTAATGGTAAACATAAAGAGAGCAGGAAAGAGGGTAACCTTCTTGTTTAATGGTCGAGCTTTAAACTTGGGGATTTTAGCCATCATCTCTTCTTCCAGCTCTGCACTGCTTTTTACCTTTACTAGACGGATACGCTGAGCTGTTTCAAATTCAGGTTCTTTAGGTCTTGTCAAAGAGAGAGTAGGATTGCTCTGGATGACAGAACCTTTATCATCCTGTAATGGAAGTCATTTAAGAAAACTAAACGAGAGTATGCAAGGAAAGTAAAATACACCATGATTCCTAAAAGTGGGGCAAAAAAATTGGAGTGTATTGATTACATGTGAAAGAGAGCGATTTGTGTATGGCAATGACAGGTCTCTTGTACTTGATTGAAACTTTTTCATCATTTCTGCCATGGAAACAAATGGTGCAACTGGTTCCTGAACATAAACCTTTACATGAAAAATCATGCTTCAATAATGACAACTAGTTGCACAAACAAGTAAAAAATTAAAAATCAAGTTAGAAGATTTGGTAAGAGACAAACCTTTCTGTCCTCTTTGTTTATTTTATTACCAACAGCATAGCATAAACCTGAACTGCTACTTGTAAGACCCGCTTTTGATTTGTGGGGCAAATTTGGGGGCGGTTTAACAGTAAGGATCTGGAGGAAACAATAATTCAGGTATAACTATTTAAGGAATTACCGAAAAGCAATATTTACGAAAATTTTTTTTACCAAAAGCAATGTCATGTGAAACAATATTAGCTGTAATAATCGACTACCTGTCTAGATCTACCTCCTTCCAGCTTCTGCCGCTTAATAGCCTGGTTATCTTGAGCTAACAAACTAGGAGTCCCAGTACTTTTCTTCACATTTGTGCCTCTGCAGTTAAAATAAGATATTCAGTCAATGCAATCAACACAAGTGAACCTCAACATAGGAGATTGAAACAAAAATTTAACAAACCTTGTCACACTGGATGGTTTTGCACTCTTAACTTTAGACTGCAGCTGAGTTTTCGGCTTGAATGCAGATGGATTCTGAACCAAACTAGCTATCTTTCTAGCTGTCTGGTGCTTCTTAGAATCAGTGACTTGAAGTTCTCCGTTTCGAGAAGTCATTGTTGGTCTAGGGGTGCAAGCTTCAGCTCCCACTCGACCTACTGAATTTATCTTTTCATTAGTGGAAGAAGATCTTCCAATGGAACCACTGTGAACGTAGATTTTGAAAAACATCAGAACTGATCATAGAATTTTTTCATACCACCACTAATCCCCCCCTTTTGCCTATTAAGTGATGCATTTTTCAAAGCCTAGTTAGAAAAACAAACCTTCCACTTTCTGGATGGCATGCTGCGTCCCCTTTACATTCTCCTCCACATGTGGCCTCCTTAACGGAAGAAATCTGAAATGTGCTTTAAAAGATGAGATGAAAGCTGTCCAAAGACCAAAATCCAAAAACAAGAAAAAATTGAAAAACTAGCTACCTCGATGACAAGATTTTTCTCGTTTTCTACCTTTGGCTCACTCTGGATCACCTGTCCTCCCTTACTTTCAGTGGTTTTGTCCTTGGAACCACTGTAAAAGTAGACCAACAGAAGAAACATCAGAACTGATCACAGATTTTTGATACCACCATTAACCTCCCATTTGTCTATGAAGTTATATCATGTTTCAAAGCCTAGTTAACAAAACAAACCTTCCACTTTCTGGATCCTCCCCTTTACATTGTCCTCCAAATGCTCCTCCACATGCAGCCTCCTTGACGGCAGAAATCTGAAAGGTGCTTTCAAACATGAGAGATGAAAGCTGTAGAAGACCAAAACCCAAACACAAGAAGGCGTTCTAGATGAAGAAATTGAGAAACTAGCTACCTCGACAAGATTTTTCTCGTTTTCTTCCTCTGGCTCACTCTGGATTACCTTTTCTCCCTTACTTTCAGTGGTTTTGTCATTGGATTGAAGCTTAATCTCCAAGGGATAATCAGTTACTGCTGCATATGATGATTCTGTTCCCTGTAGCAATTGCAGAATAATTAAATATAGAAGACTGCTGCAATCAAGGATGAATAGAAACAAGGACAACTGAAGAAAGTATCACAACCTTCTGCATTTGGTCTGCTTCGCTAAAGTCACACAACGTATCAACCTTAACTGATCTAGCTGTCTTGATTCTAGGCATAAAAGCTGCATAAATTGAACATCCCAATAAATCAAATACATAAAAATGTAAATAGAACAACAAGAAGATCCAAAGGAGCCAGCATAGGAGTTAAATATAAACGTATGATTTCTCTGGATTACACATTCTTCTTTTCCCCTCTTATTCTTGCAGCAACTAAGCATGAGCTATCTTTTCTGAATTTGCAGTGCTTCTGCTTAAAAATGAATTGCTACCCTAATTTATCCCTTTCGTACCTTATGCTCTGATTAGATATATTCTAGGATCACTATGAACAAGAGAAGAACTTCCATGCTTCATCAACTGAGAAAATCTTTCTAACAAACAACAAACAATTTAAAAAGACAAAAAAAGAAAATTAAACCAATAACATAATCAGATTCTTTCATCCCTCAAGTCATAGAATCCCCAACCAATTACTCGCATAAAAAACCCTAGCCCTAACCCTAACCCTAATAACCTTAAAAAACAGAGTCCAAAAGGACCGAATTCAATCAATCCAAACAGAAAGAAGCAACAAAACCCTAAAATTTCCAGAAAACAATCAAGAACTAAAGGAAAAGAGAAATCTCGAAGAATTTTTGCACACTCACGAGGAAATCAAGAACGAGTAACAGAAGAAAACGACCAATTATCTTTAACGGATGTCAATGATGTACCATTAAAATAGAAAAATCAAAGAAAAAAAGAGAATATCAGAGAAGAAATAACATACGTGAAGGCGCGTAGCTTAGGCCGTTGTCGAACCAGAGCTCTGCTTTACGCTTATCCTCGTCCGTCTCTCCTTTAACGAAGTCAAAGAACCGAGGCGCCGAGAACTCGTAAGTCCCATCGATCATGATTCCACTGTCGTCCGACGATTCCTCGGCTACCGCCATCGAGAAATCACTTCACCAAACGAATCGGATATCTGAGAAATCGAGATAAAATACAGTAAACGCTGTCGGATTAATAATCCCTCTGGAGTTTTGGGTCTGAGAATTGGAAACCTTTTCAGTGGTGAAGGAGAGAGAAGGATAACAGGAAGAATGTCTCTATGTCTGTGGGAGAGTCGGTGGAGTGGAGGAGTTTAACGTTAGGGATCTCTAACGGTCGAATTTTTTGAATTTGAGGAAGAGACCACCAACGCCCAGTTTAGACGACCCTTGATGGCTTGATTTGTATAACGGCTATTATTTTCTCCCCTGTCCAAAAGGCTTATAAGGGTATGTCTATAAACGCTGCCGTTTTGCTACTATTTTCTAAATTGGGAATCCAAATAAAAATAAAAATTCATGCAGTCGTCAAATATTGCACTAACTAGGTAAGAAAATATTATCTATTGGAGGCGCTCCCATAATCTTTTTAGGTTTTTTTTAAGGAACAAAATTTTTATTAAATTGAACGGAATACCCCTACAACATCATCTAAAAGGAATGAATACATAATAGGAGGGTGAGAGAAGAAATGCACACAACATGAGACAAATCAAAGCCAGAGTTGGATAACCTATCAGCACTGAAGTTAGCCTCGCGATAAACGTGACTAACTTTAACATGCCAATTCTGACCCGAAAGTCTTTTAATAGGAGAAATTAAATGAGATTGAGTATTTATCGGTACAACTCGCTTATTTTACAGGTTGACTACTACCTAAGAATCCATTT
This sequence comes from Tripterygium wilfordii, assembly GCF_013401445.1. Lineage (NCBI taxonomy): Eukaryota > Viridiplantae > Streptophyta > Magnoliopsida > Celastrales > Celastraceae > Tripterygium > Tripterygium wilfordii. Next base: position 300,685 of record NC_052249.1, read on the forward strand.
TCAAAATAACTTTACGAAAACCTTGATCCCAAGCTTTCTGAAGACCAACTACCACACCCCACAACTCCGTATTAAACACTGAACAACTTTCGATATTTATCTAGATTCCAATTTTTTTAATTTGTTTGAAGAACAAAAACCACACAAAGAAGAACAAGTGCAATTGCTCCTAGCCCTAGCAATCCCACACAAGTGAAATTAACAACCCAGCTTGGTCATAACTCATAAATTGGGGGGAATTCATGCAAAGTGGGTTTGAGAAGCCTTCAATCCCGCACACAGGAGTGCATATCAAGACTGATATCTATTATCGGATTGGTATAACCCAATTGAGTGATTTATAAGTAAAAGTCTAATTCCTCGCACACAACGACGCGTTTTCTGAGTCTAAATTTCAATAGCGATGGTTCAAAAAGAATAAATTTGCGCGAGATTGTAGTCCAAAACGGGTAATACTATTAATGTATTTGGGATGAGATTTCTAACAATGCAAACGGGCTTGCTAACGGAGTAAACAAATGGGCCGCAACGGTCCATTTCACCTCCTCCACGAGTGTATCCAACATTTTCATTGGTGTTGTATTCGGTTGAAAAGTCTTTTGGTACGTCCAAGGCTATGACCCTTCAATATTTGTCGTAAAATCCAAAAATTGAGGTATTAGGTAAACTAACCTTTAGAATCAAGTTGGTCGAAGTACTCACAAAACGTTTTTTGGGTGTAATAATAAGAAGGTTGACCAAAACCTCGAGATCTTGTCAACACAATTTGTTAAGGTGGCTTTCCACTTATAAAATATATTTAACGAAAATGATAAAGATACCTACAGTTGGTATCTCAATTATCTCAGTTGTTGAGTTGGACGCACATAATTCAAGTGAATTCGTAGTCTCACATGATGCACATAAAATCCTATACGTACAACTTAACAATTGAGATAACTTAAAATATCAACAATGAGATCCCTATCATTATTATGCATTTAACACCTGAGAGGAGCCATCTCCAAATTATATTCATTATGCATGCTCGATTCAAAATCCAAATACATGTTTTTAATTTGCATAAGCATAATAATACTTGGAATTTTGATTGAACAAAAATATATTAAGCTCCACTAACTATGTGCTTGTGGAACATTAAAATCTCACATAAGTAAAAATCAACCACGAAACCTGTAATAGTCGGTGTGTTACTTGAAGAGTGAGTCAATAAATGAAATAAAATATGACGATCTTAAGATTACCGCGTGGGCTGATCCGGGGAACAGAATCAACTATTAATTATGAGGGCTAATTAATCCCTAAAATCAATGGATCACCAAGATCTTCAAAAGTGCACACCATATAAATAGAATGGAAAACAAGGTATGAGATGATGAGTTTTTGATTACAAAAACTATATATCACTTGAGATAATACACTGATTTGAGCATCGGAATATTCAGGTCATCCACGGCCACCGTGGATGCACACTAAAATTACTTCTTGTATCAATTTGAGAAGGAAAAAAAGGTTTCTTTGAACGAAATAGAAAATTTGATGCTTCAATAATTTGAAAAGCAAAAGGAAACAAAAATTAAAGGCCGTCGACAAGAACGCGTGCCTTGACTAGAAACGCGCGGCCGAAATGTTTAAAGTCGTCGGCAAGTCACATCCCACCGATGCTGCCCTTTCTCATATAAGTTCTTCCAAAGAGGCACCTCTCTCTCCCCTGTTTTTTCTCTCTCTGATCTTTATCTGAAACAGATACAGAAACAGAAACAAAAACAGTTCTTCTCTTTTGGGTATTGCAGATTAGTTATGACAGGCAGGGAAATTCTGCACAAGATGAAGGTTGGTTTCTCAATATTAAATTGTTGCTTTCTTTAAACTTCATATGGTGTTGAAGAAGTCAAGTATTTTCTTGTTCTTTTTTGAGATTATACATGGTTGACTTCCACCAAGTTAACTCTTTTAAAGAAGATTCATGAGAAATTCCAAATTTTTGAAGTAGAAATACCAGAATTCGTGATGTTTTGTGCAAAGGATTGAAGGTGAAAAAGCAACCTAGTAGTTTCTGGATCTAAGATGATTGAAATGAAAAGCAGAGTATAATTGATTGAATGTGGGCTCTGTTTGATTTGAATCATGTGTATCTTCATTCCAAGGAAGTGGGGTTGTCAACTTGTGATATAAAATTTGGGAATTTTCAAATGTCTGCTAGATTTGAATCCTATTTAGACATAAATGGAAGTTTACTACTAAAACTCCATTACCCAGCATTTATTTTTCATGAATGGAAGATAGATAATATGAAATTTGTCAATAGACATGAGAAACTAGCCAGATGCTTAGCTTAGGCATTGTAGATGAAGCCTAGCCTGTTTGTGAGGAGAAGCTGCCATTAAAGGTGTCAATGAAGCACTAACTGATGTTGAGAAATCAAGTTTAGGATCATATAGTTGCCTAGCTTGTGCCAGGATCTGCAGCATAAGAGCAAGACAAAGCTATATTTTTTGTGAAATGCTGTTACGTGTTTTCTATAAGTCGGACATTTTGGAAATTCAGATGATCTTATTTTGTGGTTGCTTAGTGGCTGCTCAAGCATTAAGTTGCCGGTGTTTCCATCACAGGGCCCTCCAGGTTGAAAAGGCCTAGAAAAAGTGCATCTATAGGGACTAACATGAGAGTATTATAAAACCAATATGATAACTAGAATACATCTCGAATCTAATTTCCATGTTTGCACTTCGCACAGTGAAAAATGCCATATTGCACATCTCTAATCCAACATATCTCTGATCTCGGCCATGTCTCTAATCTCGGATTTGGCGAGATTTGTTATTTTAAGCACCTGGTTAGGCTAAATCTTTTATTTTGAAACCTCTTTTGGAGATTGAGCTTTCTATTGCATTACTCAGTGAGTAAATTATTGGCTTGCTTTGCCTGGCCTTAATCTGCATTACAACAGATTATTCGCCTCAGCTTGCATTGACTTAATTAGGGAAAAATCTTCTGCATCTTTTATTGTGAATGAAGTTTTATTTCCAATAGTTTGCTTCTGGAAGTTGTATGTAAATGAATATATAATTATGCTAAATGGTTGCATTTCATTTTAGGTAAAGGCCGGGTTTGGTTCATGTGTACCAGATACGGGTAAAGGGAAAAGCAAAGTCTCAAAGAAGATCACACATGGTTATCACATGGTGAAGGGAAAGTCAAGGCATGAAATGGAAGATTATGTAGTTTCTGAATTCAGAAATATAAGTGGCAACGAGTTGGGATTATTTGCAATATTTGATGGTCATTTGGGCCATGGCGTCGCAAACTACTTGCAGGGTCATTTGTTTGACAGTATCTTAGAGGAGGTAATCATAATAATATCACAGCTTACTTCTATGGTCTATCATATGGTTTCTTTGCAGCCCATTCTTTGACGGCTGCTTCTTGCAGTAACTGAAGCCGTAGTTTATTTTCTCCGGTTAAATTTTTTTTCCCCCTTTGTTTACTGAAGCATTTCTTTTTTACTTTGCTGCAAGCAGCCTGATTTCTGGACGGACACAGAGAGTGCAATAAGGAGAGCCTATCGTAAAACAGATGCTGAAATATTGGATAAAGTAGTTTCCCTGGGAAAAGGAGGGTCAACTGCAGTTACGGCCATACTGATCAATGGCCAAAAATTGGTTGTGGCGAATGTTGGAGATTCTCGGGCTGTTATATGCAAGGATGGTGAGGCTGAGCAACTATCAGTTGATCATGAGCCAAGTAAAGAGAAAAGGATGATTGAAACACGTGGTGGTTTCGTGTCAAACCTTCCAGGTAGTCAGTTTTTTTTTTTCTGAAGCACATATTGTTTGTTTCCTCTTTGATAAACCATGAAATCAAGCTAAGCAGCTTAAATTGTTGTTTGGATTGTCTGTTAGGCTGTAATATTTGTTTTGGTTTCTGGAAGTATATATTGCTATCTATTACCTGGAAACTTTTTGGTTAATCCCAATAAGTATCCTTGGTTTTCATATGTCTAAGAAAACGTTTTAAGTACAAGTAGGAACTCTCAAAGATTCAAATCTATTATATTATTATAATGAAATGGGCATTAAGAGTAAAACATGTAAATACTTATTCTTCAGGAGACGTGCCTCGTGTCGATGGACAGCTAGCTGTAGCTAGAGCATTTGGCGATAAGGGCTTGAAGATACACCTAAGTACAGAACCAGATGTAGCAGTGGTGACGGTTGATGATTCTGCAGAGTTCCTTATTCTAGCAAGCGATGGAATTTGGAAGGTCAGTTGCTCATTTCTTATGCAGATTACTGCTTTGTGTTATTTCCTTCCAGTCTTTGGTTTCTGTTCCTTTCGTAACGCTTGAGACTCGACGGTTTCTTGATATGAAACAGGTAATGTCCAACCAAGAAGCGGCCGATTCTGTCAAACAGATAAAGGATGCTCAGTCAGCTTCAAAGCATTTGATAGAGGATGCCCTTTCTAGGAACAGTAAGGACGACATATCCTGCATAGTTGTTAAGTTCCAATGATAATCACCACCTGATCAATGCATGTTCCACATATATAGATTTACTTCTCCTAGTTGTGTGGATATTACTTAAAACATATACCGACACTGTTGTACTTGTAAGCACGATCAAGCCCTTTTTTTCGCCTTCTTTTTTTCATGCTTTTGCTGAACTGAAAATGTTTGTTTAGGCAAAAGCATAATGCTGAACACTTTGGTTATCTTTCAATTGTTTGGGGATCATACTTCCTAGCGATGGATGTTGTCCCATTGTTTGTCTGCCTTGTGAATTTTCTTCCTGTACATTCGGATTATTGGGCCTCAGCCTGTGATGAATCATGAATGTAGTAGCCAGCCCAAATGAAGAAATCTCAAATTTGTGGCCCAAATGAAGAAAAATCTGAATAATTCTAAACTGATTGGATGCAAGTTATGTAACATATTTTTTTATGATTCAATGGTCGAATAGATGATCCAAGTTGAATAGATGATTCGATACTCAAAAAATACATTCTTTTTATTTATTTATTTTTGAAATCTTCTAAAAATTTGATGCCGCAAAAATTGATAAAAATGAGGGAATGCCTGGGCTCTCCAAATTCAAAATGAAAAATGATAAAGAATCCAAGTATCTTAATTGTTGGGTTGGATGCATATGATGCAAATGAAATTTTGTGTTTACAACTCAGATGCACTTGAAATTCTATACGTAAAACTCATTAGTAATTGGGATAACGGAATACTCTAATGGGATCTCTATCCTCGTCAGTCAATGAGATCGGGAATCGAAAATGTGCAATTCTAGAACAATTATTATCTAGTGATTTGGAAAGTGTGACATCGAACTATACTTTCCTGTATCCACCATTGGATGTAAATGTGTAGACTTCTGTGAAATTATAGAATTCCTCTGTCCCAGTCAGTCTCATTGCATGCTGATTCCCAAATACTATGCAGCCACGCATCTCTCTCTCCGCCCATACCCTTCCCACTCTTCACTTGTCTCTGCGTGCTCCTATATAACAAGCCCTACCCTTTGTTCCCTTCTCCCCCAGCACTACTCTCTCACGATCCTCCAATTCATCTGAATCAAGCCCCTTTATTCTCTCTCTCTCTCTCTCTATAGATATATATACACGTCTCTATCGTGTTGCATTTCCTCTAACCATGAGCACCATTGGTGCTGAGAAACACAATTTCTATCCCTCCCAACAACTCCATCCTCTCCCCAAAGAAACCCACCTTCAAAGATACCCTTTTTGACACAAATACTAATCTGATTCCTCCAAGGAAGCTCCTATCGCGCAAAACCCACCACCAAGAAACCCCGGAAATGTCTCTCTACGACTCCAATCTTCGTAAATATCTGCCTTACAATGACTCTGCTGACCCATACTCCTCTGACCAATTTCGCATGTTTGAATGCAAGGTGCGTCGGTGCGTGCGCAGTCGTAGCCATGATTGGACCGATTGCCCCTTCGCTCACCCTGGCGAGAAGGCTAGCCGGAGGGATCCTTGTAGGTATCATTACTCCGGGACCGTCTGCACTGACTTCCGGCGCGGTGGGTGTAGTCGCGGTGAGAACTGTCAGTATGCACACTGGGTGTTCGAATGTTGGCTCCACCCATCTCGTTATAGAACAGAGGCTTGTAAAGACGGTAAGAATTGTAAGCGGAAGGTGTGCTTCTTCGCTCACTCTCCTCGGCAACTCCGAATTTTGCCTGAAATTTCTAAAACAGAGAGGAAATACAAGTCTCTGAATTTCAATCATAATCACAGCTGTTTGTTCTGCTCTCACAACTCGGTGAGTAATTCGCCGACCTCTACTTTATTGGGTATGTCACATTTGTCACCACCAATGTCACCATCACCGTCATTATCTCCGGTGAAGCAAATTAATGGATTCTCGCCGGTCAAGGCACAGTGACAGGCTTGGGGGTTGCGAATTTTGCAATGTGAAAAAAGTTTCTACTGGGGTTGTGACCTATAAAGAGGTGCTCACTGAGTTGATGAACTCATTGGAGGCAATGAAATTTAGTGAAGCTGGTTCTTCTCCCAGTGCTTCTATGACTCCTAACAATAACAGGAATGTCAATAATGCTCCTTGGCCTGATGTTTCTTTCAATGCTGAAGATCAGCAGCAGTTCATTCTTTCTCCTTCTACACCAAGTCCTTATGGATCTGGTAATTTGTTCCATGAAGATTATTATTCAAGCAAGGGTAATGTCACTGCGGCAGATCTTGACAAAATGAATGATAACAGTACTGCCTTTGGTGGTCCAGCTGATCCTGATATTGGATGGGTTAATGAGCTATTGTTGTAGATGAAATTAAGGAGGAGAGGATTGAAAAGCTAAGTGTATATATATAAGAACATGATCTCCCTTCAGGCTTCTGCACCAACCCTATATATATATATCAGTCGGTCTATATGAATGACTTGGTGTATAATTATTACTGCCAATATTAATGTTGGTTAATTGAGTTGTCTTGTGCATGGACTCTTCTCCTGAATTAGGGAAGTCTAACGTTGTATTTGATTGTGTATTTAATTGAACTTCAATTTATATTCATTTGATAATTAGTTCTCTTTGTATTTCACTATTTCTGCATATATATATGTAACTTAATTAGCCTTACTGGAATTTTGGATTTCAGAAAATATGTTTTAAGGGGTTTTTTTTTTCTCGATTGTTGAAGATATATTGTGTATGTTGAGGTGGCATGTTAAACATTTACGTGGCGAACATGCATGCATGTACAGCGGACCCCCGGCTTCCATGGCTGAAAGGAAGATATGATGCACCAGTTTTTTTTGGCTGCTTCTAGATGTTTCAAAGTTATCTAGTCTGAATATAGTGCTGAATTAATTCACTACTTGTATAATTCGGGGTTTCAATAAGTTGATTATGATTTATGAATAGAATTTTATTAAAAAACAATAAAAAATAAAAAAAAAAAAAGAGTAGAGAGGGCAAATATAGGAAGTCAATTTATGAAAAATTTGTTACTAGTTTCAGCATTTCATATCATTTATATCTTATTCTAACACTCATTCGTACGTATAGACTCGACAATTCGACGGTAAATACCTGAAAATTCAAAGTTGGTTAAGAGATGAATCCAAACATATGGTAAATTATGAAAGTTAGTTAAGACAATTTGACGGTTCAAAACGTGACAATTCAAAGCTCATTAAAGGGGTAAGCCCAAACATATGGTAAATTATGGAAGTTAGGGTTTGAATCCAAGACTTTACTTTATCATTCAACCATATAAATTAACTTGTTAGGTTGAGACATTTCATATCATATTCTAGAAGAGAAAAAAAGTTAAAACCTTTTTATTTCTTTCCCTCATGTAGGTATATCATATTTCTTTTGTCCCAAAGAGTGTGGGCGTCTTACATATCACTATATCAGAGATAATAAACGACAACCCGTTGCAATAAGCTGAAGAAGATATGTAAGCACCATATCTGGCATGTACAACCAACGCATGCAATTGGGTTGGGTAAGGCACCTCTTAATGATAGCACATCATTTGTTTCCTAGGAAGGGTACTTTTATCAGAGAGACAGCTAGGAATAGGATGTTATGGACATGACCCATAAGGTTGTGTTTTGCCATTTTGGTATCTGCTGGGCTGGTCATGGCTAGATGCAATGCTTGCTGGGTTTGGAGGTGAATGTCAGACATGAAATGGTATGGAGAAAGGGGAGCAGCCCATGCATGACTCTTGATAAGGTCCGGGGTCCCCTACCTGTCTAACCTTGACCTTTGTTATCACAGTTTTTCACTGCTTTCAAAAGAAGATTTAAATGCTGTTCATGGGAGCGAGACGCCCATGCTTGGCACTGCCACTGCCTGTTATTCGCTTCCACCTTACATGAGTTGGGGGGTCAGGATGGCAGTCACATGAATCTATTCCTGCGTACACAATAACAAGTCCTTCAAAGCTTATAGTAATATTTCCATTTTCTTTTGCTTGGATAATTCGATGAGAAAAACCTAGAGAGAACTAAAAATTACTCGAGGAATCACTTGAAAGTAGATGCTTAACCTCAAAGGGTAGATGACTCAATATGCCATATCTATATGCATCTACTTTCAAGTGGTTCCTTAAGCTAACCAATAGTTGTCCTTGCGATTCCTTCGAAGAAGACAATCTTGAATGTGACTGAAAGAAAAAAGGGCGAAATAGTGGGAAATGGAACAATGGATCAGTCAAATCCCTCTCACCCAAGTGACAAAACGCCCAAAAATATGCTTCACACGTTTGATATAGCCTTACAATGTGGCTGATTCTTCTTGGATCACACTAATTCAAAGAAGCTAGAGCAGCTAAAAGGCCCTGGTTTAAGCCTATGCTCTGTTTTCATCACAAAAGAAATTTGCAAATGCTACGATTTCTCAAGTGCATGCAGGACTTTTTAAATTCTTTTTCCCCAGATACCGGCTATTACAAACTTGACTGAAAAGTTCCGACAAGGCTCCAAAGCATTTCCACATGAATAAATCTAACCAAAAGTAATACAAATCTTTAGATGGGACGAATAAGTTAATGATACATTATAAGAATATGAAACAAAAATTGAATTTGTTTCCCTCCCATTTCTCACTTCACATTCACAGAGGCCACCGAGAAGGATCACCTAAACTTTGCATATTCTGACAACCAATATTTTGCCAACAGGCAAAAGATGACTTACATAGCACTTGCATAGAACTCACTCAACTTCTTTGATGATTCTCCTTTTACGCACCGGCTCGGTAACGATGCTCCCTGGAGCACTATGTGCTTTCCTCCTTTGTTCTTTTCTTCTCTCCGCTTCCGTCATAGTGCGTCTCAGGGCAGCTGCCTTGTATATGGGCTTCGGCAGATGCCTGTGCCTGCAAACACCAAACACAGCACAATTATTAAGCAGCACAATTGAGAGCAGTGGAGATTTTGCTCACATATTATAGTATACTTCTCCACTCTTGATTTTCATTATGTTTCAGTTGCAGCAAATTGAATGTTGTCTATTTTAAAGAGAATTTTATTTAAACTTGAAAACATGCCTAAACAGTTCTCTCAAGAGTTAAAAATTTGTTTGATTTCTAGGGCATTATACCATATGTTCTAAAGCACATTTATGTAGCTTTCTTACCTCACAATACGATTGACCTCAGGGAGATGCTTATATCGATTCTTGACAGCGTCATGATATTCATGCTTTCTTTGTTCCCTTGGATGAAGCTACAGCATATAAAATAAATGGATAAGGGGCGAGATAAATAAGCAAAGATGGCTAAATTCCATAAAAGAAATAGCCAACAAAGCATTCGTTTGATCAATGCATTTAGAACATAGATAACAGAACAGCGAATATTGAATGATGATTTATCTCAAGTATCTTGACCAAAATATATGCATATTTATTCTTACAACTCCCAATTGTTCTGATGCTTTAGCCTTCCAGAGCCTAAGGTTGGTGTCATCACTCCCTGATATGATATAACTCCCATCACAGCTGAACTTGACAGAGAATACCCTTCAAAGACAATAAAGTATGTCAGCAAATAATAATTTTTGGAGCCGAAATCAGTAAATAATGATTCAAATCAAAAATTCGAAAGGTCGAAACAGAAAGTGTCTCAAAGAAGTCAATGAAAAACAATAAAAGAATTCTGATTTCTAGATGCATAAAACTCAATGAAGACCTGATCCCAGACTACTCAGCACAGTGACATGAATCTCTATCCTAATTTGCTCTACATGATCAATAATTAATAATAAAAGAATTTGCTGGTGATTTCTGGCTCCTTTGCCGAGCAACTAGTTTGCTCGGAGGTTTGCGGACAAGACCAGGAAGTTGAGATGCATTGAAAGGGCTTGCTACACTGAATTGCTGACTGAGATGGGGAGAACAGGGAGAGAGAGAGAGAGAGAGACATGAACCACTTTGTTTTAGCGATAGTCAATGTTAACAATGTAGCATTTAATGTAAAATATCCAATCGTTCCTTGATCCTTAATCTTTCCTCTTGTAATTTGGTTACGTCCCCTTGGGGTCCTTAATAGTTTAATTTACCCTTAAAAAAAATTTCATAACGAGGTGAAACATCCATAATATAAGACTTAAAGCAAAATCTAGTAAACCTTTGCATTCGCTTCGTGTGATAAATTTCCCGACTGTGACCACCATTATACTGGAATATTCTGATCTGCGGGAAAAACGTTCATCAGCAACTTTCCCACCAAATACACAGCATAATGATTGGAATAAAAGAAAGAAAGAAAAAACTCACTGTTCTATCATAAGATCCAGTAACAAATTCACGGCCAGTTGGTGAGTAATCTATATCCATCCTGGAAAAGAAATATTATGCTTCATGATATTTCCAATAGATAATTACAAAAAACAAAATAATGAAGACTAAAGGATACAGGACCGCCATCTTACACCGCTGATACATGATCTTTGTGTACGCACTTAGCTTCATCCAATTTCCTAGCATCATAGCTATAACAATTGCAATCCTCATTTGCCTGCATCATTTCATAATGTAATTAGTGGCTGCAGGTAGCATTAGCAAATCCCATCTACTCTAGCCACTATGTCACATATACTGACGTTAAACATGACAAAAAACATTAGTAAAGCACTATTGAATACAGATCAGATTAAATGATGCAAAATTCATTGGCATTATTTTCAAAACAATTGAAGTCCAGAAAAACTATTGCATTAAGACATTAAAGAACTTTATTCATAAGAAATATCAAATATTGTGACAAAACTATCAGAATTGTGTGTTTTGCACCAAGTAAATTTCAGTTCTAATACTCACAGCTGTAAAGTTCATTGGCTCCATTGGGTTCCATGAGATGGAATTGGTTTTCGTCTGAGGCAAGAAATTACAGATCAGATGGCTGAGAAACAAGTTTACATAATAGAATAAGAAAGACCTGATACAAAGTGATAACAAAGTTCTTGAGAGTCCCCATTGTAACAGCACAGTGCACAGTTTCTAGTTGAAATATCCACCAAGTAAAGAATAAATAAAATATTTCAGATGACAAGATTTACAACACAAAAAATTCCTTTGTTCTGCAACACATCCCTTTCTCAAGCAATCGAATGTTCAGGTCCAGATATTTTCAGCTAGAAAAGAGTGCCTCTCTTTGCATATTATTTAATCCAGTATCTTGTCTATTTATGCATTTTCTCCACTAAATTCTATTTCTATAAAGAAATAGATCTTAGACCTATTCTCAATCAAAGATGGCATAACAACTAAGAGATTCTGGGATCAATTCCTGGCAATCCCTGACCATGCGTCCACTGCAAGTGCCTTGTGGACAAGACATGGTCGAAAAATAATTTGAACTCCTACCACACCACTCCAGGAAGATTGAAAATAAAGAATTTTCCTTCAATCAGTTGATATAAAACTGGCAAAATGATGCCAAATTCTGACTTTCTGCAGTGATTTTTTTAATAGCAAATAGCCCAGCTGCTATGTAACTTGGTTCCTGGGTTGCACCCCCTTGGTGCTCCTATAATAAAATCCCTTGATAACCCTTAACTTCTCAAAGGAACATGAAGAAGTAAGCCCTTTAGCTATTTGGATAAGATTATTCCTATAAAGATGAGGAAGAAATACTACCTGCATAATAAGTTTCCTTGCAGGGGATGACATGCGCAGATCATATATTGCTATGCTTCGATCACTAAAAAGAGTCCATTTAAACAAGTTACACATATTCTATAACACAATAGCAAAATTTGAGGAAAATTAACTTACTATTCTAAGAACAAGAAAGACCAAAGCCCAAACATATCATCTAGGGGTACAGCCTTACAAGCACTATTAAGAGCAGACTATACAGCCCACTGCTAAGCAATATCTCAGAAGTACTTATCTTTTTGTTTTGGGTGGCACCACCTTAGTGGGTTGCATATTTTTATGCAGGAATGCATGTAAGAATAATTGGATGTACAGCAAGTCAGTATCCTATGCCAAGGGATATGATATTCGATTTCCAATAATGCTAAGCATAGAACTAGCTCGGTGGAAAGGAAATGGAAATCTTGGACTACTTGTTAACTAAACTCAGAGGTCTTCGGTTCAAATCTCACCTACTTGGAATGCCCTCAATAACTGGAACAAACCAATTGTTTCAGGATTCTCAAGCATAGTGGCACTGATCAGTAATCTCTTTTTGTGGACATTCGCCTAGCTTATGGCACTATCTCTTCTTTTGGAGAATAAAATATAAGGAACAAATCAAATTGTTTCTGTCTCGAAATAGGTGAAATTGTTGAAGCAGCAACAAGATACTCATATTACAATCCAGTGCATAGCCTCGTCTTTGGGCTGGGAGAAATAGATCAATTCACGTTGGATTAACTTATTCAAGAAGAAGAAAACATCTTTAAGGGCTTCTGCATTACTAATTAAGCGGAAAAAACATGCAGGTTTGGTGAGAGCAATCAATTTTTAGGAACCTCAAACATACTACATCTTCTCTCTTTTTCTTTAAATTGCAGTTTAACCGGAAAAAAAGTGAGAGAACAAGATATATCTGTCAATAATTAAACTTTGAATTATCCGCTAAGGCATTAACATTGTCGTTAAGATGCCTGGGCCACAGTGGACTCCCCAAGGAAACATATAAAACTAGGAAATCTAGGTTATTTATAAATGCCAAATCATCACGCAGAAAACATATGATTTAGAAGACAAGCATCCATGCATACCTAGCTGAAGTTGCCAAGACATTTGGATCTCCAGGGTTAAATCGAACAGATATAACTGTGTCCGTTCCCCATTCAAAACTGTTTACTGGTTGGGACCTAATATCATGGTAGATTATCATCATAAAGTAATTAACGTAACATTCATGCCTTTCAAAAAGGTAGAATATGATAAGAGCTAAACCTATTGTGATTCCATATATCTACTCGAGCACCAGCAGTAGCAAAGAGATCACCATCCCACTGGTAATCAACAGCCCTGAAAATAACAAAGCACTCTCAAAACAGAACACAATAAAACCATGAGAAATTTATCCACCAATTCAAAAGTCCAGCATGAATTCCAAGAAGTCACCAATTCTTACCAAAATGCATTATTCCCACCATAAATTGCCAGTGGCTGAAAAGTACAGTATGTTAGATAAGAACTGTAATACTCATTCAATGCATAAGAATGAAAAGTTTATGAGCGATACCTCAGGTGTCTTATCAGAACAGTCAGTTGAGTCCACAAGTGTAGCAACAGGAACATCCCAGAGCCGGACACTGTTCAAAAAAAATGTCACTCACATGTGTTAAATATAATCTTTCGTGAACTGGGGGTTCACACTATAAGTACCAGCCAGCACATTCTATAAGTTACATCCAGAATTTGTTTTAGAATACATACAACAAAAAAAAGCATGCATAATGGAGAAACTTATTCTTTAGGTTTACAGCAATAAGCTGTCGTACGTTTTATCAACTCCACATGATACAAGAATTCGTCCATCTGTAGAAACCGTCAGGCCTTTAACAGCACCATCATGACCAGGAAACCGACAAACTGTTCGCCTGCATAAGCAAAATTTTCAAAACAGGCGACTGACTATATGTTGTGCATGAAGTATCAAGAGAGCAAAACAATATTTAAGATTCCATGAATAGGAAGATTAAAATGACACACAAAACTCTTGTGATTCCTCGAGGAGATTAGCTAAATTTATCCTATACAGATTTGATTACGAATTGTCTAACCAAGGCTGCTCTGATAACCTTTACCTCTAGATTGATAAACGAAAATAACTTTTGCCAATAGTTTACCGTTGTTTCTTTCTTACTATTTTTAGCATGCTTTATGAAAAATGTATTGCATCACATATATATAACTATTTTCAGAATGTATTATGTCCACTTTTATAGAATAAAAGGCAGACAAAATTTTGAAGATGCATAATTAAGGACTGCATGATTACCTGGAGGCCATATCCCAGAGACGAATATCTGCAGTACAACTGAGATATTAGAAAATATAATAACCAGAAAACTCAAGTTTATGAAATGCCTCAACTGCATGCCAACTCCTAAAACACAAGTCCTGATTCGGCAACAGATTTTGCAGCCTGTTTCAAGTCCCCAGCAATCACATTCCAATTGATACCAATGCAGTAAAATAATTGAGCCTCATAAGAAGCTATTCATTAAAAAAAAAATTCAAATGTACATCTAATAGATACCTAAAATTATTACGATAACTCAGAATAAAATATTGACTGAACCCGCTAAGCATCAAGATATACCTCCATCCATAGAACCAGAAAATATTCCTTTCAAGTAATTTGGGTTCTTCGCCATACATGACACAGCATCGACATGTCCATCCATTGCTCCTATAAATGGCCTTGCAAAAATCTACATATAATAAAATTGAGGCGAAAGAAAAATTAAAAATTGAAAGAACGATGATCCAATTAATAATTCAGCTTATAAACAATTCACATGACCTTCTCCAATTTCGCAGAATTGAGTGCCCGTACGTACTCCACAGCCTTGTCCTGCGGCCTTAGACTGGGGTCGAAATTTCGAAACACTCTCTGATCGAAAATAGTACGCTTTCAGAGACCAAAATTGAATTCAAAACTTGAAATTTCAAGAAAGAAATCGATGCAGCACCTGAAGATCCTTGCTTCTTTCCCTGGTGAATTCATCCGTAGAGCGCGATATGACTTTCACCTTCATTCCGTCTGCTCTTACTGAATTCAACCGGAAGTTTTTTGGCTTGGCGAGATGATTCGGTGTTCCGATGGAGATAATAAACCCTGGAGAAGCTTAGGAAAGGCTACTAAAACCCTAGAATGAAAGTAGGCGAGAGATTATTAAATGGGCCTTACTTACCCGCACTACGCACTAACGTGACGAAATGGGCTTCAGAGAATGGTATGTAGGCCCAATAAAGGGAGTCCAAAACTAATTGCAAGCCTCTTAGGCTGGTGTGTGCAGGGAAAAGGCGCTAGGGCTGTGCAAATGAAACCGAAAACCGGACCAAAACGGTAACCGGATCGGTCGGTCCAGTTTGGATCGGTTAGTTGACCAAGTTTGGTCAAACGGTTTCAAAAACCGAAACCAACCGAGTTAAGTCGGTCCGGATATGGTTTAGAATTTTTGTAACCATCGGTTAACCGGACCGGACCGGTATATATAATATATAATATTTAATACTATAATGTCTTTAAATATGGACCATTGAGATATAATATATAATTGCTAATGTTAGTACCATTAGATTAAGACATTAAGTGATTAACTATGAAATATTAGTATAATATATATCATTCCTTGAGATTTTTTTGAAACATTTTTATCAATCCTTTAAGATTTGCTTACAAAATAGATATTTTACGGAAAACCATAACCGGACCGAAACCGAACCGGTTAGTCGGTTAACCGTAGTAACGGGTTTTGATGGTTTTGGATTGGTTTTGGTTTCAGAAAATACAAATCCGTAATTTCCGGATTGGTGACGGTTTGGCCTCGAGATGCAAGGAATAGGCCTGGACCCGCGTGTGGACCAATGAATGGCCCCTAAATTCGTTTTTTTTTTTTTAAATGGAGGAAAGGAAATGGAGAGGCTCCAATTTCACACATATGAGTGTCATCTGAGTTATTCGTGATTCTCGACCCCCGAACCATACATATAAGTGTCATCTGAGTTACTCGTGATTCTCGACCCTGAACACGTTGGATGTGGGTTGGTTGTTTATATAATCACGAGTACGGTCATTCCACGGAACTGGCATAAACTTAAAAACAAATTGGGCAGTTGCATCATTTTCTGAGTGTCCTATCACCTATGATACTGTAAACTTTATTTCTAATTTTCAATCTTGGTTTGCTTTGTTAGTAAGCTTGTTTATTAGTTATGGTTAAACACTAAACAATTGTCCGTTGTGCAGGTAAGAAATCATGACCAAGTCCATAGGCTCATCAACAGACTGAAACAAGAACTTCGAAACCAAATTGTTCTTGGTTAGTAAGCTTATGAATGAGTTCGGGGTCCATTTGCTAACCTTAACAAGAGGCTAGCAATCACATACAACCAAATCAAATACATTACGAGAGAAATTAACGATTACCAATTCAAGCCTGAAGAACTTTTATCAGTTCATACATAATATTATGCATAAAGGAGTAGCATGACAGCATTAGTATGTTTTTCCCAACTGGGGGCACTCTAGGAAGCTCAAGCCGCTCAGTAGAGACTCCCTCTGAACATTCAAAAGTGCTTCAATGTTGGCCTCATAATCTGCTGCCTTTTGGATGCGACCTGTATCTCAATCGATTGTAATTAACTGCATGCATCTTTGCTCACTGAAAATCCCAAATAAAGTAACTTTCTATAAAATTGAGGCCCTTTCGCAATGACCACGGAAAAAAAAAAAAACCCATTGGGGGATCCACTCTTCTGATCAGTTGTCTTCTCTGTAGTCGGGGTTCTCCTTCAAGATGACAAAACCTTCAAGAATGGGCGAAAGAGGGATATACCTGCAAGCGTGCGCACAACCCACAAGGGGGAAAAAGAAGAAGCTCATGTTAAGAAGTGCAACCATAAGTAATAGCAAGCAACAACGAAGGCAAGAAGTCTCACTTCTCAGTGGCGAGTTCTGCTCTATCTCCAGCAGCCAGAAGAACTGGGGTCGAATGGGTCTGGAAACCGGTGATAGTCTTAGGTCGACCTGCCTGGCCAACAACATCGACAGCTTGGCCCACACGAACAGGAACAGATAGAGGTTTGAGATTCTCGTCGACGGTCAGCAACATTCGTGGCTGTCACCCAAAAATTGTGGAACGAGAAAGTTCACCAAATTACAAAGACTTAAATGCATAAAGAAATAAAAAAGTTTCCAACTAAAACAAACCTGCATGGCCAAAACAAGGAAGTAAAGCACATAGTGATATTTCCCCAAAATGATGGCTTTCATATCAAGACACGCATGCATCATAACAATTATGCCAGCAAGCGCAGTCCTGTGACACAGAGCACAATATTTCATAAAGTGAACTAAAAGAAGGAAGCAAGTGTAATAAGTGAATGAGGAGACACTAAGAAAGTGCACTTCCAAGCTGAGAGCTTGGAATTAAAAAAGTAAAATACTAGCAGCTAGTATAATTTGAGTAAGTTCTAAAAAAAAAAGATAACTCACGGTGACAATAAGGAACGATCAGAATGATATGGATTAAGAGTTAATAAGCCCTTTCCCAAATGAACAAGACCTTGAGCAATTCTCACCTGCAAAGGCACAAGAATATAAATAATCCAATACCCCATGGGACTAAACTAGTGTTTTAAATGAACACGCCATCAAACTAACAAATGAAAATGAAACCAGAAACTCATTAAAAGCATTACACAGAACAGAAGGCTGGCATCCTTGTAGTAATAGCTTGAAAGATTGCGAAGCATGCCAGCTATTCGAGCATTATTTGTTCCTGCACCTATCATACCCAAGGAGATAACAGCAGCCTGTACCATTCAAACAAAATCTGTACCCTTAAGAACGTACATGACACAACAAAAATATTTAAATGAAGTGTGCAGTCTCTTACCATTGCAACTTCCGAATCTGTGTCATGGCTAAGTCTGCTTAATGTATCCATAACATTGACCTGATAACATGAAATAATAGTTATAAAACAAAAGGCCATACTATGCAAATTGACGTGGCGCAGAACTCTTCTC